>NC_136527.1:20156562-20251562 GCF_053919585.1 Euprymna scolopes
AACTAACAACTTATTAAAAATACAAAAGGTAAATTTTCACATTAGGTCCACCTCTACAATTTTAAACATGGGTAGGTTGGGGGTGTTTATTCCGAAAGCTGTTCTTAACATCGGGAGAATGGTGGTATTTATTCCAAAAGCAGTTTTTAACATGGGGAAGTTAGGGGTGTTTATTCCGAAAGCCGTTCTTAATATGGGGAGGTTGGGGGGTGTTTATCTATAGCCGCCAGTGAATTATAGTGCATAGTACAGGTCTTTATAACTCGAAAACTACTTGCCTCTGCAAATTTTGAATGAGATTTTCTTATTCAGCATAGTCGAAAATTGCGGAGGTGGACCTAATGTAAAAAAAAAAATACCCCCCCCCCCGTAAAAAAAGATATCGTGAAATTTAAATTTAAGAGCAGTACCAAAATAAAAATAGGCAGAAAAATACCCCTTTGGGTTTGTACTTGCACAAAGATTTGAAAAAGTTGTCAACAAAAACAAATATATAATAAATAAATGTTACCAAAGGCAAGATAAGTTACTTTTCTACCTAACTGGATAATTTTTAGTGTTTTTATTGGGTTTGTACACATAGATTCGAAAAAGTTGTCAAAAAACAAATTTATAACAAATATTATCAAAGGCAAGATAAGTTACTTTTCTACCAAACTGGATAATGTTTTAGTGTTTTTATTTAATGTAAAATGTTTATTCAGCTCAAAAAACATAGCGTTTACCGTTATGTTTGAAAATTACAAATGGCAGCAGACTCTGTGTTAAACACGTTAAGTTTTGGAAAATGAGTTAAAACTAAAAAACTATACAAAATACTGATAAAAAAACACCAAATACATGTCTGCTTATGTCACGGTAACATATATTGAGTGAGTATTTTGTATAGTTTTTTTAGTTTTAACTCATTTTCCCAAACTTAATGTGTTCAACAGTCTGCCGCCATTTGTATTTTTCAAATATACTGATAAACACTGCATGTTTTTGAACCGATTAAACATTTTACATTAAATAAAAACACTAAAATCTTATCCAGTTAGGTAGAAAATATATTGCCTTTATTTGTTATATATTTATTTTTCGACAATTTTTTCGTATCTGTGTTTAGTAATACAAACCCTTTTTATTTAATGTAATGTGAAAAATACAAATGGTGACAGACACTGTTGATTACATTAAGTTTGGGAAAATGAGTTAAAACTAAAAACCTATATAAAATACTGTCAGTAACCCACAGAATATGTCAGCCTATGTCACGGTAACATATATTCTGTGGGTTTCTGACACGGTTTTGTATAGTTTTTTAGTTTTTAACTGATTTTCCCAAACTTAACATATTCAACAGAGTCCGCGACCATTTGTCTTTTTCAAATATATCGATAAACACTGTGTGTTTCTCGAGCTGATTAAACATTTTACATTAAATAAAAACACTAAAAACTTATTCAGTTAGGTAGAAACGTAATTTACCTTACCTTTGCTTTCGTTTATTTGTTTTTTGACAACTTTTTCGAATCTGTGTATAGTAACTCCCCCTCCCTCACCCAAATATTAATTAAAAACTCATATTTTTGAATACAAAAAACAAAACAAAAAAACTCGATTTAGCGTTTCAACGTTTTAGCAACGTTCGGCTTAATCCACTGATTGTTGGTCGAGCCGAAGCCATGATTGACAGGAACTCCTGAGGATCCGGATCAAATTCTGCAAGAGTACCATTTTTTTTTCATTTTCGCCTTTTTTTTTTTTTCACTTTTTGGGGTGGATTGCTGTGCTAAGAATATAAGAAACATGCATTTTCTCTTTTTATTATAATTTTCCATTACACCAAATTGAGCCACAGCAGTCCGTCAGTCTTGACGATGACTAGTCGGGACCTCAGTGCTTTATCCTTCGGTGTTGGCATAGTCCTCTTCCTGTGTGAAACATCCGGTCACAGGCACTGCATATGTGGGTGCCAAGGTTGTGTCATCTATAGTGTCTCAGCTCTAAGGCTTCTCCAATCTTTCTATTTCTTTCTTTCCTTTGTGGAGACTGTTCCGCCAACCACTCCTTTCTTTGGCTTGTTCCTGTGTGTGTGTGTGTGTGTGTGTGTGTGTGTGTGTGTGTGTGTGTGTGTGTGTGTGTGTGTGTGTGTGTGTGCGTGCGTGTGTGCGTGTGTGTGTGCGTGCGTGTGTGTGTGTGTGTGTGTCTATATATACATGTGTGTGTGTGTGAGTGTATATATATATATATAAATATATGAGTGTATATATATATACATATATGTGTGTATATATATATAAATATGTGTGTATATATATATAAATATGTGTATATATATATAGAAATATGTGTATATATATATATAAATATGTGTGTATATATATACAAATATGTGTGTATATATATATGTGTGTGTATATATATATATAAATATATATATATATAATGTGTGTGTATATATATATATAAATATATGTGTATATATATATATATGTATGTATATATATATGTGTGTGTGTAGGTATATATATATATAAATATAAATGTATATATATATGTGTATGTATATATATATGTGTATATATATATATAAATATAAATAATGTATATATATATGTGTATGTATATATATATATGTGTGTGTATATATATATATATATATAAATATATATATAATGTGTGTGTGTGCGTGTGTGCGTGATGAGAATAATGGAAATAGTGTTCGACAAAACAAAGAAATAAAAAAAGAAACAAACCAAGTTATGTGTTCAGCAACGTTTCCTCTTTATTGCGATACTTCCTCGGGATGAATGAAATTAAGAAAACAAAACACCAGTGCAAATATTTGAAAATATATTTTTGATGTCCATTTCAGAAACGGAAAAAATCGTTGGAAATTCAAAAATAAAGCAAGGAGGGGCGGGGCATTGCGTTGTGTGTGTGTGTGTGTGTGTGTGTGTGTGTGTGTGTGTGTGTGTGTGTGTGTGTGTGTGTGTGTGCAAACACCCTTTGTTTAAACTCACACGCTCTGTTTTATTTCTCAAAGCTTAGAGTGCATGCTTATCAAATCAAACATGGCCGATATACTTATCTTGACTTATCTTTCAAAACGTGACTGTCGTACCCAGCATTGCATGGGCTTTAAAGAACACTGCTGACGCAATTTTCTTTCTTTTTCTTTTGTTTTTTTTCACAAACGAGTCACCACTTAGCAAGGCCCGGAGGCCACTCGAGGATATATACTTTATGAAAATTCTTTACATCGCTTATGATGTTTGGTATTGTTGTTATAGCAACCCTTTTGGGGTTATTTAATGGCGAATCCTGATACAGTCATATTTGTATGGGAACAATGTATCTAATTATATATCATTATATCTTATTATACTTAATCTAATGCCTAACATGTATAATTTACTGTTTGTAGCTTGTCGTAGACAAACTATTAATAAATGAAATGTCTTTATCCTAAATGATAAACATTCTTTACAAAAAAAAAATAATTGATTTAAATTCTCTATTCACGCACTGCTAATCTCAAAGGCATATCACATATTTTTTTTTTCTTTCATCCAGGGTTGTTCATGAAAAATGGGTTTAGATTTTTTTTTTTTCCAAGGATGAAATGCAAAGACAATTTGAATGCATCTTAAGAAAAGTCCATGGTTTGCAGCTGTTCAGGTTGGTACACGTTCGTGTTTTGTATTCTGAGAAAAAAAGAAACATCTGGCTGGATCAGCTTCACAGAAAGCGGGGATGGATTACAGAGTCGATTGAAGGATGGATTGAAGGGTGGATTGGAGGGTGGATTAAAGGGATGAAAGAACACAAAAAAAAAACACTTGAAGAAAATGACCTTATTGAAACAAGAACGAGCAAGTTGAATGTTGCAAAAGAAAAGAAGCAAAAATCGTAATATAGTTGCATCTTGTTGTTGTTGGTGTGGTAACGTTAGTAATGGTGATGTAATGTGGTGGTGGTGGTGGTGGTGGTGATGATGATGATGGTGGTGGTGGTGGTGCTGCTGATGATGATGGTGGTGCTGATGATGGTAATGAATATGATGATGATGTGGTGGTGGTGTCGATGATGATGATGATGGTGGTGGTGGTAGTAGTAGTGGTGGTGGTGGTGGTGGTGTCGATGACGATGCTGCTGCTGCTGATGATGATTATGATGATGATGGTGGTGGTGGTGATGATGGTAATGAATATGATGATGATGATGATGATCGTGGTAGTGGTGGTGGTGGTGGTTATGGTGGTGACGATGTTGACGATGATGATTAATATGATTGATGATGATGGCGATGATGATGGCAATGAATATGATGATAATGATGGTGGTGGTGGTGGCGCTGGTGATGATGATGATGATGGTGGTGGTGGTGTTGGTGGTGGTGGTTGTGGTTGTGATGAAGTGAACAAGTTGAAGTCTGCAGAAAAAAAAAACCACGAGAGCAAAAATCATAAAATAGATGCGTTTATTATCATTATTATTTGTTACTCACTTGGAGTTCTCACACGGGTCATGATCAGAGATTACTTCTCCAACAAGCTGTAGTGTTTCCTGTGGTTTCAGCGGCAACAAGTCTTCGCAGATTTCCAATAACGTTGGCAAATGAATTTGCATCATCACAACTGCCACTTACCATTGACTTGTCGTTAGCAATGTCCATTGAGCATCATTGGAATTTTGGAGCTCATCACTGGTCAATGCTTTCCCTTCAATCCTTCCATCCTCCCTGACCCTTCTTGATCATTTAATGTGACGCTAGTTGATGCCGACACGAGAATTTTGGGATGGCTAGGAGTAAATTTGCGATTATATGGTTTCAGTTTTCGTGACTTTATGTGATGCTTCTCTATCTGTTTATTTTACTTCTTATCAAGGCCGGAGGCCACTCAAGGATGGAGGTCAATAAGTGTACAGTAGTCGATGGGAAAATATTGTAGCAATCAGTAGTAGTGTAGATTTGGTAAATTGGATTGCTTAAGGGGCGGCTCACCATTGAAGACGACCATATTGTAGTCAGTTGGGAAGCAGGCAAACGGAATAGAGTTCCTCAGGCGTGCAGTTCTAAGACAGAAGCTTTGCTCATGGAATCTACGATTAGGTTTAGGCACAGATAAAGAGTGAGGGAAATTATTGATAGTGGTTTCGGCTTGACGAGTGTTTTTTTTTTTTAAGTTTGGCGAGCTGTTGCAGTTTCTATGTGTATTATGATCTCCATTTGATTGGTCTCTGCATTCAAAGGTTTTTCTTAATATTTCAGCCATTTTTATTATTGCTATAGTGGTTTCGGCTTGACGAGTGTTTTTTTTTTTTAAGTTTGGCGAGCTGTTGCAGTTTCTATGTGTATTATGATCTCCATTTGATTGGTCTCTGCATTCAAAGGTTTTTCTTAATATTTCAGCCATTTTTATTATTGCTATTGGCTGTATCTTCTAGAGCATCCCACTGATTCCAATTTCTCCCATTCAGTTGTGTACATTTGCTTTGCTTCATTGTCTTTGTCTTTGCTATTCACCTTGTGAACTACTGGAATGGGAAATTTACAATTTGACAGGACATTTTCTTCTTGTTAACTATTATAACATCTGGTTTTCTTGCTTGGATAGGTTTATCTGTTTGTACGTTCATGTTCCATAGGATTTTTTGATTTACGTTTTAAGTATTGCTACAATTTTGTAATTTTTATTTTTATTTTTATTTTATTTCATATATATATATACATATACATATATATATATATATATATATATATATATATATATATATATATACATATATATATATATATATATATATATATATATATATATACATATATATATATATATATATATATATATATATTGAAAATAATAAGCGGAAATTTCTCAAGAGCTCTTTCGGTTATCATCTCATCGGGAGAAAATCGATAGCGTACAAAATAATATTATGTCGAAAATAAAGAGTTCTAATGGGGAACTTATTGAATGTGCCAAAAGTACGGGGACACTAAAATAAATTTATTAACGTTTAAAAAACGATTAAAATATTGGCACAACAAGGGAGAAAAAAAAAAACGGGAGAAAAGATTCAAAGTTCCCCAAAGAGAAACAATGCGTTGGATGTTTCCTTTTGCCGGCACAAAGAAGGTTGACACACTGCAATAGAGACAGACTCCAAAATCTTTAAATGGTTTTTGGAGTCCGCTCTATGTAGCACCTCGAAACCATTCTATTTTATATCTATCGGCGCAGCACGGGTTGTCAACCAAATGCTGGCCAATAGCAGAGTCCAAGGATGCAGGAGGAGGGAGACCACCATACCCCATCCTCCCTTGTCTGATCTTTGATGGAACATGCTGGTTTATACGAGTCAAAAGGTGTAAGGATTTTATATATATGGGTTGGACAAAATAAAAGAAACACCTTAAACATCAACAAAATTTATTTTCAAATGATGTAGGTCCACCTTTTGCGGCAATTACAGCCTCAATTCTTACAAATTGCGAATTGTTTCCAAAGGAATTTTATCCCATTCTCCAGCTAAAACATCCTCCAGTTCTTTTAGAGAAAATGGCGGCAAAAATTGATTTCTTGCTTGAATCCCTATTTTTGAAAAACAAAACAAAAAAAAAAGAATTTACAATTTGGCAGGACTTTTTCCTCTTGTTAACTATTATAACATCTGGTTTTCTTGCTTGGATAGGTTTGCACGTCCATGTTCAATAGGATTTTGTGATTTACGCTTTCAAGTATTACTGCTGGTTTGTTACTTGTCATCCCCATTATGTGTATCCTCTACCCAACAATTGGTTTCTGCATTCAAAGGTTTTCCTTAATATTTCAGCCATTTTCATTATTGCTATTCATTGCATCTTCTCAGCCATCCCACCGATTCCAATTTCTCCCATCTTTTTCTCAAAGTATTTTCGGGATTGTTCCTAGTGCTCCTACAATTATTAGCACTATCCTGGCTTCATGTTCCATATGTCTTTCAGGACTTTTTCTTCTTGTTAACTATTATAACATCTGGTTTTCTTGCTTGGATAGGTTTATCTGTTTGTACGTCCATGTTCCATAGGATTTTTCTATTTATGTTTTCAAGTATAGCTGGGGGGGGGGAATATGGAAGAAGTTTCATACCTTTTGTCCAAATGTCTTCAACTGCTGTCTGTTGTGATGTATTTTTTTTTTTTTTACACAGTGATCACCACTTATCAAGGCCCGGAAGCCACTCAGGGATAAGGAATATTGCAAGTACAGTACGTTAGTGTGGAGATTTATTGAAGTGTTTACTTGAGGTGGCGGCGGTTCATTAGGAATTTGTTAACATTGGACTTGAAGACATCCAAGTTGTAGTCCGGTGCGAAGCAGGCAGATGGAACAGAGTTCCACAGGCGTGCAGTTCTAAGAAAGAAGCTTTGCTCATGGAATCCGCGTTTTGATTTAGGCACAGATATAGAGTGGGGGAAATTTTTCACAGTGGATTCAGCTAGACGGGTGTTTTTTGTGAAAGATTGGCGAGGGGGGACCAGAGATTGGAGCTCAGACAAGCACTTCTCAAGAGTCTGCTGTATGTGTCTACATACTTGTCTTCATCGGTACTCGTATCAATGCAACAACTGTCTGAGTGTTTAAGATGCAGTTTTTTTTGCATATTTCCTCCACTTGGTTGTATCTATTCTTATATTCTTTTGAGACTAGCTTATATTCTTTTTAGGCTAGTTTACTGTATCCACTTATTATGCGGTTTATTGTTTATTGTTCCGTTCCTTTGTTTCACGGAGTACATTTGCTAATCTTTACTTTGATATACAAGGATTGGGCAAAATAAAAGAAACAACTTAAAAAATCAACAAAATTTTTTACTGTTAACTGGTTTTCTTGCTTGGATAGGTTTATCTGTTTGTGCATCCATGTTCTATAGCATTATGTGATTTACGTTTACAAGAACTGCTCCAGTCTTTTTTTTTTTTTAAATAACATTTTCACTCCAAACAAGGCACATTGCTAATTTGATGTAGAGGGATACTATCAGGGGTACTATGTAGGGAGTTGGGCGGCAAGATGTTTGTTCACGTTACATTTGAACTTCTGTATGTCAGTACAGTTGGGGAAGCAGTTCGTTGGAGCATTCACCATTAAAGTATTTGTAGAACAGGCAGAGGGATGCAATATTTCGCCGATGGGACAGAGGCTTAAGCTTAGATAACAGTTCAGGACCTATCAGGTTGGCGACTCTTTTTTGAACCCTGTCCAGGAGCGAGAGACAAGCAGCAGATGCACCAGCCCAGATGTGACAACAGTACTCCATACATGGGCGAATGGTTGCCTTATAGAGGTATAGGATACTGTGAGGTGTAAGTAGTTTTCTAGCATGATAGAGGGAGCCCACCTTCCTGTCAGGTTAACACAAGTGGGTCTGCAGATCACTGCCACTCTATAGTCCACTTGTCGCCATTAGAAATGGGCTACAAAATCCTCATGAACCATGTAAGTTGTCAAAAATGTTTTTCTAAGTTTTTTAAGGTCAACATCTGAAGAGTACATGACTTAACATGCAGCAATAACATAATTTTACAGACTTGTTAATCGCAATACAAAACAATATTGTAATAAATACTTTTTGAAAAGTAATAAATTTTTATCTTTGAACCTTGTCCAGAAGCGAGAGACAAGTAGCAGATGCACCAGCCCAAATATGGCAACAATACTCCATACATGGGCGAATGGTGGCCTTATAGAGGTACAGGATACTTTCAGGCATAAGTTGCTTTCTAGCACAGTAGAGAGAGCCCACCTTCTTTGCAGCAGCCTTGGCAATGTTCTCTTCTTTTTATCCTTTTCCCACTTTTTTTTTCATTTTGTATTTACTTTAACTTCTCATTCTTCTTTTCCTTCTTTTTCTCCTCTTTCCTCCTCTTCTTCTATTTTTTCCTCTTGTTTTTCTATCCCTCCCTCTTCACGTCATCTTTTGTTTTTTTTATTCTATCTTCTTTTTCTCTTTCCTCTTTTTCTTCTTCTTCTTCTTCTTCTTATTATTATTATTATTACTACTATATCATCATCATCAGCAGCAGCAGCATCATTATTATAATATTATTATTATTACTACTACTACTACTACTACTATTATCATCATCATCATCATCATCATTATTATTATTACTACTAATACTACTACTAGGTTGGCGACTCAAATTTACCATTTTATGATTTGTATCTATGGTTATTATTAAGTCAATATCTTTAAAGAAATTATTTAGCATTGGACTAATACTTTCTAAATTTCTATGAAATTTTGATGAAAAAAAGTGCAGAGACAAACCAAATAAGTGACCCAGCAGAGTCTAGGGACCCATTGTAACATCAAAGTAAAATCCTCTATTTTTTTTCTTTTATTTATTTATCTATTTATTATTATACTGGCAGTTCAACCCGGCTTTGATCGGGCCCTACGTACTGTGCATAACTTTATGTGCATATGTATATATATATTAAAACGTTTGATATATCTCCAGGTAACCTACATCTAAATTTCAAGTGTTTAGACCAAAAATTGGTGGAGGAGTTTGGTAGAGTTTACAAAGGACAACTCTTTCAATTTTTACCTCTTGGCAACCAAATATTCTCCCAAAAACTGATTAAAAAGCTTGCCGCATGTCTGAATACCCTCTATGTCAAATTTGAAATATTTAAACCAAAAATTGGCTGAGGAGTTTACTAGAGACTACAAAGGTCAAATCTTTTGATCTTTAACCCTTTGCCAGGCAAATTTTCGGCCATAACCGATTAAAAAGCTTACCCAGTGTCTGAATACACTTTATGTAAAATTTCAAATGTTTAGACCAGAAATTGGCTAAGTAATTTGGTAGAGACTATAGAGGTCAAATTTTTTAAAACTTTAATCAACCGAGGATCACATCACTCTGCATAAAAACATACCTGAGAATCAAAACAAGGAAAAGAATATGCTGTTGTCATAGCCCTAATTACGAGTGTATTTGTATGTTAATATTTTATGTCGATATATATATATATATATATATATATATATATATATATATATATATATAGTAATTTATAAAATACACTGAATATTCGGCATTTCATCCACTCTAGGACTCTTCAGGCTTATGATGAATCCTAGAGTGGATGAAACGCGGAATATTCAGTGTAGCTTAATCGCCATATATATTTTATAACTTACTAACTAGCTCTACCTACGTATTGAGCACTTTTGAAGTAAATACTTAAAGTTTACGCATAAATCTATACTTTCGTATATTAATTTTATGTGAGTAAATTAAGTATATATATATATATATATATATATATATATATATATATATATATATATATTAGTTTATGAGTTGGTAGTGTGTATATATTTTTAGTATTTGTGATCCTAAAATGACCAAGCTAGAAGTATTTCAAATTTCACAAACATTTATAACAAAATAAAATATCAGAGAAGCAAAAATATTTTTATTGTTATATATGGATATATAAGATGGAGTAGTGCTGCCATATAACGTAATTATTAAAAAAGCCATTCTTAACATAGGGAGGGGGGTTGTACCTATTCTATACTTTAACCTTCTTGGCCTTTTGGTCAAGATCAAAAAAAAAAAAAAAAAAATGCACACACAACATACAGAAATGAATATACAAATTGTACATAGTTAAATTTTACATTGAACGCTGGGGTTATTAGTTAGATTAGGATCCACAGAGTGATTGAGGTATTTTGGTAAATGTTGCCAGTCAAGAGTAAGACTTCAAAGTCTCATCTGTTACGTAGTCAAAAAGACCCTGTACCCTCCCCCTCCCAATTTCTTGTAGGGCCTTGTGCCTAATTTTGTTGAATTGAATTTTTTGTACGTTTTTTATGTTCAATTTTTTCTTTCTCAATAAAATATATAAACAAGATCAAAGTGTAGTATCTGTTCTCTCAGTTACTAAACTTTCCGCCACCGGGCTTTCGGGCTAGGTTAAGGTGTTTTCATACTAACTTTCGTTAGCAAGGACCGACCCCCTCCTTTGGGGAGTCAGGACCTAAAGGACCGACTCCACATTTGTGGGAGCTTGGACCCGGAAACCGATCCCCTTTTTTGGGAGACTGGAATCTCGGGACCAGCACCACTAGCTGGTAGTTGAGACCTGCTTTTGTTGTTTTTTTTTTTGTTTTTTTTTGCATGCGTTTTTTCTTCGTTCCGGTCTCTTCCCTCTAGAGACAGGGGATGGTCTAATTCCTCCACACTTAATTGCCTGAGCAGCACTCTGACCTGCCAGGCCCAAACTTTGTCTATCTTCGCTGCTCTCCCAGTGGATCGAGCAGACAGGGTTCTCTTTCTCGCTTCCGTTGGGGTAAGTTAGTGGGTAGGGTGACGTGGGGTAGGGCGGGTGCTTCGTTTCTGCTCCCCTCTGTGGGCAGGGATGCCTATCCCCTCTCTCTCTTAATTGCGACGCGGCACTCTGACCCGCTAGCACCCACTGCGTCTTTCTTCTCTGCTCTCCCCCCTCACGGGGGGATCTGAGCTGCTAACCCGACATCCCCGTGAGGGGAAGTCAAAAACTCTAATTTCTTCAAAGTCCGCTCCTCCCCCTCCTCCCCCTCCATTCCCCTGGGTTTTCTTTTCCCCCACTACACTTTGGTCCGCGCCAGCGGCCAGTGCAACCGCCACGATGCCAGGCAGGAGGGGTACGTCACCCCAAATGCGCAGCATCTCAACTGCTAACGACTCCCTATGTGAGGGAGCTGATGCATCTCCCGGCGAGACGGCGCCAGGAAACAAGGTAGGGCCCCGGCGCGCGGCGACCTTGGAAGAAAGCGGGAGGGTAGGGCCGCAGCCCGCGGCGACCCCCCGAAAAGCACCTGCAACCGCTCCCCACGAGGGCAACCCAGCAGAAAAAGCTGCCGTTAAGTCACTAGCTGGGGAAAGTGCAGAACCCAGCCAACCAGCTGCACCCCAGGACGGCAGAACCAAGGGAGGAAGACCGGGGAACCCATCCCCCGCTCCCCCAAAGGGCGACTCCCCAACAGAAAAGGAGGAAAACAGCACCGCGGACCAAACCGAGGCGCTGGATGAAGACGTAATAGCCTCCATCTGCTCACTATTTGGCGGGGAAGACAGTGATTGGCCCCCCAACACTCCCCAAGAGGACCAAATACGGAAAAGGGGTGACTCTCCGGCCAGTGGTAACAAAAGCAAGCTGGAAGGAGAGACACCCTTGACAGTACCCACCAAGGCTCCAGCTGGGAACACGGCACCAGAAGGGGAGACACCTCCATCCCCCAAGGGGACAGCCACCCAGCAAAGAAAGAAAATAAGAAAGGACAGCGGCCCGGAGAGCAAACCAAGCCAGGACGAAACAACGCCAAGGACACAATGGCCTACTTTGCCTGGTAACGGCCCAGTTCCGAAACAAAAAATGCCCATAACAGGAGAGAGCCCCACAACACCAGCTACGCCCCCCAACCCGAGTCCAGCTGACACCCACCAGGATGGAGGACCGGCATGGGGCCCCAAAGAGCAGCAAGGGAAGTTGACGCCCGAAGACTACAGAGCACTCTTCGACTCCACTTACAAGGAGTATACCCAGGGGAACAACATCCAACCCCTCCCGGGTCAAGTGGAAGTTCTGGAGAAAAGAGTGCTCTCGCTGATAACTTCAGACACCAAGACAAGGGGTCTGACGGGCGTCAACAAGGACACCATGATGAACGTGTTGCTGGAGCAGAACATTCCCGCCAACTACATCTGTAGAAGGAGTTACGCACAGTGGGATGTTCTGCTCCCCACCTCCGAAGACGCAGTCAGGCTGTCCAGGACCTGCCATCAGAGCAGGAACATAAAGCTCCAACCCATCTATATGAACAAGAGGAGAGCAAATGTTTCTGCTCTAAACGTCCCCTGCTATATGGAGGCCAAACAACTGGGGGCTATCCTAAGCCAGTATGGAGACGTAGAGGAAGTCACCCCGGTCCGCGGATTAAGAAACATCATGACCGGGGACTACAAAGTACAGATGGTCCTGGACAAGGCTGGATTCTACGCCATCCCAGCCACACTCAAGTTCGGAGAGTGGACACTCTCCCTTATAGTAGAAGGGAGGAGGCCTCATTTCTGGCTGTGCACACAACAAGGGCATATGGCGAAGGACTGTCCAAAGAGGAATGGAGGGAAGAAGCCCACAAAAGCGGCGGGAACAAGCGTGACAACAAATCAAGCCGCTGCTCCCGCGCCGGCCGCAAATCCTCCAGAGGCACCGACAGGCTGGGTGACGGTCGTAAAGAAAGGCAAGATCAACAAACAGCCATCCTTGCAGACAGTCACCCAAGACCAAGAACAACCGAAGAGCGAGACGGAGAAAATGGACACACAGACACCCTCCTCCTCAAACAAGAGGAAACTACCAGAATCTGAGGAGGAGGCCGCGTCAGAGGCAGAGGAAGAGACAACAACAGTCTCTATGGCCCTGAGCGCAACAGAGATCAGGAGGGCCAGGAGGAGGAAAAGCCGCAAGACACGCGCAAACCCTCCTACCCCCACTGAGACTGAGAAGGACTCCCTCGCAACAACAACACAGGATGAGCCCCCTGTGATCCCAACACCCCAGCAACCCGAACAACCTTCCCCCTCTCCTATAAAGGCCCCAAGAAACTCTTCCCGCCCCTCATCCCGTGACAGGAGCCAAAAAGAAGAAAACGAGCAGGCTACCCCCTCCCCAAGCGCTCAGCCTCCCCATCAACCAAAAGAGGTCCCCTCCCCCACTCCCAAAGTCCGCACTGAACGGACCAAAAAGCTCCCCTTTCTGCCAGGAAGCAGGATTTGTGAAACAGACCCTCTCCAACCGGCTCCGGACCTTAAAGGACAACAGAAGGTCCGGTACAATAAACTCAAAAACTTTGAAAAAGTCGGTGGAGACCTAGTAACAGACCCCACTAAATTCAAGGACGCTCCCTTGTTGACCACTTTCGTTAGGGTCAACAAGGACGGTAGGACTGGAGGAATGTGGGCAATGATTAAGGCAGCGAAGAATGCGATCCCAGGCCAGCAGCTGGTGGATAGGGACCATCCTTCACTGACCAACATTTACTTCAAATGCGAGGGTAGAATCCCCATGTATGTACACCCATCGCTATACAGGGCACTCAAACTAACCTTCCCCCTGGACGTGGGGGGCGTGGCCAAGGATGGATCACCTTCATCGGATTTACTTACCGGCAGCCTTGGCCAGGCCTGCCATGTCCTCACTGCCCAGGATTTCAGACCCGTCTGTGACAGTGCTTGAGGTAAGTGATCATGTCTTTGAACTTGGCTACATTGAATGTGAGGGGCATCAGGTGTCGAAGCAAGGCCTCGCGCGTTGTGAGAGACTTGGTGTCCCTCAAGGTAGATATTGCCGCTATCCAGGAGACCCACTTTGTTTGTGACGCGGATTGTCAGGTGCTGGTAAACGATTACGATGTCTACTCAGCATATGGCAATACCTATAGTCGTGGAATCTCCTTGCTAGTGAGTCGCACCCTGTCAGCGTCGGTGAATGTTGTTCACGCAGGCGAGGACGGGCGGGCGCTTGTTGTTGATGTTGCTGTTAATTGTAGTGTTTTTCGGATTGTTGCTGTTTATGCTCCCAATGCTGCTGTAGAGAGGGCAACCTTTTTTCGACGGTTGGAGGGCTTCTTAGTGGATCCGGAACGGTTAGTTTTAATGGGGGATTGGAATGCAATCCTTGATCCCAAAATTGATAAGGTCGGGGGGACTAGCGGGTCGGCGTGGTGTGACAGCAGTCTGTCTCACCTGATGGCCTCGTGCGATCTCGTCGACAGATTTCGTCTGGATCATCCGGGGCGGGAGATGTGGACGTGGCATCCTGTAGTGCCTTCCCATCCAAGCACTTACTTGGATCGGATGTTAGTTAGAAGAGGCGATGTAGACTTCCTATCTTGCCCCACGTTCCACTTGCTAGGACACTCGGACCATAAACTTGTTATGGCCCGTTTGAGCTTAAGCGCTAGGCCTAAACTGGCCGGATACTGGAAGTTCAACAGCACCTTGTTGGAGCTGGAGGACTACCGGTTGAAGGTCACTGAGCTAATTCAGCGGGCTTTAGTGGGGGCGGTTACAGGGAGTAAGTGGTGGGTTAGTCTCAAGGCCAAAATTAGGCGCTTCTCTGTCCAGTATAGCCAACGCCTCGCGATAGATAAGGCTAAGGCAAAGAAGCGTTTAGAGGATAAGCTGACCCGGGCGGTGGAGGGGGGGGACCCCCTAGAGTTAGCACTAGCTAAACAAGATCTCAACCGCTTGGCTAGCGAGCGGTATGAAGGTCAAGTAGTTAGGGCTAGGTTAAAGAAAGTTTCTAACGAGGCTGTGAATGTTGACGCTGTTGAGCGTAAGGCTGCTTTAAGGCGCGGTTCGGATGGGTACATTCGTAAAGTACATAACCTGGAAGGACACCCCTTAGTATCGACTCGGGAGATCTGCGAGGGGTTTCGGGAGCATCTATCGGTGCGCTTCACCCAACTACCCGGACTCAGGGTTGATGAGTTTGGCAGCTATTTGGCTGACTCGCCCCGCCTCACGGCGGCTCGAGCGGCTAGCTGTGATGGTCTTATTACTGAACATGAGGTCATTACTGCATTGAAGCAGGTCGGCTATAACAAATCCCCGGGGCTTGATGGTTTACCCTACGAGTTTTACTTGAGGCTGTCGCCCATGTTGGTCCCTATTCTGAAGGATATGTTCAACCATTGGTTTGCCCAGGGTTCCATCCCTGGACAGGTGACCAAGGGTGTGATCACATTGCTGAGGAAAGGTCAACGGCATGGTGGGAGGGAAAACTTTGATGATTTTAGGCCCTTGACTCTGCTAAACACAGAGTTAAAGATTTTGGCAAAGATTCTTGCGAATCGCTTGCAGGTTGTCATCACTGACTTGATCGAACCGGACCAGACTTATGCTGTGAAGGGGAGATCGATTCAAGACAATTTGCACTTGATACGCTCGATCATAGAGGGGACAGAAGACGACGCCGAAGCCGCGCTGATCAGTTTGGATCAGTCCAAGGCATTCGATAGGGTCGACCATCGGTTCCTAGGATCTGTGCTAGAGGCCGCCGGATTTAATCCGGACTTCCGCAAGTGGATCTTTGTTCTGTATGACAGGCCGACGGTAGCGGTGCAGATCAACGGTAAGCTGTCGGAGTCATTCGCTGTCTCTCGGTCGGTGCGACAGGGTTGTCCGCTGTCGCCTCTGTTGTATGTCCTGGCGTTGGAACCCCTCCTTCGCAAGTTAAGGGACGAGGCGGCTACACCAGTCCTGCGCGGAATAGCTCTCCCTGGAGGCACACGAGCCAGGGTTTCCGCGTTCGCCGATGACGTCACCGTGTTCGTGTCTTGCCTCACGGACGTTCAAGCGGTGGTCGAGGCGCTCGCTCGATACGAAGAAGTAACAGGGGCCATCTTCAACCGTAGCAAGTCTGTTGGCCTGCGGTTGGGGGCCTGGACCGGGGTAAACTCGCTTCCAGGTATTTTCAGCTGGACCGATGGACCGGTCCGCATTCTCGGTGTCTGGTTTGGAACGGGACTTCAGCTGGAAAAGAATTGGTCGGAAGTACAGTCTAAGGTCAAATCGTCAGTAAAGACTTGGATTGGAAGGAAATTGTCCTTGAAGGGTCGGGCGGAGGCGTGTGCTACATACGTCTTTCCGCTCATCCTTTACCGTTTGTCTGTACTTCCTCTCCCTGCAGAACGACTAACCCGCTTACAAGGGCGCCTCGATTCACTTTTGTGGAACGAGGGTAAGCATTATGTCTGCAGAGAGGTCTGTGTTCAAAGTCCGAGCGAGGGAGGCCTGGGTCAGCCCAGTCTCTTGTGTCATAGAAACGCCGAGAGATTGGCTTTCCTGGGTCGTTCGCTTGAAGGAGACGCTCCTTGGGTCCCTGTGGTTGAGAACTCGTTTCCCAACCTCAAACCCAACCCTTCGGTAGAAGGTCGTCGTAGACCGAAGGGGGAGTCCAAGTTCTTCTCCGAATGCCGAACCGCTCTTAGAGCTTTGCCGGGGACCAATGTCCTCGATCAGCCAAGGAAGAAACTGTATCGGGATTTAGTGGAGGGGACCGCGAAGGATCCACTTTGTAGGCGGATGGGATGGTCGATGGAGGTTGTCCGTTCTCAATGGCGTTGGGCGCCGGGACGGGAGATTCTGAATAACTCGGAATTCTCCCTGACTTGGCGACTGGTCCGAAATGCGCTGCCCCTCTTCGACGTACTTTTCCGGTATAAAGAACATACCAGTCGCTTCTGTCCGTGCTGTGACGAACGCGAGCCCGAAACAATCGAGCACGCGTTTTTTAGTTGCAGCCGGATACAGCCCCTATTAAGGTACGTCGAGGGGGTAACAGCTCGCATCAATGCCGAGTGTCTGCTCGATCTCGACGTAGGAACTTTTGTGTACAACATGGAGCCGCCGTTCCCCAGGGAGGAAAGTTTGGTTTTCCTGGCGATCCTAGCAGTAGCGCGCATGACCATTTGGATCGCGCGCCTCAAGTTGGTCCACGAAGGGACATCTGTTCCTGATCGGGATCTGATCGTTTACTTTAAACATTTGCTTAAAGTAAAGATCAGATGCGATTGGAAGAGGTTGCCTAGAGTGGAATTTGACAAGAGGTGGGTGCACAGCACTAGTTTGTGCATCTGTCGAGGAGCCAAGTTTCAATACGTGTTCCCTCCTTAGGCATGGCATGGGCGGTGCTGGGTCCTACGGAACCCATCCCGCCTAGGTTAGCATTATAAGTTCAGTAAAGTAACTCTTGACTGGTGGTACAAATGAGATCCTGTTCCTGATTTTATTTTTTGGTATTAGAGAACCTCTGAGTCTGCCTAACCCCCCTGCTCCTCATCTTTATTTTCTGATGCCCCCGATCATCCCCCTACTCAGAGGTCACCTTCCTACCCCCTCCATCCGTTGCTTTATTTTCTCCCACCTCCATTAAGGCGACTTCCCCAAACCCCATTAGGGATGCTCTGCTTGTTTTCGGTTCCCCGGAAAACAGTGGGGGATCTAGCCACATAGAATAGTACAGGGGGGTCTTACTAACAACACATTAGTAGTTTTTTCCTTATTTTTGAAATGAACATTTTCATTAGTTTTTTCCCACTCCACGAACATTTTATGCCAATTAATTCAAGAACTCTTTCTAATGAAATCGAACTTTATTTTCTTACACATACACACACACAAAAAAAAAAAAAAAAAAAAAAAAAAAAAATGCACACACAACATACAGAAATAAATATACAAATTGTACATAGTTAAATTTTACATTGAACGCTGGGGTTATTAGTTAGATTAGGATCCACAGAGTGATTGAGGTATTTTGGTAAATGTTGCCAGTCAAGAGTAAGACTTCAAAGTCTCATCTGTTACGTAGTCAAAAAGACCCTGTACCCTCCCCCTCCCAATTTCTTGTAGGGCCTTGTGCCTAATTTTGTTGAATTGAATTTTTTGTACGTTTTTTATGTTCAATTTTTTCTTTCTCAATAAAATATATAAACAAGATCAAAGTGTAGTATCTGTTCTTCATATGCTGCACTTCAATTTCTTGTTCTCTTTCGCTGGAGGAGAAATCCTTCACGACTGAGACAATTTTTATTTTTTAACCTTTTCTCCATGTTAAAAAACGACCCTGGTGTCTAACTCTGTCCCGTGGGGAGGCATAGTAAATAGGTACAATTGAATAATAAAAAAAAAACATATCATAAAACTTTAATTAAACTTGGAAATACGATTTACACTAGTAGATATGTCAGAATATCTACCAAGTACGTCCAAAGATGGAGTAAAACAAAAAAGATAAAAATATAAAAAGAAAATAAATATAAAGATATAAAATACAAAAAAAAAATAAATAAAAACCCAATATATTAAAAAATATGCAAAATATGAAAACATAAAATACAAAAGTTAAAAATATAAAAAGAAAATAAATTTAAAGATATAAAACACACAAAAAAATAAATAAAAACACAATATATTAAAAAAATGCAAAATATAAAAACATAAAACAAAAAACATAAAACAAAAAAGATAAAAATAAAAACATAAATATAAAAACCCAATATATTAAAAAAAAACATGAAAATACGAAAAAAAGGTAAAAAGAAAATATAAAAAACAAAATGGCGTCTACTTATTCTTTTCTTTATTTTTTTAGTTTGATCTTCCATATAAAAAATTTTGAAATGTGAGCCGTCACTTAAAGTGTGAAATATCACCTTCAAATATTTGCCATTAGTAATCATTTACTTTTATACTCCAGAACCATTTTCTTTAGTTTGTCATTTTGTATCGGATTTTTTTCTATCGTATAATATCTGTTGGTCTGCCATACTTAAGTTTAAAACAAGTGAAGCATTCATGGTCCCCCCCGTGAATGCACAGTGAACGAGGCATAAAAAATTGACTAAGTTCAGCATTTGCCCCCTTCCCCCACCCAGAGGACATCCTGGTGAAAACTGAACAAACAGTGCCGTTTTAGGCCTTAACATATGTAAATTTGAATCCTGCACCATGCAAAAAAAAGAAATGACTAAGTCCATCATTTGCCCCCAACCCATTTAACCCCCCAAATCCCCAAGGCCTTAACATATTTAAATTTGAGTTCAGCACCATGCAAAACTGCTAAATACACATACACAAAAGATTTTAGACAAATATAATAAAATAGTCCCAAAAATGTGGTGTTTTTATTAGCAATAAAAAAGCCCCTGGGACACACCCAAGAGTTATCGTGAAGTATAGACAAACAAAATTATATAGAAATCAGTTAGTTACAACTTTTCAGAAAGTTTTATAAAAATCCAAAGCATCAATTTTTTTTTAATAAGCACAAAAGTGTTCATTTTAGCCATTTTGACCCGAAAGGCACCCTTAAGAGGGGCAACCAGAGTTTTCCTGGAAAATCCATTCTGTTACTTTTTTATTCATATCATGTTTAATGTTTGTGCGAAATTTTAAAAAGTTCCAAGGCGTAGTTATTTAGAAAAGTGCGGACAGACAAACGGACAAAGAGACGAACGGACAAGGGTATTTAGAGGTCCACCTTTCATTTTGTCTATTCAGTGTAGCCATCTTCAGCCTCAATCACGTCCAGAATAGGGAACGTGCCTTTTCCACAAGTGCCAGTGAATGGTAGAAATCAAGCTGGCTCTGGTGTTGTGGGAGGTTATGTTGGTGATGTTCTCGACATATAACCAAACGTAGTAGTCCAGTGGGTTCAAGTTGGTGGAGGAGGGGGAGGGGGCAGTGAGAGACACACTCCTTCTGAAGCCAAGCCCGGTGTCTCTTTTTGTGGGTCGGCACCAAGTCCTGGTGCCACACACAGGATCTGCACCAGGGGATCACCCACACTCTTCAGCACATCCAGGTAAACTTTGGTGGTGACTTTCAAGCCGACTTTGAAGGTGTGAGGCGGCATGATGTGGCCTTCACTTGAAACCACACCAAAGACCATAATCATAGCTGGAAACTTTGTTTTTATTACCATAGGAACATCCCTGTTATTCACGGCAATCCAACGATGGATTTTGAGGGTGCTGGCAATGGTCCTGTTGTCATAACTTGGATCAGTAGAGAGCATGAGTTGTACAGTGGCGCATCTCCAATCTCGCTTGTTGAACATTGTGTCAGTTTCAGACATGATAGAAAGCTCCTATCGCTCTTGGGATTTGTACACAACTGGCCAACTAGAAGATGGTCTGCAACAAAAACAGAAAACCCTGTTTTTATCAAATGGAAATGGAATCATGTACTTTTTTCTAGGGCGACTTGTGGAAAAGGCACGCTCCCAGTTCCAGACCCATATTGAGCCAGTGATTAAGGCTGAAGGTTGCCGCATTGAATAGATGTCAGCTCTACTACATAATCAAGTTACCCGAATTGATTTTTTTCAAGTTTTAAAATAAAGCCGTAGTAATTTTTTAGGGTGACAATTTTATCGTTCCACCTTGTAAATTTACTTAATTGTATTTCCACTTTTTTCACTGTACCAAATTTTTTCGCTACACAAAAACTTTCGGTTATATAATGGTATATTTCAAAACAACAATTCCACAGGAATCAGAATCGTACTTGGTATCGGAATCGTTAAACATTTTCCTGGAATTGGAAAAAATTTAGGAATCGTCCCAACAATACTTGAAACCACACCAAAGACCAGAACCGTGGCCGGAAATTTGTTTTTCATCATCCTAGGCATGTCTGTTATTTGTGGCAATCCAGCAATGCATTTTGAGGGTGCTGGCAATGGTCCTGTTCACATAACTTGGATCTAGAGCATAAGTTGTACAGCGGCGCATCTCCGATATCGGTCGTTGAACATTGTGTCACTTTCAGACATGATAGAAGGCTCCTATCGCTATTGCAATTTGTACACAACTGGCCAACTAGAAGATGGTCTGCAACAAAAACAGAAAACCCTGTTTTCATCAAATGGAAATGGAATCATGTCTTTTCTAGGGCGACAATGTGACTTGTGAAAAAGGCATGCTCCCAGTTCCAGACCCATATTGGAGCAGATATTAAGGCTGAAGGTTGCTGCATTGAATAGATGTCAGCTCTACTACATAATCAAGTTACCTGAATTGATTTTTTTCAAGTTTTAAAATAAAGCCGTAGTATTTTTTTCAGGGTGACAATTTTATCGTTCCACCACCGTTCAAGTTGTAGTCAGGTGGGAAGCAGGCAAACGGAAGAGAGTTCCACAGGCGTGCACTTCTAAGAAAGAAGCTTTGTTCATGGAATCTACGTTTTAGTTTTGGCACAGATAAAGAGCGGGGAAAATTTTTGACAGTGGTTTCAGCTAGACGGGTGTTTATCGGGAAAGATTGGCGAGGGGGGAGCAGAGATTGGAGCTCAGACGAGCATTTACCATGGAAGTAACGGTCTTCTTCTGCTCAGTACAACGAATACTGCGAAACCATGACAGAATTATTTCTGTATTACATCAGGCCTCATGTTAGCTTGATCGGGAGGGGGGGGATAAAGTGGGTACTCGACTACGCCCAAGAGTCTCTCACAGACTATCAGAGAGAAGGAGGCGTCTTACTTTTCCTTTGACAGTAGTGTTGTCCTTCTACCCTAAGATACACTTTTGCCAGCAGAGGTTACATCGGCCGAAACGTTATGAAAATAGCAACCAAGATGTTAATAGCAGTCATATAATAATAATGTAATAATACAAATAATAACCTAACCCTAACCATTTTCCCTAACCCTAACCCGAACCCTAACCCTAACCAATTTCCCTAAGCTTAACCCTAACCCTAACCATTTTCCCAATACTTCTTCTCTATTACCACTGAAAAGAAGTTTCTTTTCTTCCTCTGGGCAAAGTTTCCATAGCAATAGTCTTATTCCAAGGTTACTCCCATTCGTGGAACACATTACAATGGAACTTGTTCTCTGCAAACTACAACATGGTCGGCTTCAAACCGAATGGCAATGCATGCTTGTTATAAATTGTCCTCAGAAGTAATGAAACTTGATTCATGCCATTCATCTTTTCAATCCTCCTGATTAAAATACAAAATGACGTAATATACAAAATGTTGAGTGTTCCCAATTCAATGACAATGCACACATTATGTTGCATGTTAGCACTCCCGTCTACAATTTTTTTTTTTTGCAAACGAGTCACCACTTATCAAGGCCCGGAGGCCACCCGAGGATAAGGGTTAATGAGTATACATAAGTAGTGGAAATTTTGTAAATTGGATTACTTAGGGAGATGGTTCATCAAGAATTTGTTTACATTGGACTTGAAGACAATCAGATTGTAGTCAGCTGGAAAGCAGGCTATCAGAAGAGAGTTCCACAGGCGTGCAGTTCTAAGAAAGAAGAGAAGTTACAGTGTGTAAATTTGGTAAATTGGATTACTCATTAAGAATTTGTTCACGTTGGACTTGAAGACAACCATATTGTAGTCAGTTGGAAAGCAGGAAAACGGAACAGTTCAACAGGCGTGCAGTTCTAAGAAAGAGGCTTTGTTCATGGAGTCCACGTTTAGGCCTAGGCACAAAAAAAAAGTGTGGGAAATTATTGATAGTGGTTTTGGCTAGACGAGTGTTTTTCGTGAAAGTTTGACGAGGGGGCACCATAGATTGGAGCTCAGACGAGCACTTTCCATGAAAATAACAATAAAGCAGAGGCAGGCTTGCAGCGTCTCTTCTGTGGGAAAGAGTTTGCAGGGAAGAGAAAATGATCTAAGAATGTAATTTAGGAGATCCTTGATAAAGATCAGGAAGAGAGTATGGAACCTTGAGGTACGCCAGCATTAATACAATGAGTTTCTGATTTCTGTCCATCAACGACTACACTTATAAGCCTATTAGAAGAAAGGATTTAATAATTGAGAGTGTATTTTCAACTATTCCATAGCTGGCGATTTTGTGAAGTAGACCTTTTTAATTGGAATTCATTTTTAATTGGATTTTGTGAAGTAGACCTTTTTAATTGGAATTCATTTTTAATTGGATTTTGTGAAGTAGACCTTTTTAATTGGAATTCATTTTTAATTGGATTTTGTGAAGTAGACCTTTTTAATTGGAATTCATTTTTAATTGGATTTTTTGAAGTAGACCTTTTTAATTGGAAGTCATTAAGATGCGTATTATTTATTAATTTTTATTTATTGTGGACTATTATCCTCAACTTTTTCTTCTGCAATTAATAATAAAATTAATAAATAGCACTCATCTTAATCTAATAATGAATTCCAATTAAAAATAATATATACAATTCAGTACAGATCCGACAATGGAAGATCAGATAATAAATAAACATGGATTTATAAGACCAAAAAATTCAACCTTGATCGCCCGTTGGGGCCTGTGGTGCAGTTGATAGAGACGTTGACTCTCTATGGTTTCAGGTGAGAATTGTCTGAAGATAGCGGTTTCAAGCCTACCCAAAGCCGGCCAGAGGCTTACTTAGCCAAAAACGTGGGGAGACGACAACAACTATGGAAGGCAGTGAATGCAGTCAGGAGATTCAAAGTTCCTATCCATCACAGTTACCACCTGACGAAGGCCAGAGGAATAGTTGGCCGAAACGTCGTGAAACATCAACTAAGAAAAAGATGAGGATAATAGTTTGTTTTTTTTTGTTTTTTTACACAGTGATCACCACTTATCAAGGCCCGGAAGCCACTCAGGGATAAGGGTTATTGCAAGTACATTACGTTAGTGTGGAGATTTGATGAAGTGTTTACTTAAGAGGGCGGTTCATTAGGAATTTGTTAACGTTGGACTTGAACACATGCAAGTTGTAGTCAGGTGGAAAGCAGGCAGACGGAACAGAGTTCCACAGGCGTGCAGTTCTAAGAAAGAAGCTTTGTTCATGGAATCCGCGTTTTGCTTTAGGCACAGATATAGAGTGGGGGAAATTTTTCACAGTGGATTCAGCTAGACGGGTGTTTTTCGTGAAAGATTAGCGAGGGGGGACCAGAGATTGGAGTTCAAACGAGCACCTGCCATGGAAATAACGATAAAACAAGGATAGGCTCGCAACGTCTCTTCTGTGGGAGAGAGGTTGCAGGGTAGAGAAAAGGGCATCCCATGTAGGGAGTTGGGAACATCAACTGAGAAAAAGATGAGGATGATAGTCCGCAATAAATAAAAATTAAAATTTATTAAGTTTACCTTTTGTTGGGGTTTTATCCTCTTTCGGATACATTTGACGCGGAACTACTAGCCTGCGAAAAAAAAAAAAAAAAGGTGGGGGGGGGGGGTAAAGAATAAAAAGAAAGAAGAGATTTTATTTAAAATAGATTGCAAATTTTTTCCTTTGCATTAAATACAAAAATAAAAAAAAACACCAGGTAACTAAATATAATAAAAAAAAAAAAAAAAAAAAAAACGCTGGTTCTTATATTGAAAATGTCGTATCAACGAACAAATACAGTATTTAAAAATTTCAATAAAAGTATTTAGGAGAGGTGGGTAATTGTTTAACCTTCCTAATGAATTATAGCAAAGAACAAGTCACAAAAGAAACACCAACTTCTTTTTAAACAATAACAATGCAGAGTATTTCATTTGTAGCAGGAACTGGTAGGTCAGGCTGCTAAAAGGGAAGAAAGCACAGAAAGTTCTTTTAAGGTCGTCAGGAGCAAGTCAGTACCGTGTCGTCCCCGGCTGGATAGCAGTTGTTTCAAATCGAGACCGTCAATGCTATAGCGAGATGTCCGGTGGACAGGAGACGAAAGAGGATAGATGTTGCTATGCTGGCGGTCCGAATCTGAGTGCTGACGTTCCCTTCAGACTTTTAGGGAGCAGGTGAATCAATGAGCCCCGTTAGCTGATTGGTCAGCCTGTGGCCGAAGAACTCAGAGGTGGGGAATAGATTCACAAGAGAAAATAGTTCTCTGCTACTGCTACACATCAATATTTTACTAAAAGAATTTCTGATAAAGGGGGAAGAATTGCTGTTTCCGAAATCAATCTAATCCATATAACACTTATTGTTGGGAAGATTTTGACCATGGAGTAGTGTTTTTTGGGGGTTTTTTCTTTTTCTTCTTTACATCTAGTGACTTCATGTCTTGTCTGGGGCGATTTCCATAGAAAAATGAGTCTCACCCAAGATAATCTTGGAAGAGGTAAAATAAAATAAAAATTTTTCTTAAAAAGGTTGAAATACCTACTGGAAAGAAAGACCTGTTAATGTTTGTCCAATGAAAACTGTTTTTTATTATTTATCGTAATCATTCTCTTTTTGTCTTACAAATTCGATATAATTAAGGTCAGTCATTACCGTGTCGTCCCTGGCTGGATAGCAGTTGTCTCAATTCGCGACCGTAGATGCTATAGCGAGATGTCCGGTGGACAGGAGATGAAAGAGGATAGATGTTGCTAGGCTGGCGATCCGGATCTAACTGCTGACGTTCCCTTAAGACTTTTAGGGAGCAGGTGAATCAATGCATCCTGTTAGCTGATTGGTCAGCCTGTGGCCGGAGAACTCAGAGGGGGGGGGAGAGTCATTGATTCACAAGAGAAAATAGTTTGTGGCTGAAAATGACAATCTTTTATTGTTTGTGAACATGAAAATCATAAATCGGAAATAATCTTTTTATTTCTGATCTGAAATGGAACACGTACATATGATATGATTTTATTATATTTTGGACAACTTTTTATCAACATTCTTCATATTCATCTCTTGTTTATCTCTACAGTTAGATAGATAGATCAAGATGGATAGATACAGAAATAGATATCTAGATGGAGAGATATATCGCTAATACACATAAATAGATAGATCGATAGACAGATTAATAACAAACAAATACTTTCTTGTGTTCGACCTGCTATACAACAATTACAGAGGCTTAAATTTGATGATGGATCAGGTTCTGAAATTTATTGCGAGGAAAATTGAATGGCCGGAGAACTCAGAGGAGGGGGGGGGGATTGATTCACAAAAGGAAATAGTTCTCTATGACTGGGTCACTTCAATATTTTACTAAAAGTATCTATATGAATTTCTGATAAAGGGGGAAGAATTGCTGTTTCCTAAATCAGAATCTATTCCATATAACACTTATTGTTGGGAAGTTTTTGATCTTGAAGTAGTGTTTTTTTTTTTTTTCTTTTTCTTCTTTACATCTAGTCATTGATTCACCAGACAAACATAGTTCTTTGTGACTGCTACAAATACTTCCTAATCACTTTCAATATACACAACAAATTTTAAGGAACGTACTCATATTTTTTTCTCAATTCCAAGTCTTTGAAATTACTTTCCTTTAGGGAGCAGGAGAATCAATGCCTGAGCAGGAGAATCAGCCTGCGGCCGAAAAGCTCAGAAGGGGCATTTGCTTCACCAGAAAAAATAGTTTTCTGAGACTGCTACAAGTACTTCCTAATCACTCTCAACATACGCAACAAATTTTAAGGAACGTACTCACATTTTTTTCTCAATTCCAAGTCTTTGAAATTACTTTCCTTTAGGGAGCAGGAGAATCAATGCCTGAGCAGGAGAATCAGCCTGCGGCCGAAAAGCTCAGAAGGGGCATTTGCTTCACCAGAAAAAATAGTTTTCTGTGACTGCTACAAGTACTTCCTAATCACTCTCAACATACACAACAAATTTTAAGGAACGTACTCACATTTTTTTCTCAATTCCAAGTCTTTGAAATTACTTTCCTTTAGGGAGCAGGAGAATCAATGCCTGAGCAGGAGAATCAGCCTGCGGCCGAAAAACTCAGAGGGGGCATTTGCTTCACCAGAAAAAATAGTTTTCTGTGACTGCTACAAGTACTTCCTAATAACTTTCAATATACACGACAAATTTTAACGAACGTACTCACATTTTTTTCTCAATTCCAAGTCTTTGAAATTACTTTCCTTTAGGGAGCAGGAGAATCAATGCCTGAGCAGGAGAATCAGCCTGCGGCCGAAAAACTCAGAGGGGGCATTTGCTTCACCAGAAAAAATAGTTTTCTGTGACTGCTACAAGTACTTCCTAATCACTCTCAACATACACAACAAATTTTAAGGAACGTACTCACATTTTTTTCTCAATTCCAAGTCTTTGAAATTACTTTCCTTTAGGGAGCAGGAGAATCAATGCCTGAGCAGGAGAATCAGCCTGCGGCCGAAAAACTCAGAGGGGGCATTTGCTTCACCAGAAAAAATAGTTTTCTGTGACTGCTACAAGTACTTCCTAATCACTCTCAACATACACAACAAATTTTAAGGAACGTACTCACATTTTTTTCTCAATTCCAAGTCTTTGAAATTACTTTCCTTTAGGGAGCAGGAGAATCAATGCCTGAGCAGGAGAATCAGCCTGCGGCCGAAAAACTCAGAGGGGGCATTTGCTTCACCAGAAAAAATAGTTTTCTGTGACTGCTACAAGTACTTCCTAATCACTCTCAACATACACAACAAATTTTAAGGAACGTACTCACATTTTTTTCTCAATTCCAAGTCTTTGAAATTACTTTCCTTTAGGGAGCAGGAGAATCAATGCCTGAGCAGGAGAATCAGCCTGCGGCCGAAAAACTCAGAGGGGGCATTTGCTTCACCAGAAAAAATAGTTTTCTGTGACTGCTACAAGTACTTCCTAATAACTTTCAATATACACGACAAATTTTAACGAACGTACTCACATTTTTTTCTCAATTCCAAGTCTTTGAAATTACTTTCCTTTAGGGAGCAGGAGAATCAATGCCTGAGCAGGAGAATCAGCCTGCGGCCTAAAAACTCAGAGGGGGCATTTGCTTCACCAGAAAAAATAGTTTTCTGTGACTGCTACAAGTACTTCCTAATCACTCTCAACATACACAACAAATTTTAAGGAACGTACTCACATTTTTTTCTCAATTCCAAGTCTTTGAAATTACTTTCCTTTAGGGAGCAGGAGAATCAATGCCTGAGCAGGAGAATCAGCCTGCGGCCGAAAAACTCAGAGGGGGCATTTGCTTCACCAGAAAAAATAGTTTTCTGTGACTGCTACAAGTACTTCCTAATCACTCTCAACATACACAACAAATTTTAAGGAACGTACTCACATTTTTTTCTCAATTCCAAGTCTTTGAAATTACTTTCCTTTAGGGAGCAGGAGAATCAATGCCTGAGCAGGAGAATCAGCCTGCGGCCGAAAAACTCAGAGGGGGCATTTGCTTCACCAGAAAAAATAGTTTTCTGTGACTGCTACAAGTACTTCCTAATCACTTTCAATATACACGACAAATTTTAACGAACGTACTCACATTTTTTTCTCAATTCCAAGTCTTTGAAATTACTTTCCTTTAGGGAGCAGGAGAATCAATGCCTGAGCAGGAGAATCAGCCTGCGGCCGAAAAACTCAGAGGGGGCATTTGCTTCACCAGAAAAAATAGTTTTCTGTGACTGCTACAAGTACTTCCTAATCACTCTCAACATACACAACAAATTTTAAGGAACGTACTCACATTTTTTTCTCAATTCCAAGTCTTTGAAATTACTTTCCTTTAGGGAGCAGGAGAATCAATGCCTGAGCAGGAGAATCAGCCTGCGGCCGAAAAACTCAGAGGGGGCATTTGCTTCACCAGAAAAAATAGTTTTCTGTGACTGCTACAAGTACTTCCTAATCACTTTCAATATACACGACAAATTTTAACGAACGTACTCACATTTTTTTCTCAATTCCAAGTCTTTGAAATTACTTTCCTTTAGGGAGCAGGAGAATCAATGCCTGAGCAGGAGAATCAGCCTGCGGCCGAAAAACTCAGAGGGGGCATTTGATTCACCAGAAAAAATAGTTTTCTGTGACTGCTACAAGTACTTCCTAATCACTCTCAACATACACAACAAATTTTAAGGAACGTACTCACATTTTTTTCTCAATTCCAAGTCTTTGAAATTACTTTCCTTTAGGGAGCAGGAGAATCAATGCCTGAGCAGGAGAATCAGCCTGCGGCCGAAAAACTCAGAGGGGGCATTTGCTTCACCAGAAAAAATAGTTTTCTGTGACTGCTACAAGTACTTCCTAATCACTCTCAACATACACAACAAATTTTAAGGAACGTACTCACATTTTTTTCTCAATTCCAAGTCTTTGAAATTACTTTCCTTTAGGGAGCAGGAGAATCAATGCCTGAGCAGGAGAATCAGCCTGCGGCCGAAAAACTCAGAGGGGGCATTTGCTTCACCAGAAAAAATAGTTTTCTGTGACTGCTACAAGTACTTCCTAATCACTCTCAACATACACAACAAATTTTAAGGAACGTACTCACATTTTTTTCTCAATTCCAAGTCTTTGAAATTACTTTCCTTTAGGGAGCAGGAGAATCAATGCCTGAGCAGGAGAATCAGCCTGCGGCCGAAAAACTCAGAGGGGGCATTTGCTTCACCAGAAAAAATAGTTTTCTGTGACTGCTACAAGTACTTCCTAATCACTCTCAACATACACAACAAATTTTAAGGAACGTACTCACATTTTTTTCTCAATTCCAAGTCTTTGAAATTACTTTCCTTTAGGGAGCAGGAGAATCAATGCCTGAGCAGGAGAATCAGCCTGCGGCCGAAAAACTCAGAGGGGGCATTTGCTTCACCAGAAAAAATAGTTTTCTGTGACTGCTACAAGTACTTCCTAATCACTCTCAACATACACAACAAATTTTAAGGAACGTACTCACATTTTTTTCTCAATTCCAAGTCTTTGAAATTACTTTCCTTTAGGGAGCAGGAGAATCAATGCCTGAGCAGGAGAATCAGCCTGCGGCCGAAAAACTCAGAGGGGGCATTTGCTTCACCAGAAAAAATAGTTTTCTGTGACTGCTACAAGTACTTCCTAATCACTCTCAACATACACAACAAATTTTAAGGAACGTACTCACATTTTTTTCTCAATTCCAAGTCTTTGAAATTACTTTCCTTTAGGGAGCAGGAGAATCAATGCCTGAGCAGGAGAATCAGCCTGCGGCCGAAAAACTCAGAGGGGGCATTTGCTTCACCAGAAAAAATAGTTTTCTGTGACTGCTACAAGTACTTCCTAATCACTCTCAACATACACAACAAATTTTAAGGAACGTACTCACATTTTTTTCTCAATTCCAAGTCTTTGAAATTACTTTCCTTTAGGGAGCAGGAGAATCAATGCCTGAGCAGGAGAATCAGCCTGCGGCCGAAAAACTCAGAGGGGGCATTTGCTTCACCAGAAAAAATAGTTTTCTGTGACTGCTACAAGTACTTCCTAATCACTCTCAACATACACAACAAATTTTAAGGAACGTACTCACATTTTTTTCTCAATTCCAAGTCTTTGAAATTACTTTCCTTTAGGGAGCAGGAGAATCAATGCCTGAGCAGGAGAATCAGCCTGCGGCCGAAAAACTCAGAGGGGGCATTTGCTTCACCAGAAAAAATAGTTTTCTGTGACTGCTACAAGTACTTCCTAATCACTCTCAACATACACAACAAATTTTAAGGAACGTACTCACATTTTTTTCTCAATTCCAAGTCTTTGAAATTACTTTCCTTTAGGGAGCAGGAGAATCAATGCCTGAGCAGGAGAATCAGCCTGCGGCCGAAAAACTCAGAGGGGGCATTTGCTTCACCAGAAAAAATAGTTTTCTGTGACTGCTACAAGTACTTCCTAATCACTCTCAACATACACAACAAATTTTAAGGAACGTACTCACATTTTTTTCTCAATTCCAAGTCTTTGAAATTACTTTCCTTTAGGGAGCAGGAGAATCAATGCCTGAGCAGGAGAATCAGCCTGCGGCCGAAAAACTCAGAGGGGGCATTTGCTTCACCAGAAAAAATAGTTTTCTGTGACTGCTACAAGTACTTCCTAATCACTCTCAACATACACAACAAATTTTAAGGAACGTACTCACATTTTTTTCTCAATTCCAAGTCTTTGAAATTACTTTCCTTTAGGGAGCAGGAGAATCAATGCCTGAGCAGGAGAATCAGCCTGCGGCCGAAAAACTCAGAGGGGGCATTTGATTCACCAGAAAAAATAGTTTTCTGTGACTGCTACAAGTACTTCCTAATCACTCTCAACATACACAACAAATTTTAAGGAACGTACTCACATTTTTTTCTCAATTCCAAGTCTTTGAAATTACTTTCCTTTAGGGAGCAGGAGAATCAATGCCTGAGCAGGAGAATCAGCCTGCGGCCGAAAAACTCAGAGGGGGCATTTGCTTCACCAGAAAAAATAGTTTTCTGTGACTGCTACAAGTACTTCCTAATCACTCTCAACATACACAACAAATTTTAAGGAACGTACTCACATTTTTTTCTCAATTCCAAGTCTTTGAAATTACTTTCCTTTAGGGAGCAGGAGAATCAATGCCTGAGCAGGAGAATCAGCCTGCGGCCGAAAAACTCAGAGGGGGCATTTGATTCACCAGAAAAAATAGTTTTCTGTGACTGCTACAAGTACTTCCTAATCACTCTCAACATACACAACAAATTTTAAGGAACGTACTCACATTTTTTTCTCAATTCCAAGTCTTTGAAATTACTTTCCTTTAGGGAGCAGGAGAATCAATGCCTGAGCAGGAGAATCAGCCTGCGGCCGAAAAACTCAGAGGGGGCATTTGCTTCACCAGAAAAAATAGTTTTCTGTGACTGCTACAAGTACTTCCTAATCACTCTCAACATACACAACAAATTTTAAGGAACGTACTCACATTTTTTTCTCAATTCCAAGTCTTTGAAATTACTTTCCTTTAGGGAGCAGGAGAATCAATGCCTGAGCAGGAGAATCAGCCTGCGGCCGAAAAACTCAGAGGGGGCATTTGCTTCACCAGAAAAAATAGTTTTCTGTGACTGCTACAAGTACTTCCTAATCACTCTCAACATACACAACAAATTTTAAGGAACGTACTCACATTTTTTTCTCAATTCCAAGTCTTTGAAATTACTTTCCTTTAGGGAGCAGGAGAATCAATGCCTGAGCAGGAGAATCAGCCTGCGGCCGAAAAACTCAGAGGGGGCATTTGCTTCACCAGAAAAAATAGTTTTCTGTGACTGCTACAAGTACTTCCTAATCACTCTCAACATACACAACAAATTTTAAGGAACGTACTCACATTTTTTTCTCAATTCCAAGTCTTTGAAATTACTTTCCTTTAGGGAGCAGGAGAATCAATGCCTGAGCAGGAGAATCAGCCTGCGGCCGAAAAACTCAGAGGGGGCATTTGCTTCACCAGAAAAAATAGTTTTCTGTGACTGCTACAAGTACTTCCTAATCACTCTCAACATACACAACAAATTTTAAGGAACGTACTCACATTTTTTTCTCAATTCCAAGTCTTTGAAATTACTTTCCTTTAGGGAGCAGGAGAATCAATGCCTGAGCAGGAGAATCAGCCTGCGGCCGAAAAACTCAGAGGGGGCATTTGCTTCACCAGAAAAAATAGTTTTCTGTGACTGCTACAAGTACTTCCTAATCACTCTCAACATACACAACAAATTTTAAGGAACGTACTCACATTTTTTTCTCAATTCCAAGTCTTTGAAATTACTTTCCTTTAGGGAGCAGGAGAATCAATGCCTGAGCAGGAGAATCAGCCTGCGGCCGAAAAACTCAGAGGGGGCATTTGCTTCACCAGAAAAAATAGTTTTCTGTGACTGCTACAAGTACTTCCTAATCACTCTCAACATACACAACAAATTTTAAGGAACGTACTCACATTTTTTTCTCAATTCCAAGTCTTTGAAATTACTTTCCTTTAGGGAGCAGGAGAATCAATGCCTGAGCAGGAGAATCAGCCTGCGGCCGAAAAACTCAGAGGGGGCATTTGCTTCACCAGAAAAAATAGTTTTCTGTGACTGCTACAAGTACTTCCTAATCACTCTCAACATACACAACAAATTTTAAGGAACGTACTCACATTTTTTTCTCAATTCCAAGTCTTTGAAATTACTTTCCTTTAGGGAGCAGGAGAATCAATGCCTGAGCAGGAGAATCAGCCTGCGGCCGAAAAACTCAGAGGGGGCATTTGCTTCACCAGAAAAAATAGTTTTCTGTGACTGCTACAAGTACTTCCTAATCACTCTCAACATACACAACAAATTTTAAGGAACGTACTCACATTTTTTTCTCAATTCCAAGTCTTTGAAATTACTTTCCTTTAGGGAGCAGGAGAATCAATGCCTGAGCAGGAGAATCAGCCTGCGGCCGAAAAACTCAGAGGGGGCATTTGCTTCACCAGAAAAAATAGTTTTCTGTGACTGCTACAAATACTTCCTAATCACTTTCAATATACACGACAAATTTTAACAAACGTACTCATATTTTTTTCTCAATTCCAAGTCTTTGAAATTACTTTCCTTTAGGGAGCAGGAGAATCAATGCCTGAGCAGGAGAATCAGCCTGCGGCCGAAAAACTCAGACGGGTCATTTGCTTCACCAGAAAAAATAGTTTTCTGTGACTGCTACAAGTACTTCCTAATCACTTTCAATATACACGACAAATTTTAAGGAACGTACTCACATTTTTTTCTCAATTCCAAGTCTTTGAAATTACTTTCCTTTAGGGAGCAGGAGAATCAATGCCTGAGCAGGAGAATCAGCCTGCGGCCGAAAAACTCAGAGGGGTCATTTGCTTCACCAGAAAAAATAGTTTTCTGTGACTGCTACAAATACTTCCTAATCACTTTTAATATACACGACAAATTTTAACGAACGTACTCACATTTTTTTCTCAATTCCAAGTCTTTGAAATTACTTTCATTTAGGGAGCAGGAGAATCAATGCCTGAGCAGGAGAATCAGCCTGCGGCCGAAAAACTCAGAGGGGTCATTTGATTCACCAGAAAAAATAGTTTTCTGTGACTGCTACAAGTACTTCCTAATCACTTTCAATATACACGACAAATTTTAACGAACGTACTCACATTTTTTTCTCAATTCCAAGTCTTTGAAATTACTTTCCTTTAGGGAGCAGGAGAATCAATGCCTGAGCAGGAGAATCAGCCTGCGGCCGAAAAACTCAGAGGGGGCATTTGCTTCACCAGAAAAAATAGTTTTCTGTGACTGCTACAAGTACTTCCTAATCACTTTCAATATACACGACAAATTTTAACGAACGTACTCACATTTTTTTCTCAATTCCAAGTCTTTGAAATTACTTTCCTTTAGGGAGCAGGAGAATCAATGCCTGAGCAGGAGAATCAGCCTGCGGCCGAAAAACTCAGAGGGGTCATTTGATTCACCAGAAAAAATAGTTTTCTGTGACTGCTACAAGTACTTCCTAATCACTTTCAATATACACGACAAATTTTAAGGAACGTACTCACATTTTTTTCTCAATTCCAAGTCTTTGAAATTACTTTCCTTTAGGGAGCAGGAGAATCAATGCCTGAGCAGGAGAATCAGCCTGCGGCCGAAAAACTCAGAGGGGGCATTTGCTTCACCAGAAAAAATAGTTTTCTGTGACTGCTACAAGTACTTCCTAATCACTTTCAATATACACGACAAATTTTAACGAACGTACTCACATTTTTTTCTCAATTCCAAGTCTTTGAAATTACTTTCCTTTAGGGAGCAGGAGAATCAATGCCTGAGCAGGAGAATCAGCCTGCGGCCGAAAAACTCAGAGGGGGCATTTGCTTCACCAGAAAAAATAGTTTTCTGTGACTGCTACAAGTACTTCCTAATCACTCTCAACATACACAACAAATTTTAAGGAACGTACTCACATTTTTTTCTCAATTCCAAGTCTTTGAAATTACTTTCCTTTAGGGAGCAGGAGAATCAATGCCTGAGCAGGAGAATCAGCCTGCGGCCGAAAAACTCAGAGGGGGCATTTGCTTCACCAGAAAAAATAGTTTTCTGTGACTGCTACAAGTACTTCCTAATCACTTTCAATATACACGACAAATTTTAAGGAACGTACTCACATTTTTTTCTCAATTCCAAGTCTTTGAAATTACTTTCCTTTAGGGAGCAGGAGAATCAATGCCTGAGCAGGAGAATCAGCCTGCGGCCGAAAAACTCAGAGGGGGCATTTGCTTCACCAGAAAAAATAGTTTTCTGTGACTGCTACAAGTACTTCCTAATCACTCTCAACATACACAACAAATTTTAAGGAACGTACTCACATTTTTTTCTCAATTCCAAGTCTTTGAAATTACTTTCCTTTAGGGAGCAGGAGAATCAATGCCTGAGCAGGAGAATCAGCCTGCGGCCGAAAAACTCAGAGGGGGCATTTGCTTCACCAGAAAAAATAGTTTTCTGTGACTGCTACAAGTACTTCCTAATCACTCTCAACATACACAACAAATTTTAAGGAACGTACTCACATTTTTTTCTCAATTCCAAGTCTTTGAAATTACTTTCCTTTAGGGAGCAGGAGAATCAATGCCTGAGCAGGAGAATCAGCCTGCGGCCGAAAAACTCAGAGGCGTCATTTGCTTCACCAGAAAAAATAGTTTTCTGTGACTGCTACAAGTACTTCCTAATCACTCTCAACATACACAACAAATTTTAAGGAACGTACTCACATTTTTTTCTCAATTCCAAGTCTTTGAAATTACTTTCCTTTAGGGAGCAGGAGAATCAATGCCTGAGCAGGAGAATCAGCCTGCGGCCGAAAAACTCAGAGGGGGCATTTGATTCACCAGAAAAAATAGTTTTCTGTGACTGCTACAAGTACTTCCTAATCACTCTCAACATACACAACAAATTTTAAGGAACGTACTCACATTTTTTTCTCAATTCCAAGTCTTTGAAATTACTTTCCTTTAGGGAGCAGGAGAATCAATGCCTGAGCAGGAGAATCAGCCTGCGGCCGAAAAACTCAGAGGGGGCATTTGATTCACCAGAAAAAATAGTTTTCTGTGACTGCTACAAGTACTTCCTAATCACTCTCAACATACACAACAAATTTTAAGGAACGTACTCACATTTTTTTCTCAATTCCAAGTCTTTGAAATTACTTTCCTTTAGGGAGCAGGAGAATCAATGCCTGAGCAGGAGAATCAGCCTGCGGCCGAAAAACTCAGAGGGGGCATTTGATTCACCAGAAAAAATAGTTTTCTGTGACTGCTACAAGTACTTCCTAATCACTCTCAACATACACAACAAATTTTAAGGAACGTACTCACATTTTTTTCTCAATTCCAAGTCTTTGAAATTACTTTCCTTTAGGGAGCAGGAGAATCAATGCCTGAGCAGGAGAATCAGCCTGCGGCCGAAAAACTCAGAGGGGGCATTTGCTTCACCAGAAAAAATAGTTTTCTGTGACTGCTACAAGTACTTCCTAATCACTCTCAACATACACAACAAATTTTAAGGAACGTACTCACATTTTTTTCTCAATTCCAAGTCTTTGAAATTACTTTCCTTTAGGGAGCAGGAGAATCAATGCCTGAGCAGGAGAATCAGCCTGCGGCCGAAAAACTCAGAGGGGGCATTTGCTTCACCAGAAAAAATAGTTTTCTGTGACTGCTACAAGTACTTCCTAATCACTCTCAACATACACAACAAATTTTAAGGAACGTACTCACATTTTTTTCTCAATTCCAAGTCTTTGAAATTACTTTCCTTTAGGGAGCAGGAGAATCAATGCCTGAGCAGGAGAATCAGCCTGCGGCCTAAAAACTCAGAGGGGGCATTTGCTTCACCAGAAAAAATAGTTTTCTGTGACTGCTACAAGTACTTCCTAATCACTTTCAATATACACGACAAATTTTAAGGAACGTACTCACATTTTTTTCTCAATTCCAAGTCTTTGAAATTACTTTCCTTTAGGGAGCAGGAGAATCAATGCCTGAGCAGGAGAATCAGCCTGCGGCCGAAAAACTCAGAGGGGTCATTTGCTTCACCAGAAAAAATAGTTTTCTGTGACTGCTACAAGTACTTCCTAATCACTCTCAACATACACAACAAATTTTAAGGAACGTACTCACATTTTTTTCTCAATTCCAAGTCTTTGAAATTACTTTCCTTTAGGGAGCAGGAGAATCAATGCCTGAGCAGGAGAATCAGCCTGCGGCCGAAAAACTCAGAGGGGGCATTTGCTTCACCAGAAAAAATAGTTTTCTGTGACTGCTACAAGTACTTCCTAATCACTCTCAACATACACAACAAATTTTAAGGAACGTACTCACATTTTTTTCTCAATTCCAAGTCTTTGAAATTACTTTCCTTTAGGGAGCAGGAGAATCAATGCCTGAGCAGGAGAATCAGCCTGCGGCCGAAAAACTCAGAGGGGGCATTTGCTTCACCAGAAAAAATAGTTTTCTGTGACTGCTACAAGTACTTCCTAATCACTCTCAACATACACAACAAATTTTAAGGAACGTACTCACATTTTTTTCTCAATTCCAAGTCTTTGAAATTACTTTCCTTTAGGGAGCAGGAGAATCAATGCCTGAGCAGGAGAATCAGCCTGCGGCCGAAAAACTCAGAGGGGGCATTTGATTCACCAGAAAAAATAGTTTTCTGTGACTGCTACAAGTACTTCCTAATCACTCTCAACATACACAACAAATTTTAAGGAACGTACTCACATTTTTTTCTCAATTCCAAGTCTTTGAAATTACTTTTTTTTAGGGAGCAGGAGAATCAATGCCTGAGCAGGAGAATCAGCCTGCGGCCGAAAAACTCAGAGGGGGCATTTGCTTCACCAGAAAAAATAGTTTTCTGTGACTGCTACAAATACTTCCTAATCACTTTCAATATACACGACAAATTTTAACGAACGTACTCACATTTTTTTCTCAATTCCAAGTCTTTGAAATTACTTTCCTTTAGGGAGCAGGAGAATCAATGCCTGAGCAGGAGAATCAGCCTGCGGCCGAAAAACTCAGAGGGGGCATTTGCTTCACCAGAAAAAATAGTTTTCTGTGACTGCTACAAGTACTTCCTAATCACTCTCAACATACACAACAAATTTTAAGGAACGTACTCACATTTTTTTCTCAATTCCAAGTCTTTGAAATTACTTTCCTTTAGGGAGCAGGAGAATCAATGCCTGAGCAGGAGAATCAGCCTGCGGCCGAAAAACTCAGAGGGGGCATTTGCTTCACCAGAAAAAATAGTTTTCTGTGACTGCTACAAGTACTTCCTAATCACTCTCAACATACACAACAAATTTTAAGGAACGTACTCACATTTTTTTCTCAATTCCAAGTCTTTGAAATTACTTTCCTTTAGGGAGCAGGAGAATCAATGCCTGAGCAGGAGAATCAGCCTGCGGCCGAAAAACTCAGAGGGGGCATTTGCTTCACCAGAAAAAATAGTTTTCTGTGACTGCTACAAGTACTTCCTAATCACTCTCAACATACACAACAAATTTTAAGGAACGTACTCACATTTTTTTCTCAATTCCAAGTCTTTGAAATTACTTTCCTTTAGGGAGCAGGAGAATCAATGCCTGAGCAGGAGAATCAGCCTGCGGCCGAAAAACTCAGAGGGGGCATTTGCTTCACCAGAAAAAATAGTTTTCTGTGACTGCTACAAGTACTTCCTAATCACTCTCAACATACACAACAAATTTTAAGGAACGTACTCACATTTTTTTCTCAATTCCAAGTCTTTGAAATTACTTTCCTTTAGGGAGCAGGAGAATCAATGCCTGAGCAGGAGAATCAGCCTGCGGCCGAAAAACTCAGAGGGGGCATTTGCTTCACCAGAAAAAATAGTTTTCTGTGACTGCTACAAATACTTCCTAATCACTTTCAATATACACGACAAATTTTAACGAACGTACTCACATTTTTTTCTCAATTCCAAGTCTTTGAAATTACTTTCCTTTAGGGAGCAGGAGAATCAATGCCTGAGCAGGAGAATCAGCCTGCGGCCGAAAAACTCAGAGGGGGCATTTGCTTCACCAGAAAAAATAGTTTTCTGTGACTGCTACAAGTACTTCCTAATCACTCTCAACATACACAACAAATTTTAAGGAACGTACTCACATTTTTTTCTCAATTCCAAGTCTTTGAAATTACTTTCCTTTAGGGAGCAGGAGAATCAATGCCTGAGCAGGAGAATCAGCCTGCGGCCGAAAAACTCAGAGGGGGCATTTGATTCACCAGAAAAAATAGTTTTCTGTGACTGCTACAAGTACTTCCTAATCACTCTCAACATACACAACAAATTTTAAGGAACGTACTCACATTTTTTTCTCAATTCCAAGTCTTTGAAATTACTTTCCTTTAGGGAGCAGGAGAATCAATGCCTGAGCAGGAGAATCAGCCTGCGGCCGAAAAACTCAGAGGGGGCATTTGCTTCACCAGAAAAAATAGTTTTCTGTGACTGCTACAAGTACTTCCTAATCACTCTCAACATACACAACAAATTTTAAGGAACGTACTCACATTTTTTTCTCAATTCCAAGTCTTTGAAATTACTTTCCTTTAGGGAGCAGGAGAATCAATGCCTGAGCAGGAGAATCAGCCTGCGGCCGAAAAACTCAGAGGGGGCATTTGATTCACCAGAAAAAATAGTTTTCTGTGACTGCTACAAGTACTTCCTAATCACTCTCAACATACACAACAAATTTTAAGGAACGTACTCACATTTTTTTCTCAATTCCAAGTCTTTGAAATTACTTTCCTTTAGGGAGCAGGAGAATCAATGCCTGAGCAGGAGAATCAGCCTGCGGCCGAAAAACTCAGAGGGGGCATTTGCTTCACCAGAAAAAATAGTTTTCTGTGACTGCTACAAGTACTTCCTAATCACTCTCAACATACACAACAAATTTTAAGGAACGTACTCACATTTTTTTCTCAATTCCAAGTCTTTGAAATTACTTTCCTTTAGGGAGCAGGAGAATCAATGCCTGAGCAGGAGAATCAGCCTGCGGCCGAAAAACTCAGAGGGGGCATTTGCTTCACCAGAAAAAATAGTTTTCTGTGACTGCTACAAGTACTTCCTAATCACTCTCAACATACACAACAAATTTTAAGGAACGTACTCACATTTTTTTCTCAATTCCAAGTCTTTGAAATTACTTTCCTTTAGGGAGCAGGAGAATCAATGCCTGAGCAGGAGAATCAGCCTGCGGCCGAAAAACTCAGAGGGGGCATTTGATTCACCAGAAAAAATAGTTTTCTGTGACTGCTACAAGTACTTCCTAATCACTCTCAACATACACAACAAATTTTAAGGAACGTACTCACATTTTTTTCTCAATTCCAAGTCTTTGAAATTACTTTCCTTTAGGGAGCAGGAGAATCAATGCCTGAGCAGGAGAATCAGCCTGCGGCCGAAAAACTCAGAGGGGGCATTTGCTTCACCAGAAAAAATAGTTTTCTGTGACTGCTACAAGTACTTCCTAATCACTCTCAACATACACAACAAATTTTAAGGAACGTACTCACATTTTTTTCTCAATTCCAAGTCTTTGAAATTACTTTCCTTTAGGGAGCAGGAGAATCAATGCCTGAGCAGGAGAATCAGCCTGCGGCCGAAAAACTCAGAGGGGGCATTTGCTTCACCAGAAAAAATAGTTTTCTGTGACTGCTACAAGTACTTCCTAATCACTCTCAACATACACAACAAATTTTAAGGAACGTACTCACATTTTTTTCTCAATTCCAAGTCTTTGAAATTACTTTCCTTTAGGGAGCAGGAGAATCAATGCCTGAGCAGGAGAATCAGCCTGCGGCCGAAAAACTCAGAGGGGTCATTTGCTTCACCAGAAAAAATAGTTTTCTGTGACTGCTACAAGTACTTCCTAATCACTCTCAACATACACAACAAATTTTAAGGAACGTACTCACATTTTTTTCTCAATTCCAAGTCTTTGAAATTACTTTCCTTTAGGGAGCAGGAGAATCAATGCCTGAGCAGGAGAATCAGCCTGCGGCCGAAAAACTCAGAGGGGGCATTTGATTCACCAGAAAAAATAGTTTTCTGTGACTGCTACAAGTACTTCCTAATCACTCTCAACATACACAACAAATTTTAAGGAACGTACTCACATTTTTTTCTCAATTCCAAGTCTTTGAAATTACTTTCCTTTAGGGAGCAGGAGAATCAATGCCTGAGCAGGAGAATCAGCCTGCGGCCGAAAAACTCAGAGGGGTCATGTGCTTCACCAGAAAAAATAGTTTTCTGTGACTGCTACAAATACTTCCTAATCACTTTCAATATACACGACAAATTTTAACGAACGTACTCACATTTTTTTCTCAATTCCAAGTCTTTGAAATTACTTTCCTTTAGGGAGCAGGAGAATCAATGCCTGAGCAGGAGAATCAGCCTGCGGCCGAAAAACTCAGAGGGGGCATTTGCTTCACCAGAAAAAATAGTTTTCTGTGACTGCTACAAGTACTTCCTAATCACTCTCAACATACACAACAAATTTTAAGGAACGTACTCACATTTTTTTCTCAATTCCAAGTCTTTGAAATTACTTTCCTTTAGGGAGCAGGAGAATCAATGCCTGAGCAGGAGAATCAGCCTGCGGCCGAAAAACTCAGAGGGGGCATTTGATTCACCAGAAAAAATAGTTTTCTGTGACTGCTACAAGTACTTCCTAATCACTCTCAACATACACAACAAATTTTAAGGAACGTACTCACATTTTTTTCTCAATTCCAAGTCTTTGAAATTACTTTCCTTTAGGGAGCAGGAGAATCAATGCCTGAGCAGGAGAATCAGCCTGCGGCCGAAAAACTCAGAGGGGTCATGTGCTTCACCAGAAAAAATAGTTTTCTGTGACTGCTACAAATACTTCCTAATCACTTTCAATATACACGACAAATTTTAACGAACGTACTCACATTTTTTTCTCAATTCCAAGTCTTTGAAATTACTTTCCTTTAGGGAGCAGGAGAATCAATGCCTGAGCAGGAGAATCAGCCTGCGGCCGAAAAACTCAGAGGGGGCATTTGCTTCACCAGAAAAAATAGTTTTCTGTGACTGCTACAAGTACTTCCTAATCACTCTCAACATACACAACAAATTTTAAGGAACGTACTCACATTTTTTTCTCAATTCCAAGTCTTTGAAATTACTTTCCTTTAGGGAGCAGGAGAATCAATGCCTGAGCAGGAGAATCAGCCTGCGGCCGAAAAACTCAGAGGGGGCATTTGCTTCACCAGAAAAAATAGTTTTCTGTGACTGCTACAAGTACTTCCTAATCACTCTCAACATACACAACAAATTTTAAGGAACGTACTCACATTTTTTTCTCAATTCCAAGTCTTTGAAATTACTTTCCTTTAGGGAGCAGGAGAATCAATGCCTGAGCAGGAGAATCAGCCTGCGGCCGAAAAACTCAGAGGGGGCATTTGATTCACCAGAAAAAATAGTTTTCTGTGACTGCTACAAGTACTTCCTAATCACTCTCAACATACACAACAAATTTTAAGGAACGTACTCACATTTTTTTCTCAATTCCAAGTCTTTGAAATTACTTTCCTTTAGGGAGCAGGAGAATCAATGCCTGAGCAGGAGAATCAGCCTGCGGCCGAAAAACTCAGAGGGGTCATGTGCTTCACCAGAAAAAATAGTTTTCTGTGACTGCTACAAATACTTCCTAATCACTTTCAATATACACGACAAATTTTAACGAACGTACTCACATTTTTTTCTCAATTCCAAGTCTTTGAAATTACTTTCCTTTAGGGAGCAGGAGAATCAATGCCTGAGCAGGAGAATCAGCCTGCGGCCGAAAAACTCAGAGGGGGCATTTGCTTCACCAGAAAAAATAGTTTTCTGTGACTGCTACAAGTACTTCCTAATCACTCTCAACATACACAACAAATTTTAAGGAACGTACTCACATTTTTTTCTCAATTCCAAGTCTTTGAAATTACTTTCCTTTAGGGAGCAGGAGAATCAATGCCTGAGCAGGAGAATCAGCCTGCGGCCGAAAAACTCAGAGGGGGCATTTGATTCACCAGAAAAAATAGTTTTCTGTGACTGCTACAAGTACTTCCTAATCACTCTCAACATACACAACAAATTTTAAGGAACGTACTCACATTTTTTTCTCAATTCCAAGTCTTTGAAATTACTTTCCTTTAGGGAGCAGGAGAATCAATGCCTGAGCAGGAGAATCAGCCTGCGGCCGAAAAACTCAGAGGGGTCATGTGCTTCACCAGAAAAAATAGTTTTCTGTGACTGCTACAAATACTTCCTAATCACTTTCAATATACACGACAAATTTTAACGAACGTACTCACATTTTTTTCTCAATTCCAAGTCTTTGAAATTACTTTCCTTTAGGGAGCAGGAGAATCAATGCCTGAGCAGGAGAATCAGCCTGCGGCCGAAAAACTCAGAGGGGGCATTTGCTTCACCAGAAAAAATAGTTTTCTGTGACTGCTACAAGTACTTCCTAATCACTCTCAACATACACAACAAATTTTAAGGAACGTACTCACATTTTTTTCTCAATTCCAAGTCTTTGAAATTACTTTCCTTTAGGGAGCAGGAGAATCAATGCCTGAGCAGGAGAATCAGCCTGCGGCCGAAAAACTCAGAGGGGTCATGTGCTTCACCAGAAAAAATAGTTTTCTGTGACTGCTACAAGTACTTCCTAATCACTCTCAACATACACAACAAATTTTAAGGAACGTACTCACATTTTTTTCTCAATTCCAAGTCTTTGAAATTACTTTCCTTTAGGGAGCAGGAGAATCAATGCCTGAGCAGGAGAATCAGCCTGCGGCCGAAAAACTCAGAGGGGTCATGTGCTTCACCAGAAAAAATAGTTTTCTGTGACTGCTACAAATACTTCCTAATCACTTTCAATATACACGACAAATTTTAACGAACGTACTCACATTTTTTTCTCAATTCCAAGTCTTTGAAATTACTTTCCTTTAGGGAGCAGGAGAATCAATGCCTGAGCAGGAGAATCAGCCTGCGGCCGAAAAACTCAGAGGGGGCATTTGCTTCACCAGAAAAAATAGTTTTCTGTGACTGCTACAAGTACTTCCTAATCACTCTCAACATACACAACAAATTTTAAGGAACGTACTCACATTTTTTTCTCAATTCCAAGTCTTTGAAATTACTTTCCTTTAGGGAGCAGGAGAATCAATGCCTGAGCAGGAGAATCAGCCTGCGGCCGAAAAACTCAGAGGGGTCATGTGCTTCACCAGAAAAAATAGTTTTCTGTGACTGCTACAAGTACTTCCTAATCACTCTCAACATACACAACAAATTTTAAGGAACGTACTCACATTTTTTTCTCAATTCCAAGTCTTTGAAATTACTTTCCTTTAGGGAGCAGGAGAATCAATGCCTGAGCAGGAGAATCAGCCTGCGGCCGAAAAACTCAGAGGGGGCATTTGCTTCACCAGAAAAAATAGTTTTCTGTGACTGCTACAAGTACTTCCTAATCACTCTCAACATACACAACAAATTTTAAGGAACGTACTCACATTTTTTTCTCAATTCCAAGTCTTTGAAATTACTTTCCTTTAGGGAGCAGGAGAATCAATGCCTGAGCAGGAGAATCAGCCTGCGGCCGAAAAACTCAGAGGGGGCATTTGCTTCACCAGAAAAAATAGTTTTCTGTGACTGCTACAAATACTTCCTAATCACTTTCAATATACACGACAAATTTTAACGAACGTACTCACATTTTTTTCTCAATTCCAAGTCTTTGAAATTACTTTCCTTTAGGGAGCAGGAGAATCAATGCCTGAGCAGGAGAATCAGCCTGCGGCCGAAAAACTCAGAGGGGGCATTTGCTTCACCAGAAAAAATAGTTTTCTGTGACTGCTACAAGTACTTCCTAATCACTCTCAACATACACAACAAATTTTAAGGAACGTACTCACATTTTTTTCTCAATTCCAAGTCTTTGAAATTACTTTCCTTTAGGGAGCAGGAGAATCAATGCCTGAGCAGGAGAATCAGCCTGCGGCCGAAAAACTCAGAGGGGGCATTTGCTTCACCAGAAAAAATAGTTTTCTGTGACTGCTACAAATACTTCCTAATCACTTTCAATATACACGACAAATTTTAACGAACGTACTCACATTTTTTTCTCAATTCCAAGTCTTTGAAATTACTTTCCTTTAGGGAGCAGGAGAATCAATGCCTGAGCAGGAGAATCAGCCTGCGGCCGAAAAACTCAGAGGGGGCATTTGCTTCACCAGAAAAAATAGTTTTCTGTGACTGCTACAAGTACTTCCTAATCACTCTCAACATACACAACAAATTTTAAGGAACGTACTCACATTTTTTTCTCAATTCCAAGTCTTTGAAATTACTTTCCTTTAGGGAGCAGGAGAATCAATGCCTGAGCAGGAGAATCAGCCTGCGGCCGAAAAACTCAGAGGGGGCATTTGCTTCACCAGAAAAAATAGTTTTCTGTGACTGCTACAAATACTTCCTAATCACTTTCAATATACACGACAAATTTTAACGAACGTACTCACATTTTTTTCTCAATTCCAAGTCTTTGAAATTACTTTCCTTTAGGGAGCAGGAGAATCAATGCCTGAGCAGGAGAATCAGCCTGCGGCCGAAAAACTCAGAGGGGGCATTTGCTTCACCAGAAAAAATAGTTTTCTGTGACTGCTACAAGTACTTCCTAATCACTTTCAACATACACAACAAATTTTAAGGAACGTACTCATATTTTTTTCTCAATTCCAAGTCTTTGAAATTACTTTCCTTTAGGGAGCAGGAGAATCAATGCCTGAGCAGGAGAATCAGCCTGCGGCCGAAAAACTCAGAGGGGGCATTTGCTTCACCAGAAAAAATAGTTTTCTGTGACTGCTACAAATACTTCCTAATCACTTTCAATATACACGACAAATTTTAACGAACGTACTCACATTTTTTTCTCAATTCCAAGTCTTTGAAATTACTTTCCTTTAGGGAGCAGGAGAATCAATGCCTGAGCAGGAGAATCAGCCTGCGGCCGAAAAACTCAGAGGGGGCATTTGCTTCACCAGAAAAAATAGTTTTCTGTGACTGCTACAAGTACTTCCTAATCACTTTCAATATACACGACAAATTTTAACGAACGTACTCACATTTTTTTCTCAATTCCAAGTCTTTGAAATTACTTTCCTTTAGGGAGCAGGAGAATCAATGCCTGAGCAGGAGAATCAGCCTGCGGCCGAAAAACTCAGAGGGGGCATTTGCTTCACCAGAAAAAATAGTTTTCTGTGACTGCTACAAATACTTCCTAATCACTTTCAATATACACGACAAATTTTAACGAACGTACTCACATTTTTTTCTCAATTCCAAGTCTTTGAAATTACTTTCCTTTAGGGAGCAGGAGAATCAATGCCTGAGCAGGAGAATCAGCCTGCGGCCGAAAAACTCAGAGGGGGCATTTGCTTCACCAGAAAAAATAGTTTTCTGTGACTGCTACAAATACTTCCTAATCACTTTCAATATACACGACAAATTTTAACAAACGTACTCACATTTTTTTCTCAATTCCAAGTCTTTGAAATTACTTTCCTTTAGGGAGCAGGAGAATCAATGCCTGAGCAGGAGAATCAGCCTGCGGCCGAAAAACTCAGAGGGGGCATTTGCTTCACCAGAAAAAATAGTTTTCTGTGACTGCTACAAATACTTCCTAATCACTTTCAATATACACGACAAATTTTAACGAACGTACTCACATTTTTTTCTCAATTCCAAGTCTTTGAAATTACTTTCCTTTAGGGAGCAGGAGAATCAATGCCTGAGCAGGAGAATCAGCCTGCGGCCGAAAAACTCAGAGGGGGCATTTGCTTCACCAGAAAAAATAGTTTTCTGTGACTGCTACAAGTACTTCCTAATCACTTTCTAATATACACGACAAATTTTAACGAACGTACTCACATTTTTTTCTCAATTCCAAGTCTTTGAAATTACTTTCCTTTAGGGAGCAGGAGAATCAATGCCTGAGCAGGAGAATCAGCCTGCGGCCGAAAAACTCAGAGGGGGCATTTGCTTCACCAGAAAAAATAGTTTTCTGTGACTGCTACAAATACTTCCTAATCACTTTCAATATACACGACAAATTTTAACGAACGTACTCACATTTTTTTCTCAATTCCAAGTCTTTGAAATTACTTTCCTTTAGGGAGCAGGAGAATCAATGCCTGAGCAGGAGAATCAGCCTGCGGCCGAAAAACTCAGAGGGGGCATTTGATTCACCAGAAAAAATAGTTTTCTGTGACTGCTACAAGTACTTCCTAATCACTCTCAACATACACAACAAATTTTAAGGAACGTACTCACATTTTTTTCTCAATTCCAAGTCTTTGAAATTACTTTCCTTTAGGGAGCAGGAGAATCAATGCCTGAGCAGGAGAATCAGCCTGCGGCCGAAAAACTCAGAGGGGGCATTTGCTTCACCAGAAAAAATAGTTTTCTGTGACTGCTACAAGTACTTCATAATCACTCTCAACATACACAACAAATTTTAAGGAACGTACTCACATTTTTTTCTCAATTCCAAGTCTTTGAAATTACTTTCCTTTAGGGAGCAGGAGAATCAATGCCTGAGCAGGAGAATCAGCCTGCGGCCGAAAAACTCAGAGGGGGCATTTGCTTCACCAGAAAAAATAGTTTTCTGTGACTGCTACAAGTACTTCCTAATCACTCTCAACATACACAACAAATTTTAAGGAACGTACTCACATTTTTTTCTCAATTCCAAGTCTTTGAAATTACTTTCCTTTAGGGAGCAGGAGAATCAATGCCTGAGCAGGAGAATCAGCCTGCGGCCGAAAAACTCAGAGGGGGCATTTGCTTCACCAGAAAAAATAGTTTTCTGTGACTGCTACAAGTACTTCCTAATCACTCTCAACATACACAACAAATTTTAAGGAACGTACTCACATTTTTTTCTCAATTCCAAGTCTTTGAAATTACTTTCCTTTAGGGAGCAGGAGAATCAATGCCTGAGCAGGAGAATCAGCCTGCGGCCGAAAAACTCAGAAGGGGCATTTGCTTCACCAGAAAAAATAGTTTTCTGTGACTGCTACAAGTACTTCCTAATCACTCTCAACATACACAACAAATTTTAAGGAACGTACTCACATTTTTTTCTCAATTCCAAGTCTTTGAAATTACTTTCCTTTAGGGAGCAGGAGAATCAATGCCTGAGCAGGAGAATCAGCCTGCGGCCGAAAAACTCAGAGGGGGCATGTGCTTCACCAGAAAAAATAGTTTTCTGTGACTGCTACAAGTACTTCCTAATCACTCTCAACATACACAACAAATTTTAAGGAACGTACTCACATTTTTTTCTCAATTCCAAGTCTTTGAAATTACTTTCCTTTAGGGAGCAGGAGAATCAATGCCTGAGCAGGAGAATCAGCCTGCGGCCGAAAAACTCAGAGGGGGCATTTGCTTCACCAGAAAAAATAGTTTTCTGTGACTGCTACAAGTACTTCCTAATCACTCTCAACATACACAACAAATTTTAAGGAACGTACTCACATTTTTTTCTCAATGCCAAGTCTTTGAAATTACTTTCCTTTAGGGAGCAGGAGAATCAATGCCTGAGCAGGAGAATCAGCCTGCGGCCGAAAAACTCAGAGGGGGCATTTGCTTCACCAGAAAAAATAGTTTTCTGTGACTGCTACAAGTACTTCCTAATCACTCTCAACATACACAACAAATTTTAAGGAACGTACTCACATTTTTTTCTCAATTCCAAGTCTTTGAAATTACTTTCCTTTAGGGAGCAGGAGAATCAATGCCTGAGCAGGAGAATCAGCCTGCGGCCGAAAAACTCAGAGGGGGCATTTGCTTCACCAGAAAAAATAGTTTTCTGTGACTGCTACAAGTACTTCCTAATCACTCTCAACATACACAACAAATTTTAAGGAACGTACTCACATTTTTTTCTCAATTCCAAGTCTTTGAAATTACTTTCCTTTAGGGAGCAGGAGAATCAATGCCTGAGCAGGAGAATCAGCCTGCGGCCGAAAAACTCAGAGGGGGCATTTGCTTCACCAGAAAAAATAGTTTTCTGTGACTGCTACAAGTACTTCCTAATCACTCTCAACATACACAACAAATTTTAAGGAACGTACTCACATTTTTTTCTCAATTCCAAGTCTTTGAAATTACTTTCCTTTAGGGAGCAGGAGAATCAATGCCTGAGCAGGAGAATCAGCCTGCGGCCGAAAAACTCAGAGGGGTCATTTGCTTCACCAGAAAAAATAGTTTTCTGTGACTGCTACAAGTACTTCCTAATCACTCTCAACATACACAACAAATTTTAAGGAACGTACTCACATTTTTTTCTCAATGCCAAGTCTTTGAAATTACTTTCCTTTAGGGAGCAGGAGAATCAATGCCTGAGCAGGAGAATCAGCCTGCGGCCGAAAAACTCAGAGGGGGCATTTGCTTCACCAGAAAAAATAGTTTTCTGTGACTGCTACAAGTACTTCCTAATCACTCTCAACATACACAACAAATTTTAAGGAACGTACTCACATTTTTTTCTCAATTCCAAGTCTTTGAAATTACTTTCCTTTAGGGAGCAGGAGAATCAATGCCTGAGCAGGAGAATCAGCCTGCGGCCGAAAAACTCAGAGGGGGCATTTGCTTCACCAGAAAAAATAGTTTTCTGTGACTGCTACAAGTACTTCCTAATCACTCTCAACATACACAACAAATTTTAAGGAACGTACTCACATTTTTTTCTCAATGCCAAGTCTTTGAAATTACTTTCCTTTAGGGAGCAGGAGAATCAATGCCTGAGCAGGAGAATCAGCCTGCGGCCGAAAAACTCAGAGGGGGCATTTGCTTCACCAGAAAAAATAGTTTTCTGTGACTGCTACAAGTACTTCCTAATCACTCTCAACATACACAACAAATTTTAAGGAACGTACTCACATTTTTTTCTCAATTCCAAGTCTTTGAAATTACTTTCCTTTAGGGAGCAGGAGAATCAATGCCTGAGCAGGAGAATCAGCCTGCGGCCGAAAAACTCAGAGGGGGCATTTGCTTCACCAGAAAAAATAGTTTTCTGTGACTGCTACAAGTACTTCCTAATCACTCTCAACATACACAACAAATTTTAAGGAACGTACTCACATTTTTTTCTCAATTCCAAGTCTTTGAAATTACTTTCCTTTAGGGAGCAGGAGAATCAATGCCTGAGCAGGAGAATCAGCCTGCGGCCGAAAAACTCAGAGGGGGCATTTGCTTCACCAGAAAAAATAGTTTTCTGTGACTGCTACAAGTACTTCCTAATCACTCTCAACATACACAACAAATTTTAAGGAACGTACTCACATTTTTTTCTCAATTCCAAGTCTTTGAAATTACTTTCCTTTAGGGAGCAGGAGAATCAATGCCTGAGCAGGAGAATCAGCCTGCGGCCGAAAAACTCAGAGGGGGCATTTGCTTCACCAGAAAAAATAGTTTTCTGTGACTGCTACAAGTACTTCCTAATCACTCTCAACATACACAACAAATTTTAAGGAACGTACTCACATTTTTTTCTCAATTCCAAGTCTTTGAAATTACTTTCCTTTAGGGAGCAGGAGAATCAATGCCTGAGCAGGAGAATCAGCCTGCGGCCGAAAAACTCAGAGGGGGCATTTGCTTCACCAGAAAAAATAGTTTTCTGTGACTGCTACAAGTACTTCCTAATCACTCTCAACATACACAACAAATTTTAAGGAACGTACTCACATTTTTTTCTCAATTCCAAGTCTTTGAAATTACTTTCCTTTAGGGAGCAGGAGAATCAATGCCTGAGCAGGAGAATCAGCCTGCGGCCGAAAAACTCAGAGGGGGCATTTGCTTCACCAGAAATAATAGTTTTCTGTGACTGCTACAAGTACTTCCTAATCACTCTCAACATACACAACAAATTTTAAGGAACGTACTCACATTTTTTTCTCAATTCCAAGTCTTTGAAATTACTTTCCTTTAGGGAGCAGGAGAATCAATGCCTGAGCAGGAGAATCAGCCTGCGGCCGAAAAACTCAGAGGGGTCATTTGCTTCACCAGAAAAAATAGTTTTCTGTGACTGCTACAAATACTTCCTAATCACTTTCAATATACACGACAAATTTTAAGGAACGTACTCACATTTTTTTCTCAATTCCAAGTCTTTGAAATTACTTTCCTTTAGGGAGCAGGAGAATCAATGCCTGAGCAGGAGAATCAGCCTGCGGCCGAAAAACTCAGAGGGGGCATTTGCTTCACCAGAAAAAATAGTTTTCTGTGACTGCTACAAGTACTTCCTAATCACTCTCAACATACACAACAAATTTTAAGGAACGTACTCACATTTTTTTCTCAATTCCAAGTCTTTGAAATTACTTTCCTTTAGGGAGCAGGAGAATCAATGCCTGAGCAGGAGAATCAGCCTGCGGCCGAAAAACTCAGAGGGGGCATTTGCTTCACCAGAAAAAATAGTTTTCTGTGACTGCTACAAGTACTTCCTAATCACTCTCAACATACACAACAAATTTTAAGGAACGTACTCACATTTTTTTCTCAATTCCAAGTCTTTGAAATTACTTTCCTTTAGGGAGCAGGAGAATCAATGCCTGAGCAGGAGAATCAGCCTGCGGCCGAAAAACTCAGAGGGGTCATTTGCTTCACCAGAAAAAATAGTTTTCTGTGACTGCTACAAGTACTTCCTAATCACTTTCAATATACACGACAAATTTTAACGAACGTACTCATATTTTTTTCTCAATTCCAAGTCTTTGAAATTACTTTCCTTTAGGGAGCAGGAGAATCAATGCCTGAGCAGGAGAATCAGCCTGCGGCCGAAAAACTCAGACGGGTCATTTGCTTCACCAGAAAAAATAGTTTTCTGTGACTGCTACAAGTACTTCCTAATCACTTTCAATATACACGACAAATTTTAACGAACGTACTCACATTTTTTTCTCAATTCCAAGTCTTTGAAATTACTTTCCTTTAGGGAGCAGGAGAATCAATGCCTGAGCAGGAGAATCAGCCTGCGGCCGAAAAACTCAGAGGGGTCATTTGCTTCACCAGAAAAAATAGTTTTCTGTGACTGCTACAAATACTTCCTAATCACTTTCAATATACACGACAAATTTTAACGAACGTACTCACATTTTTTTCTCAATTCCAAGTCTTTGAAATTACTTTCCTTTAGGGAGCAGGAGAATCAATGCCTGAGCAGGAGAATCAGCCTGCGGCCGAAAAACTCAGAGGGGGCATTTGCTTCACCAGAAAAAATAGTTTTCTGAGACTGCTACAAGTACTTCCTAATCACTCTCAACATACACAACAAATTTTAAGGAACGTACTCACATTTTTTTCTCAATTCCAAGTCTTTGAAATTACTTTCCTTTAGGGAGCAGGAGAATCAGCCTGCGGCCGAAAAGCTCAGAAGGGGCATTTGCTTCACCAGAAAAAATAGTTTTCTGTGACTGCTACAAGTACTTCCTAATCACTCTCAACATACACAACAAATTTTAAGGAACGTACTCACATTTTTTTCTCAATTCCAAGTCTTTGAAATTACTTTCCTTTAGGGAGCAGGAGAATCAATGCCTGAGCAGGAGAATCAGCCTGCGGCCGAAAAACTCAGAGGGGTCATTTGCTTCACCAGAAAAAATAGTTTTCTGTGACTGCTACAAATACTTCCTAATCACTTTCAATATACACGACAAATTTTAAGGAACGTACTCACATTTTTTTCTCAATTCCAAGTCTTTGAAATTACTTTCCTTTAGGGAGCAGGAGAATCAATGCCTGAGCAGGAGAATCAGCCTGCGGCCGAAAAGCTCAGAAGGGGCATTTGCTTCACCAGAAAAAATAGTTTTCTGTGACTGCTACAAGTACTTCCTAATCACTCTCAACATACACAACAAATTTTAAGGAACGTACTCACATTTTTTTCTCAATTCCAAGTCTTTGAAATTACTTTCCTTTAGGGAGCAGGAGAATCAATGCCTGAGCAGGAGAATCAGCCTGCGGCCGAAAAACTCAGAGGGGTCATTTGCTTCACCAGAAAAAATAGTTTTCTGTGACTGCTACAAATACTTCCTAATCACTTTCAATATACACGACAAATTTTAAGGAACGTACTCACATTTTTTTCTCAATTCCAAGTCTTTGAAATTACTTTCCTTTAGGGAGCAGGAGAATCAATGCCTGAGCAGGAGAATCAGCCTGCGGCCGAAAAGCTCAGAAGGGGCATTTGCTTCACCAGAAAAAATAGTTTTCTGTGACTGCTACAAGTACTTCCTAATCACTCTCAACATACACAACAAATTTTAAGGAACGTACTCACATTTTTTTCTCAATTCCAAGTCTTTGAAATTACTTTCCTTTAGGGAGCAGGAGAATCAATGCCTGAGCAGGAGAATCAGCCTGCGGCCGAAAAACTCAGAGGGGGCATTTGCTTCACCAGAAAAAATAGTTTTCTGTGACTGCTACAAGTACTTCCTAATCACTCTCAACATACACAACAAATTTTAAGGAACGTACTCACATTTTTTTCTCAATGCCAAGTCTTTGAAATTACTTTCCTTTAGGGAGCAGGAGAATCAATGCCTGAGCAGGAGAATCAGCCTGCGGCCGAAAAACTCAGAGGGGGCATTTGCTTCACCAGAAAAAATAGTTTTCTGTGACTGCTACAAGTACTTCCTAATCACTCTCAACATACACAACAAATTTTAAGGAACGTACTCACATTTTTTTCTCAATTCCAAGTCTTTGAAATTACTTTCCTTTAGGGAGCAGGAGAATCAATGCCTGAGCAGGAGAATCAGCCTGCGGCCGAAAAACTCAGAGGGGGCATTTGCTTCACCAGAAAAAATAGTTTTCTGTGACTGCTACAAGTACTTCCTAATCACTCTCAACATACACAACAAATTTTAAGGAACGTACTCACATTTTTTTCTCAATTCCAAGTCTTTGAAATTACTTTCCTTTAGGGAGCAGGAGAATCAATGCCTGAGCAGGAGAATCAGCCTGCGGCCGAAAAACTCAGAGGGGGCATTTGCTTCACCAGAAAAAATAGTTTTCTGTGACTGCTACAAGTACTTCCTAATCACTCTCAACATACACAACAAATTTTAAGGAACGTACTCACATTTTTTTCTCAATTCCAAGTCTTTGAAATTACTTTCCTTTAGGGAGCAGGAGAATCAATGCCTGAGCAGGAGAATCAGCCTGCGGCCGAAAAACTCAGAGGGGGCATTTGCTTCACCAGAAAAAATAGTTTTCTGTGACTGCTACAAGTACTTCCTAATCACTCTCAACATACACAACAAATTTTAAGGAACGTACTCACATTTTTTTCTCAATTCCAAGTCTTTGAAATTACTTTCCTTTAGGGAGCAGGAGAATCAATGCCTGAGCAGGAGAATCAGCCTGCGGCCGAAAAACTCAGAGGGGGCATTTGCTTCACCAGAAAAAATAGTTTTCTGTGACTGCTACAAGTACTTCCTAATCACTCTCAACATACACAACAAATTTTAAGGAACGTACTCACATTTTTTTCTCAATTCCAAGTCTTTGAAATTACTTTCCTTTAGGGAGCAGGAGAATCAATGCCTGAGCAGGAGAATCAGCCTGCGGCCGAAAAACTCAGAGGGGGCATTTGCTTCACCAGAAATAATAGTTTTCTGTGACTGCTACAAGTACTTCCTAATCACTCTCAACATACACAACAAATTTTAAGGAACGTACTCACATTTTTTTCTCAATTCCAAGTCTTTGAAATTACTTTCCTTTAGGGAGCAGGAGAATCAATGCCTGAGCAGGAGAATCAGCCTGCGGCCGAAAAACTCAGAGGGGTCATTTGCTTCACCAGAAAAAATAGTTTTCTGTGACTGCTACAAATACTTCCTAATCACTTTCAATATACACGACAAATTTTAAGGAACGTACTCACATTTTTTTCTCAATTCCAAGTCTTTGAAATTACTTTCCTTTAGGGAGCAGGAGAATCAATGCCTGAGCAGGAGAATCAGCCTGCGGCCGAAAAACTCAGAGGGGGCATTTGCTTCACCAGAAAAAATAGTTTTCTGTGACTGCTACAAGTACTTCCTAATCACTCTCAACATACACAACAAATTTTAAGGAACGTACTCACATTTTTTTCTCAATTCCAAGTCTTTGAAATTACTTTCCTTTAGGGAGCAGGAGAATCAATGCCTGAGCAGGAGAATCAGCCTGCGGCCGAAAAACTCAGAGGGGGCATTTGCTTCACCAGAAAAAATAGTTTTCTGTGACTGCTACAAGTACTTCCTAATCACTCTCAACATACACAACAAATTTTAAGGAACGTACTCACATTTTTTTCTCAATTCCAAGTCTTTGAAATTACTTTCCTTTAGGGAGCAGGAGAATCAATGCCTGAGCAGGAGAATCAGCCTGCGGCCGAAAAACTCAGAGGGGTCATTTGCTTCACCAGAAAAAATAGTTTTCTGTGACTGCTACAAGTACTTCCTAATCACTTTCAATATACACGACAAATTTTAACGAACGTACTCATATTTTTTTCTCAATTCCAAGTCTTTGAAATTACTTTCCTTTAGGGAGCAGGAGAATCAATGCCTGAGCAGGAGAATCAGCCTGCGGCCGAAAAACTCAGACGGGTCATTTGCTTCACCAGAAAAAATAGTTTTCTGTGACTGCTACAAGTACTTCCTAATCACTTTCAATATACACGACAAATTTTAACGAACGTACTCACATTTTTTTCTCAATTCCAAGTCTTTGAAATTACTTTCCTTTAGGGAGCAGGAGAATCAATGCCTGAGCAGGAGAATCAGCCTGCGGCCGAAAAACTCAGAGGGGTCATTTGCTTCACCAGAAAAAATAGTTTTCTGTGACTGCTACAAATACTTCCTAATCACTTTCAATATACACGACAAATTTTAACGAACGTACTCACATTTTTTTCTCAATTCCAAGTCTTTGAAATTACTTTCCTTTAGGGAGCAGGAGAATCAATGCCTGAGCAGGAGAATCAGCCTGCGGCCGAAAAACTCAGAGGGGGCATTTGCTTCACCAGAAAAAATAGTTTTCTGAGACTGCTACAAGTACTTCCTAATCACTCTCAACATACACAACAAATTTTAAGGAACGTACTCACATTTTTTTCTCAATTCCAAGTCTTTGAAATTACTTTCCTTTAGGGAGCAGGAGAATCAGCCTGCGGCCGAAAAGCTCAGAAGGGGCATTTGCTTCACCAGAAAAAATAGTTTTCTGTGACTGCTACAAGTACTTCCTAATCACTCTCAACATACACAACAAATTTTAAGGAACGTACTCACATTTTTTTCTCAATTCCAAGTCTTTGAAATTACTTTCCTTTAGGGAGCAGGAGAATCAATGCCTGAGCAGGAGAATCAGCCTGCGGCCGAAAAACTCAGAGGGGTCATTTGCTTCACCAGAAAAAATAGTTTTCTGTGACTGCTACAAATACTTCCTAATCACTTTCAATATACACGACAAATTTTAAGGAACGTACTCACATTTTTTTCTCAATTCCAAGTCTTTGAAATTACTTTCCTTTAGGGAGCAGGAGAATCAATGCCTGAGCAGGAGAATCAGCCTGCGGCCGAAAAGCTCAGAAGGGGCATTTGCTTCACCAGAAAAAATAGTTTTCTGTGACTGCTACAAGTACTTCCTAATCACTCTCAACATACACAACAAATTTTAAGGAACGTACTCACATTTTTTTCTCAATTCCAAGTCTTTGAAATTACTTTCCTTTAGGGAGCAGGAGAATCAATGCCTGAGCAGGAGAATCAGCCTGCGGCCGAAAAACTCAGAGGGGTCATTTGCTTCACCAGAAAAAATAGTTTTCTGTGACTGCTACAAATACTTCCTAATCACTTTCAATATACACGACAAATTTTAAGGAACGTACTCACATTTTTTTCTCAATTCCAAGTCTTTGAAATTACTTTCCTTTAGGGAGCAGGAGAATCAATGCCTGAGCAGGAGAATCAGCCTGCGGCCGAAAAGCTCAGAAGGGGCATTTGCTTCACCAGAAAAAATAGTTTTCTGTGACTGCTACAAGTACTTCCTAATCACTCTCAACATACACAACAAATTTTATGGAACGTACTCACATTTTTTTCTCAATTCCAAGTCTTTGAAATTACTTTCCTTTAGGGAGCAGGAGAATCAATGCCTGAGCAGGAGAATCAGCCTGCGGCCGAAAAACTCAGAGGGGTCATTTGCTTCACCAGAAAAAATAGTTTTCTGTGACTGCTACAAATACTTCCTAATCACTTTCAATATACACGACAAATTTTAAGGAACGTACTCACATTTTTTTCTCAATTCCAAGTCTTTGAAATTACTTTCCTTTAGGGAGCAGGTGAATCAATGCCTGAGCAGGAGAATCAGCCTGCGGCCGAAAAACTCAGAGGGGGCATTTGCTTCACCAGAAAAAATAGTTTTCTGTGACTGCTACAAGTACTTCCTAATCACTCTCAACATACACAACAAATTTTAAGGAACGTACTCACATTTTTTTCTCAATTCCAAGTCTTTGAAATTACTTTCCTTTAGGGAGCAGGAGAATCAATGCCTGAGCAGGAGAATCAGCCTGCGGCCGAAAAACTCAGAGGGGTCATTTGCTTCACCAGAAAAAATAGTTTTCTGTGACTGCTACAAATACTTCCTAATCACTTTCAATATACACGACAAATTTTAAGGAACGTACTCACATTTTTTTCTCAATTCCAAGTCTTTGAAATTACTTTCCTTTAGGGAGCAGGAGAATCAATGCCTGAGCAGGAGAATCAGCCTGCGGCCGAAAAACTCAGAGGGGGCATTTGCTTCACCAGAAAAAATAGTTTTCTGTGACTGCTACAAGTACTTCCTAATCACTCTCAACATACACAACAAATTTTAAGGAACGTACTCACATTTTTTTCTCAATTCCAAGTCTTTGAAATTACTTTCCTTTAGGGAGCAGGAGAATCAATGCCTGAGCAGGAGAATCAGCCTGCGGCCGAAAAACTCAGAGGGGGCATTTGCTTCACCAGAAAAAATAGTTTTCTGTGACTGCTACAAGTACTTCCTAATCACTCTCAACATACACAACAAATTTTAAGGAACGTACTCACATTTTTTTCTCAATTCCAAGTCTTTGAAATTACTTTCCTTTAGGGAGCAGGAGAATCAATGCCTGAGCAGGAGAATCAGCCTGCGGCCGAAAAACTCAGAGGGGGCATTTGCTTCACCAGAAATAATAGTTTTCTGTGACTGCTACAAGTACTTCCTAATCACTCTCAACATACACAACAAATTTTAAGGAACGTACTCACATTTTTTTCTCAATTCCAAGTCTTTGAAATTACTTTCCTTTAGGGAGCAGGAGAATCAATGCCTGAGCAGGAGAATCAGCCTGCGGCCGAAAAACTCAGAGGGGTCATTTGCTTCACCAGAAAAAATAGTTTTCTGTGACTGCTACAAGTACTTCCTAATCACTCTCAACATACACAACAAATTTTAAGGAACGTACTCACATTTTTTTCTCAATTCCAAGTCTTTGAAATTACTTTCCTTTAGGGAGCAGGAGAATCAATGCCTGAGCAGGAGAATCAGCCTGCGGCCGAAAAACTCAGAGGGGTCATTTGCTTCACCAGAAAAAATAGTTTTCTGTGACTGCTACAAGTTCTTCCTAATCACTTTCAATATACACGACAAATTTTAACGAACGTACTCATATTTTTTTCTCAATTCCAAGTCTTTGAAATTACTTTCCTTTAGGGAGCAGGAGAATCAATGCCTGAGCAGGAGAATCAGCCTGCGGCCGAAAAACTCAGACGGGTCATTTGCTTCACCAGAAAAAATAGTTTTCTGTGACTGCTACAAGTACTTCCTAATCACTTTCAATATACACGACAAATTTTAACGAACGTACTCACATTTTTTTCTCAATTCCAAGTCTTTGAAATTACTTTCCTTTAGGGAGCAGGAGAATCAATGCCTGAGCAGGAGAATCAGCCTGCGGCCGAAAAACTCAGAGGGGTCATTTGCTTCACCAGAAAAAATAGTTTTCTGTGACTGCTACAAATACTTCCTAATCACTTTCAATATACACGACAAATTTTAACGAACGTACTCACATTTTTTTCTCAATTCCAAGTCTTTGAAATTACTTTCCTTTAGGGAGCAGGAGAATCAATGCCTGAGCAGGAGAATCAGCCTGCGGCCGAAAAACTCAGACGGGTCATTTGCTTCACCAGAAAAAATAGTTTTCTGTGACTGCTACAAGTACTTCCTAATCACTTTCAATATACACGACAAATTTTAACGAACGTACTCACATTTTTTTCTCAATTCCAAGTCTTTGAAATTACTTTCCTTTAGGGAGCAGGAGAATCAATGCCTGAGCAGGAGAATCAGCCTGCGGCCGAAAAACTCAGAGGGGTCATTTGCTTCACCAGAAAAAATAGTTTTCTGTGACTGCTACAAATACTTCCTAATCACTTTCAATATACACGACAAATTTTAACGAACGTACTCACATTTTTTTCTCAATTCCAAGTCTTTGAAATTACTTTCCTTTAGGGAGCAGGAGAATCAATGCCTGAGCAGGAGAATCAGCCTGCGGCCGAAAAACTCAGAGGGGGCATTTGCTTCACCAGAAAAAATAGTTTTCTGTGACTGCTACAAGTACTTCCTAATCACTCTCAACATACACAACAAATTTTAAGGAACGTACTCACATTTTTTTCTCAATTCCAAGTCTTTGAAATTACTTTCCTTTAGGGAGCAGGAGAATCAGCCTGCGGCCGAAAAGCTCAGAAGGGGCATTTGCTTCACCAGAAAAAATAGTTTTCTGTGACTGCTACAAGTACTTCCTAATCACTCTCAACATACACAACAAATTTTAAGGAACGTACTCACATTTTTTTCTCAATTCCAAGTCTTTGAAATTACTTTCCTTTAGGGAGCAGGAGAATCAATGCCTGAGCAGGAGAATCAGCCTGCGGCCGAAAAACTCAGAGGGGTCATTTGCTTCACCAGAAAAAATAGTTTTCTGTGACTGCTACAAGTTCTTCCTAATCACTTTCAATATACACGACAAATTTTAACGAACGTACTCATATTTTTTTCTCAATTCCAAGTCTTTGAAATTACTTTCCTTTAGGGAGCAGGAGAATCAATGCCTGAGCAGGAGAATCAGCCTGCGGCCGAAAAACTCAGACGGGTCATTTGCTTCACCAGAAAAAATAGTTTTCTGTGACTGCTACAAGTACTTCCTAATCACTTTCAATATACACGACAAATTTTAACGAACGTACTCACATTTTTTTCTCAATTCCAAGTCTTTGAAATTACTTTCCTTTAGGGAGCAGGAGAATCAATGCCTGAGCAGGAGAATCAGCCTGCGGCCGAAAAACTCAGAGGGGTCATTTGCTTCACCAGAAAAAATAGTTTTCTGTGACTGCTACAAATACTTCCTAATCACTTTCAATATACACGACAAATTTTAACGAATGTACTCACATTTTTTTCTCAATTCCAAGTCTTTGAAATTACTTTCCTTTAGGGAGCAGGAGAATCAATGCCTGAGCAGGAGAATCAGCCTGCGGCCGAAAAACTCAGACGGGTCATTTGCTTCACCAGAAAAAATAGTTTTCTGTGACTGCTACAAGTACTTCCTAATCACTTTCAATATACACGACAAATTTTAACGAACGTACTCACATTTTTTTCTCAATTCCAAGTCTTTGAAATTACTTTCCTTTAGGGAGCAGGAGAATCAATGCCTGAGCAGGAGAATCAGCCTGCGGCCGAAAAACTCAGAGGGGTCATTTGCTTCACCAGAAAAAATAGTTTTCTGTGACTGCTACAAATACTTCCTAATCACTTTCAATATACACGACAAATTTTAACGAACGTACTCACATTTTTTTCTCAATTCCAAGTCTTTGAAATTACTTTCCTTTAGGGAGCAGGAGAATCAATGCCTGAGCAGGAGAATCAGCCTGCGGCCGAAAAACTCAGAGGGGGCATTTGCTTCACCAGAAAAAATAGTTTTCTGTGACTGCTACAAGTACTTCCTAATCACTCTCAACATACACAACAAATTTTAAGGAACGTACTCACATTTTTTTCTCAATTCCAAGTCTTTGAAATTACTTTCCTTTAGGGAGCAGGAGAATCAGCCTGCGGCCGAAAAGCTCAGAAGGGGCATTTGCTTCACCAGAAAAAATAGTTTTCTGTGACTGCTACAAGTACTTCCTAATCACTCTCAACATACACAACAAATTTTAAGGAACGTACTCACATTTTTTTCTCAATTCCAAGTCTTTGAAATTACTTTCCTTTAGGGAGCAGGAGAATCAATGCCTGAGCAGGAGAATCAGCCTGCGGCCGAAAAACTCAGAGGGGTCATTTGCTTCACCAGAAAAAATAGTTTTCTGTGACTGCTACAAGTACTTCCTAATCACTCTCAACATACACAACAAATTTTAAGGAACGTACTCACATTTTTTTCTCAATTCCAAGTCTTTGAAATTACTTTCCTTTAGGGAGCAGGAGAATCAATGCCTGAGCAGGAGAATCAGCCTGCGGCCGAAAAACTCAGAGGGGGCATTTGCTTCACCAGAAAAAATAGTTTTCTGTGACTGCTACAAGTACTTCCTAATCACTCTCAACATACACAACAAATTTTAAGGAACGTACTCACATTTTTTTCTCAATTCCAAGTCTTTGAAATTACTTTCCTTTAGGGAGCAGGAGAATCAATGCCTGAGCAGGAGAATCAGCCTGCGGCCGAAAAACTCAGAGGGGGCATTTGCTTCACCAGAAAAAATAGTTTTCTGTGACTGCTACAAGTACTTCCTAATCACTCTCAACATACACAACAAATTTTAAGGAACGTACTCACATTTTTTTCTCAATTCCAAGTCTTTGAAATTACTTTCCTTTAGGGAGCAGGAGAATCAATGCCTGAGCAGGAGAATCAGCCTGCGGCCGAAAAACTCAGAGGGGTCATTTGCTTCACCAGAAAAAATAGTTTTCTGTGACTGCTACAAGTACTTCCTAATCACTCTCAACATACACAACAAATTTTAAGGAACGTACTCACATTTTTTTCTCAATTCCAAGTCTTTGAAATTACTTTCCTTTAGGGAGCAGGAGAATCAATGCCTGAGCAGGAGAATCAGCCTGCGGCCGAAAAACTCAGAGGGGGCATTTGCTTCACCAGAAAAAATAGTTTTCTGTGACTGCTACAAGTACTTCCTAATCACTCTCAACATACACAACAAATTTTAAGGAACGTACTCACATTTTTTTCTCAATTCCAAGTCTTTGAAATTACTTTCCTTTAGGGAGCAGGAGAATCAATGCCTGAGCAGGAGAATCAGCCTGCGGCCGAAAAACTCAGAGGGGTCATTTGCTTCACCAGAAAAAATAGTTTTCTGTGACTGCTACAAGTACTTCCTAATCACTCTCAACATACACAACAAATTTTAAGGAACGTACTCACATTTTTTTCTCAATTCCAAGTCTTTGAAATTACTTTCCTTTAGGGAGCAGGAGAATCAATGCCTGAGCAGGAGAATCAGCCTGCGGCCGAAAAACTCAGAGGGGGCATTTGCTTCACCAGAAAAAATAGTTTTCTGTGACTGCTACAAGTACTTCCTAATCACTCTCAACATACACAACAAATTTTAAGGAACGTACTCACATTTTTTTCTCAATTCCAAGTCTTTGAAATTACTTTCCTTTAGGGAGCAGGAGAATCAATGCCTGAGCAGGAGAATCAGCCTGCGGCCGAAAAACTCAGAGGGGGCATTTGCTTCACCAGAAAAAATAGTTTTCTGTGACTGCTACAAGTACTTCCTAATCACTCTCAACATACACAACAAATTTTAAGGAACGTACTCACATTTTTTTCTCAATTCCAAGTCTTTGAAATTACTTTCCTTTAGGGAGCAGGAGAATCAATGCCTGAGCAGGAGAATCAGCCTGCGGCCGAAAAACTCAGAGGGGTCATTTGCTTCACCAGAAAAAATAGTTTTCTGTGACTGCTACAAGTACTTCCTAATCACTCTCAACATACACAACAAATTTTAAGGAACGTACTCACATTTTTTTCTCAATTCCAAGTCTTTGAAATTACTTTCCTTTAGGGAGCAGGAGAATCAATGCCTGAGCAGGAGAATCAGCCTGCGGCCGAAAAACTCAGAGGGGGCATTTGCTTCACCAGAAAAAATAGTTTTCTGTGACTGCTACAAGTACTTCCTAATCACTCTCAACATACACAACAAATTTTAAGGAACGTACTCACATTTTTTTCTCAATTCCAAGTCTTTGAAATTACTTTCCTTTAGGGAGCAGGAGAATCAATGCCTGAGCAGGAGAATCAGCCTGCGGCCGAAAAACTCAGAGGGGTCATTTGCTTCACCAGAAAAAATAGTTTTCTGTGACTGCTACAAGTACTTCCTAATCACTCTCAACATACACAACAAATTTTAAGGAACGTACTCACATTTTTTTCTCAATTCCAAGTCTTTGAAATTACTTTCCTTTAGGGAGCAGGAGAATCAATGCCTGAGCAGGAGAATCAGCCTGCGGCCGAAAAACTCAGAGGGGGCATTTGCTTCACCAGAAAAAATAGTTTTCTGTGACTGCTACAAGTACTTCCTAATCACTCTCAACATACACAACAAATTTTAAGGAACGTACTCACATTTTTTTCTCAATTCCAAGTCTTTGAAATTACTTTCCTTTAGGGAGCAGGAGAATCAGCCTGCGGCCGAAAAGCTCAGAAGGGGCATTTGCTTCACCAGAAAAAATAGTTTTCTGTGACTGCTACAAGTACTTCCTAATCACTCTCAACATACACAACAAATTTTAAGGAACGTACTCACATTTTTTTCTCAATTCCAAGTCTTTGAAATTACTTTCCTTTAGGGAGCAGGAGAATCAATGCCTGAGCAGGAGAATCAGCCTGCGGCCGAAAAACTCAGAGGGGTCATTTGCTTCACCAGAAAAAATAGTTTTCTGTGACTGCTACAAGTACTTCCTAATCACTCTCAACATACACAACAAATTTTAAGGAACGTACTCACATTTTTTTCTCAATTCCAAGTCTTTGAAATTACTTTCCTTTAGGGAGCAGGAGAATCAATGCCTGAGCAGGAGAATCAGCCTGCGGCCGAAAAACTCAGAGGGGGCATTTGCTTCACCAGAAAAAATAGTTTTCTGTGACTGCTACAAGTACTTCCTAATCACTCTCAACATACACAACAAATTTTAAGGAACGTACTCACATTTTTTTCTCAATTCCAAGTCTTTGAAATTACTTTCCTTTAGGGAGCAGGAGAATCAATGCCTGAGCAGGAGAATCAGCCTGCGGCCGAAAAACTCAGAGGGGGCATTTGCTTCACCAGAAAAAATAGTTTTCTGTGACTGCTACAAGTACTTCCTAATCACTCTCAACATACACAACAAATTTTAAGGAACGTACTCACATTTTTTTCTCAATTCCAAGTCTTTAAAATTACTTTCCTTTAGGGAGCAGGAGAATCAATGCCTGAGCAGGAGAATCAGCCTGCGGCCGAAAAACTCAGAGGGGTCATTTGCTTCACCAGAAAAAATAGTTTTCTGTGACTGCTACAAGTACTTCCTAATCACTCTCAACATACACAACAAATTTTAAGGAACGTACTCACATTTTTTTCTCAATTCCAAGTCTTTGAAATTACTTTCCTTTAGGGAGCAGGAGAATCAATGCCTGAGCAGGAGAATCAGCCTGCGGCCGAAAAACTCAGAGGGGGCATTTGCTTCACCAGAAAAAATAGTTTTCTGTGACTGCTACAAGTACTTCCTAATCACTCTCAACATACACAACAAATTTTAAGGAACGTACTCACATTTTTTTCTCAATTCCAAGTCTTTGAAATTACTTTCCTTTAGGGAGCAGGAGAATCAATGCCTGAGCAGGAGAATCAGCCTGCGGCCGAAAAACTCAGAGGGGTCATTTGCTTCACCAGAAAAAATAGTTTTCTGTGACTGCTACAAGTACTTCCTAATCACTCTCAACATACACAACAAATTTTAAGGAACGTACTCACATTTTTTTCTCAATTCCAAGTCTTTGAAATTACTTTCCTTTAGGGAGCAGGAGAATCAATGCCTGAGCAGGAGAATCAGCCTGCGGCCGAAAAACTCAGAGGGGGCATTTGCTTCACCAGAAAAAATAGTTTTCTGTGACTGCTACAAGTACTTCCTAATCACTCTCAACATACACAACAAATTTTAAGGAACGTACTCACATTTTTTTCTCAATTCCAAGTCTTTGAAATTACTTTCCTTTAGGGAGCAGGAGAATCAATGCCTGAGCAGGAGAATCAGCCTGCGGCCGAAAAACTCAGAGGGGTCATTTGCTTCACCAGAAAAAATAGTTTTCTGTGACTGCTACAAGTACTTCCTAATCACTCTCAACATACACAACAAATTTTAAGGAACGTACTCACATTTTTTTCTCAATTCCAAGTCTTTGAAATTACTTTCCTTTAGGGAGCAGGAGAATCAATGCCTGAGCAGGAGAATCAGCCTGCGGCCGAAAAACTCAGAGGGGGCATTTGCTTCACCAGAAAAAATAGTTTTCTGTGACTGCTACAAGTACTTCCTAATCACTCTCAACATACACAACAAATTTTAAGGAACGTACTCACATTTTTTTCTCAATTCCAAGTCTTTGAAATTACTTTCCTTTAGGGAGCAGGAGAATCAATGCCTGAGCAGGAGAATCAGCCTGCGGCCGAAAAACTCAGAGGGGTCATTTGCTTCACCAGAAAAAATAGTTTTCTGTGACTGCTACAAGTACTTCCTAATCACTCTCAACATACACAACAAATTTTAAGGAACGTACTCACATTTTTTTCTCAATTCCAAGTCTTTGAAATTACTTTCCTTTAGGGAGCAGGAGAATCAATGCCTGAGCAGGAGAATCAGCCTGGGGCCGAAAAACTCAGAGGGGTCATTTGCTTCACCAGAAAAAATAGTTTTCTGTGACTGCTACAAATACTTCCTAATCACTCTCAACATACACAACAAATTTTAAGGAACGTACTCACATTTTTTTCTCAATTCCAAGTCTTTGAAATTACTTTCCTTTAGGGAGCAGGAGAATCAATGCCTGAGCAGGAGAATCAGCCTGCGGCCGAAAAACTCAGAGGGGGCATTTGATTCACCAGAAAAAATAGTTTTCTGTGACTGCTACAAGTACTTCCTAATCACTCTCAACATACACAACAAATTTTAAGGAACGTACTCACATTTTTTTCTCAATTCCAAGTCTTTGAAATTACTTTCCTTTAGGGAGCAGGAGAATCAATGCCTGAGCAGGAGAATCAGCCTGCGGCCGAAAAACTCAGAGGGGGCATTTGCTTCACCAGAAAAAATAGTTTTCTGTGACTGCTACAAGTACTTCCTAATCACTCTCAACATACACAACAAATTTTAAGGAACGTACTCACATTTTTTTCTCAATTCCAAGTCTTTGAAATTACTTTCCTTTAGGGAGCAGGAGAATCAGCCTGCGGCCGAAAAGCTCAGAAGGGGCATTTGCTTCACCAGAAAAAATAGTTTTCTGTGACTGCTACAAGTACTTCCTAATCACTCTCAACATACACAACAAATTTTAAGGAACGTACTCACATTTTTTTCTCAATTCCAAGTCTTTGAAATTACTTTCCTTTAGGGAGCAGGAGAATCAATGCCTGAGCAGGAGAATCAGCCTGCGGCCGAAAAACTCAGAGGGGTCATTTGCTTCACCAGAAAAAATAGTTTTCTGTGACTGCTACAAGTACTTCCTAATCACTCTCAACATACACAACAAATTTTAAGGAACGTACTCACATTTTTTTCTCAATTCCAAGTCTTTGAAATTACTTTCCTTTAGGGAGCAGGAGAATCAATGCCTGAGCAGGAGAATCAGCCTGCGGCCGAAAAACTCAGAGGGGGCATTTGCTTCACCAGAAAAAATAGTTTTCTGTGACTGCTACAAGTACTTCCTAATCACTCTCAACATACACAACAAATTTTAAGGAACGTACTCACATTTTTTTCTCAATTCCAAGTCTTTGAAATTACTTTCCTTTAGGGAGCAGGAGAATCAATGCCTGAGCAGGAGAATCAGCCTGCGGCCGAAAAACTCAGAGGGGGCATTTGCTTCACCAGAAAAAATAGTTTTCTGTGACTGCTACAAGTACTTCCTAATCACTCTCAACATACACAACAAATTTTAAGGAACGTACTCACATTTTTTTCTCAATTCCAAGTCTTTAAAATTACTTTCCTTTAGGGAGCAGGAGAATCAATGCCTGAGCAGGAGAATCAGCCTGCGGCCGAAAAACTCAGAGGGGTCATTTGCTTCACCAGAAAAAATAGTTTTCTGTGACTGCTACAAGTACTTCCTAATCACTCTCAACATACACAACAAATTTTAAGGAACGTACTCACATTTTTTTCTCAATTCCAAGTCTTTGAAATTACTTTCCTTTAGGGAGCAGGAGAATCAATGCCTGAGCAGGAGAATCAGCCTGCGGCCGAAAAACTCAGAGGGGGCATTTGCTTCACCAGAAAAAATAGTTTTCTGTGACTGCTACAAGTACTTCCTAATCACTCTCAACATACACAACAAATTTTAAGGAACGTACTCACATTTTTTTCTCAATTCCAAGTCTTTGAAATTACTTTCCTTTAGGGAGCAGGAGAATCAATGCCTGAGCAGGAGAATCAGCCTGCGGCCGAAAAACTCAGAGGGGTCATTTGCTTCACCAGAAAAAATAGTTTTCTGTGACTGCTACAAGTACTTCCTAATCACTCTCAACATACACAACAAATTTTAAGGAACGTACTCACATTTTTTTCTCAATTCCAAGTCTTTGAAATTACTTTCCTTTAGGGAGCAGGAGAATCAATGCCTGAGCAGGAGAATCAGCCTGCGGCCGAAAAACTCAGAGGGGGCATTTGCTTCACCAGAAAAAATAGTTTTCTGTGACTGCTACAAGTACTTCCTAATCACTCTCAACATACACAACAAATTTTAAGGAACGTACTCACATTTTTTTCTCAATTCCAAGTCTTTGAAATTACTTTCCTTTAGGGAGCAGGAGAATCAATGCCTGAGCAGGAGAATCAGCCTGCGGCCGAAAAACTCAGAGGGGTCATTTGCTTCACCAGAAAAAATAGTTTTCTGTGACTGCTACAAGTACTTCCTAATCACTCTCAACATACACAACAAATTTTAAGGAACGTACTCACATTTTTTTCTCAATTCCAAGTCTTTGAAATTACTTTCCTTTAGGGAGCAGGAGAATCAATGCCTGAGCAGGAGAATCAGCCTGCGGCCGAAAAACTCAGAGGGGGCATTTGCTTCACCAGAAAAAATAGTTTTCTGTGACTGCTACAAGTACTTCCTAATCACTCTCAACATACACAACAAATTTTAAGGAACGTACTCACATTTTTTTCTCAATTCCAAGTCTTTGAAATTACTTTCCTTTAGGGAGCAGGAGAATCAATGCCTGAGCAGGAGAATCAGCCTGCGGCCGAAAAACTCAGAGGGGTCATTTGCTTCACCAGAAAAAATAGTTTTCTGTGACTGCTACAAGTACTTCCTAATCACTCTCAACATACACAACAAATTTTAAGGAACGTACTCACATTTTTTTCTCAATTCCAAGTCTTTGAAATTACTTTCCTTTAGGGAGCAGGAGAATCAATGCCTGAGCAGGAGAATCAGCCTGCGGCCGAAAAACTCAGAGGGGTCATTTGCTTCACCAGAAAAAATAGTTTTCTGTGACTGCTACAAATACTTCCTAATCACTCTCAACATACACAACAAATTTTAAGGAACGTACTCACATTTTTTTCTCAATTCCAAGTCTTTGAAATTACTTTCCTTTAGGGAGCAGGAGAATCAATGCCTGAGCAGGAGAATCAGCCTGCGGCCGAAAAACTCAGAGGGGGCATTTGATTCACCAGAAAAAATAGTTTTCTGTGACTGCTACAAGTACTTCCTAATCACTCTCAACATACACAACAAATTTTAAGGAACGTACTCACATTTTTTTCTCAATTCCAAGTCTTTGAAATTACTTTCCTTTAGGGAGCAGGAGAATCAATGCCTGAGCAGGAGAATCAGCCTGCGGCCGAAAAACTCAGAGGGGTCATTTGCTTCACCAGAAAAAATAGTTTTCTGTGACTGCTACAAGTACTTCCTAATCACTCTCAACATACACAACAAATTTTAAGGAACGTACTCACATTTTTTTCTCAATTCCAAGTCTTTGAAATTACTTTCCTTTAGGGAGCAGGAGAATCAATGCCTGAGCAGGAGAATCAGCCTGCGGCCGAAAAACTCAGAGGGGGCATTTGCTTCACCAGAAAAAATAGTTTTCTGTGACTGCTACAAGTACTTCCTAATCACTCTCAACATACACAACAAATTTTAAGGAACGTACTCACATTTTTTTCTCAATTCCAAGTCTTTGAAATTACTTTCCTTTAGGGAGCAGGAGAATCAATGCCTGAGCAGGAGAATCAGCCTGCGGCCGAAAAACTCAGAGGGGGCATTTGATTCACCAGAAAAAATAGTTTTCTGTGACTGCTACAAGTACTTCCTAATCACTCTCAACATACACAACAAATTTTAAGGAACGTACTCACATTTTTTTCTCAATTCCAAGTCTTTGAAATTACTTTCCTTTAGGGAGCAGGAGAATCAATGCCTGAGCAGGAGAATCAGCCTGCGGCCGAAAAACTCAGAGGGGGCATTTGATTCACCAGAAAAAATAGTTTTCTGTGACTGCTACAAGTACTTCCTAATCACTCTCAACATACACAACAAATTTTAAGGAACGTACTCACATTTTTTTCTCAATTCCAAGTCTTTGAAATTACTTTCCTTTAGGGAGCAGGAGAATCAATGCCTGAGCAGGAGAATCAGCCTGCGGCCGAAAAACTCAGAGGGGGCATTTGATTCACCAGAAAAAATAGTTTTCTGTGACTGCTACAAGTACTTCCTAATCACTCTCAACATACACAACAAATTTTAAGGAACGTACTCACATTTTTTTCTCAATTCCAAGTCTTTGAAATTACTTTCCTTTAGGGAGCAGGAGAATCAATGCCTGAGCAGGAGAATCAGCCTGCGGCCGAAAAACTCAGAGGGGGCATTTGATTCACCAGAAAAAATAGTTTTCTGTGACTGCTACAAGTACTTCCTAATCACTCTCAACATACACAACAAATTTTAAGGAACGTACTCACATTTTTTTCTCAATTCCAAGTCTTTGAAATTACTTTCCTTTAGGGAGCAGGAGAATCAATGCCTGAGCAGGAGAATCAGCCTGCGGCCGAAAAACTCAGAGGGGGCATTTGCTTCACCAGAAAAAATAGTTTTCTGTGACTGCTACAAGTACTTCCTAATCACTCTCAACATACACAACAAATTTTAAGGAACGTACTCACATTTTTTTCTCAATTCCAAGTCTTTGAAATTACTTTCCTTTAGGGAGCAGGAGAATCAATGCCTGAGCAGGAGAATCAGCCTGCGGCCGAAAAACTCAGAGGGGTCATTTGCTTCACCAGAAAAAATAGTTTTCTGTGACTGCTACAAATACTTCCTAATCACTTTCAATATACACGACAAATTTTAAGGAACGTACTCACATTTTTTTCTCAATTCCAAGTCTTTGAAATTACTTTCCTTAAGGGAGCAGGAGAATCAATGCCTGAGCAGGAGAATCAGCCTGCGGCCGAAAAACTCAGAGGGGGCATTTGCTTCACCAGAAAAAATAGTTTTCTGTGACTGCTACAAGTACTTCCTAATCACTCTCAACATACACAACAAATTTTAAGGAACGTACTCACATTTTTTTCTCAATTCCAAGTCTTTGAAATTACTTTCCTTTAGGGAGCAGGAGAATCAGCCTGCGGCCGAAAAGCTCAGAAGGGGCATTTGCTTCACCAGAAAAAATAGTTTTCTGTGACTGCTACAAGTACTTCCTAATCACTCTCAACATACACAACAAATTTTAAGGAACGTACTCACATTTTTTTCTCAATTCCAAGTCTTTGAAATTACTTTCCTTTAGGGAGCAGGAGAATCAATGCCTGAGCAGGAGAATCAGCCTGCGGCCGAAAAACTCAGAGGGGGCATTTGCTTCACCAGAAAAAATAGTTTTCTGTGACTGCTACAAGTACTTCCTAATCACTCTCAACATACACAACAAATTTTAAGGAACGTACTCACATTTTTTTCTCAATTCCAAGTCTTTGAAATTACTTTCCTTTAGGGAGCAGGAGAATCAATGCCTGAGCAGGAGAATCAGCCTGCGGCCGAAAAACTCAGAGGGGTCATTTGCTTCACCAGAAAAAATAGTTTTCTGTGACTGCTACAAATACTTCCTAATCACTTTCAATATACACGACAAATTTTAAGGAACGTACTCACATTTTTTTCTCAATTCCAAGTCTTTGAAATTACTTTCCTTAAGGGAGCAGGAGAATCAATGCCTGAGCAGGAGAATCAGCCTGCGGCCGAAAAACTCAGAGGGGGCATTTGCTTCACCAGAAAAAATAGTTTTCTGTGACTGCTACAAGTACTTCCTAATCACTCTCAACATACACAACAAATTTTAAGGAACGTACTCACATTTTTTTCTCAATTCCAAGTCTTTGAAATTACTTTCCTTTAGGGAGCAGGAGAATCAATGCCTGAGCAGGAGAATCAGCCTGCGGCCGAAAAACTCAGAGGGGTCATTTGCTTCACCAGAAAAAATAGTTTTCTGTGACTGCTACAAGTACTTCCTAATCACTCTCAACATACACAACAAATTTTAAGGAACGTACTCACATTTTTTTCTCAATTCCAAGTCTTTGAAATTACTTTCCTTTAGGGAGCAGGAGAATCAATGCCTGAGCAGGAGAATCAGCCTGCGGCCGAAAAACTCAGAGGGGGCATTTGCTTCACCAGAAAAAATAGTTTTCTGTGACTGCTACAAGTACTTCCTAATCACTCTCAACATACACAACAAATTTTAAGGAACGTACTCACATTTTTTTCTCAATTCCAAGTCTTTGAAATTACTTTCCTTTAGGGAGCAGGAGAATCAATGCCTGAGCAGGAGAATCAGCCTGCGGCCGAAAAACTCAGAGGGGGCATTTGATTCACCAGAAAAAATAGTTTTCTGTGACTGCTACAAGTACTTCCTAATCACTCTCAACATACACAACAAATTTTAAGGAACGTACTCACATTTTTTTCTCAATTCCAAGTCTTTGAAATTACTTTCCTTTAGGGAGCAGGAGAATCAATGCCTGAGCAGGAGAATCAGCCTGCGGCCGAAAAACTCAGAGGGGTCATTTGCTTCACCAGAAAAAATAGTTTTCTGTGACTGCTACAAATACTTCCTAATCACTTTCAATATACACGACAAATTTTAAGGAACGTACTCACATTTTTTTCTCAATTCCAAGTCTTTGAAATTACTTTCCTTTAGGGAGCAGGAGAATCAATGCCTGAGCAGGAGAATCAGCCTGCGGCCGAAAAACTCAGAGGGGTCATTTGCTTCACCAGAAAAAATAGTTTTCTGTGACTGCTACAAGTACTTCCTAATCACTCTCAACATACACAACAAATTTTAAGGAACGTACTCACATTTTTTTCTCAATTCCAAGTCTTTGAAATTACTTTCCTTTAGGGAGCAGGAGAATCAATGCCTGAGCAGGAGAATCAGCCTGCGGCCGAAAAACTCAGAGGGGGCATTTGCTTCACCAGAAAAAATAGTTTTCTGTGACTGCTACAAGTACTTCCTAATCACTCTCAACATACACAACAAATTTTAAGGAACGTACTCACATTTTTTTCTCAATTCCAAGTCTTTGAAATTACTTTCCTTTAGGGAGCAGGAGAATCAATGCCTGAGCAGGAGAATCAGCCTGCGGCCGAAAAACTCAGAGGGGGCATTTGATTCACCAGAAAAAATAGTTTTCTGTGACTGCTACAAGTACTTCCTAATCACTCTCAACATACACAACAAATTTTAAGGAACGTACTCACATTTTTTTCTCAATTCCAAGTCTTTGAAATTACTTTCCTTTAGGGAGCAGGAGAATCAATGCCTGAGCAGGAGAATCAGCCTGCGGCCGAAAAACTCAGAGGGGGCATTTGATTCACCAGAAAAAATAGTTTTCTGTGACTGCTACAAATACTTCCTAATCACTTTCAATATACACGACAAATTTTAACGAACGTACTCATATTTTTTTCTCAATTCCAAGTCTTTGAAATTACTTTCCTTTAGGGAGCAGGAGAATCAATGCCTGAGCAGGAGAATCAGCCTGCGGCCGAAAAACTCAGAGGGGGCATTTGATTCACCAGAAAAAATAGTTTTCTGTGACTGCTACAAATACTTCCTAATCACTTTCAATATACACGACAAATTTTAACGAACGTACTCATATTTTTTTCTCAATTCCAAGTCTTTGAAATTACTTTCCTTTAGGGAGCAGGAGAATCAATGCCTGAGCAGGAGAATCAGCCTGCGGCCGAAAAACTCAGAGGGGGCATTTGATTCACCAGAAAAAATACTTTTCTGTGACTGCTACTAATACTTCCTAATCACTTTCAATATACACGACAAATTTTAACGAACGTACTCATATTTTTTTCTCAATTCCAAGTCTTTGAAATTACTTTCCTTTAGGGAGCAGGAGAATCAATGCCTGAGCAGGAGAATCAGCCTGCGGCCGAAAAACTCAGAGGGGGCATTTGATTCACCAGAAAAAATAGTTTTCTGTGACTGCTACTAATACTTCCTAATCACTTTCAATATACACGACAAATTTTAAGGAACGTACTCATATTTTTTTCTCAATTCCAAGTCTTTGAAATTACTTTCCTTTAGGGAGCAGGAGAATCAATGCCTGAGCAGGAGAATCAGCCTGCGGCCGATAAACTCAGAGGGGGCATTTGATTCACCAGAAAAAATAGTTTTCTGAGACTGCTACAAATACTTCCTAATCACTTTCAATATACACGACAAATTTTAAGGAACGTACTCACATTTTTTTCTCAATTCCAAGTCTTTGAAATTACTTTCCTTTAGGGAGCAGGAGAATCAATGCCTGAGCAGGAGAATCAGCCTGCGGCCGAAAAACTCAGAGGGGGCATTTGATTCACCAGAAAAAATAGTTTTCTGAGACTGCTACAAATACTTCCTAATCACTCTCAACATACACAACAAATTTTAAGGAACGTACTCATATTTTTTTCTCAATTCCAAGTCTTTGAAATTACTTTCCTTTAGGGAGCAGGAGAATCAATGCCTGAGCAGGAGAATCAGCCTGCGGCCGAAAAACTCAGAGGGGGCATTTGATTCACCAGAAAAAATAGTTTTCTGTGACTGCTACAAATACTTCCTAATCACTCTCAACATACACAACAAATTTTAAGGAACGTACTCACATTTTTTTCTCAATTCCAAGTCTTTGAAATTACTTTCCTTTAGGGAGCAGGAGAATCAATGCCTGAGCAGGAGAATCAGCCTGCGGCCGAAAAACTCAGAGGGGGCATTTGCTTCAATAGAAAAAATAGTTTTCTGTGACTGCTACAAATACTTCCTAATCACTCTCAACATACACAACAAATTTTAAGGAACGTACTCACATTTTTTTCTCAATTCCAAGTCTTTGAAATTACTTTCCTTTAGGGAGCAGGAGAATCAATGCCTGAGCAGGAGAATCAGCCTGCGGCCGAAAAACTCAGAGGGGGCATTTGATTCACCAGAAAAAATAGTTTTCTGTGACTGCTACAAGTACTTCCTAATCACTTTCAATATACACGACAAATTTTAACGAACGTACTCATATTTTTTTCTCAATTCCAAGTCTTTGAAATTACTTTCCTTTAGGGAGCAGGAGAATCAATGCCTGAGCAGGAGAATCAGCCTGCGGCCGAAAAACTCAGAGGGGGCATTTGATTCACCAGAAAAAATAGTTTTCTGTGACTGCTACAAATACTTCCTAATCACTTTCAACATACACAACAAATTTTAAGGAACGTACTCATATTTTTTTCTCAATTCCAAGTCTTTGAAATTACTTTCCTTTAGGGAGCAGGAGAATCAATGCCTGAGCAGGAGAATCAGCCTGCGGCCGAAAAACTCAGAGGGGGCATTTGATTCACCAGAAAAAATAGTTTTCTGTGACTGCTACAAATACTTCCTAATCACTTTCAACATACACAACAAATTTTAACGAACGTACTCATATTTTTTTCTCAATTCCAAGTCTTTGAAATTACTTTCCTTTAGGGAGCAGGAGAATCAATGCCTGAGCAGGAGAATCAGCCTGCGGCCGAAAAACTCAGAGGGGGCATTTGATTCACCAGAAAAAATAGTTTTCTGTGACTGCTACAAATACTTCCTAATCACTTTCAACATACACAACAAATTTTAAGGAACGTACTCATATTTTTTTCTCAATTCCAAGTCTTTGAAATTACTTTCCTTTAGGGAGCAGGAGAATCAATGCCTGAGCAGGAGAATCAGCCTGCGGCCGAAAAACTCAGAGGGGGCATTTGATTCACCAGAAAAAATAGTTTTCTGAGACTGCTACAAATACTTCCTAATCACTTTCAATATACACGACAAATTTTAACGAACGTACTCATATTTTTTTCTCAATTCCAAGTCTTTGAAATTACTTTCCTTTAGGAAGCAGGAGAATCAATGCCTGAGCAGGAGAATCAGCCTGCGGCCGAAAAACTCAGAGGGGGCATTTGATTCACCAGAAAAAATAGTTTTCTGAGACTGCTACAAATACTTCCTAATCACTTTCAACATACACAACAAATTTTAACGAACGTACTCATATTTTTTTCTCAATTCCAAGTCTTTGAAATTACTTTCCTTTAGGGAGCAGGAGAATCAATGCCTGAGCAGGAGAATCAGCCTGCGGCCGAAAAACTCAGAGGGGGCATTTGATTCACCAGAAAAAATAGTTTTCTGTGACTGCTACAAATACTTCCTAATCACTTTCAACATACACAACAAATTTTAAGGAACGTACTCATATTTTTTTCTCAATTCCAAGTCTTTGAAATTACTTTCCTTTAGGGAGCAGGAGAATCAATGCCTGAGCAGGAGAATCAGCCTGCGGCCGAAAAACTCAGAGGGGGCATTTGATTCACCAGAAAAAATAGTTTTCTGAGACTGCTACAAATACTTCCTAATCACTTTCAATATACACGACAAATTTTAACGAACGTACTCATATTTTTTTCTTAATTCCAAGTCTTTTAAATTACTTTCCTTTAGGGAGCAGGAGAATCAATGCCTGAGCAGGAGAATCAGCCTGCGGCCGAAAAACTCAGAGGGGGCATTTGATTCACCAGAAAAAATAGTTTTCTGTGACTGCTACAAATACTTCCTAATCACTTTCAATATACACGACAAATTTTAACGAACGTACTCATATTTTTTTCTCAATTCCAAGTCTTTGAAATTACTTTCCTTTAGGGAGCAGGAGAATCAATGCCTGAGCAGGAGAATCAGCCTGCGGCCGAAAAACTCAGAGGGGGCATTTGATTCACCAGAAAAAATAGTTTTCTGTGACTGCTACAAATACTTCCTAATCACTTTCAACATACACAACAAATTTTAAGGAACGTACTCATATTTTTTTCTCAATTCCAAGTCTTTGAAATTACTTTCCTTTAGGGAGCAGGAGAATCAATGCCTGAGCAGGAGAATCAGCCTGCGGCCGAAAAACTCAGAGGGGGCATTTGATTCACCAGAAAAAATAGTTTTCTGAGACTGCTACAAATACTTCCTAATCACTTTCAATATACACGACAAATTTTAACGAACGTACTCATATTTTTTTCTCAATTCCAAGTCTTTGAAATTACTTTCCTTTAGGGAGCAGGAGAATCAATGCCTGAGCAGGAGAATCAGCCTGCGGCCGAAAAACTCAGAGGGGGCATTTGATTCACCAGAAAAAATAGTTTTCTGTGACTGCTACAAATACTTCCTAATCACTTTCAATATACACGACAAATTTTAAGGAACGTACTCATATTTTTTTCTCAATTCCAAGTCTTTGAAATTACTTTCCTTTAGGGAGCAGGAGAATCAATGCCTGAGCAGGAGAATCAGCCTGCGGCCGAAAAACTCAGAGGGGGCATTTGATTCACCAGAAAAAATAGTTTTCTGAGACTGCTACAAATACTTCCTAATCACTTTCAATATACACGACAAATTTTAACGAACGTACTCATATTTTTTTCTCAATTCCAAGTCTTTGAAATTACTTTCCTTTAGGGAGCAGGAGAATCAATGCCTGAGCAGGAGAATCAGCCTGCGGCCGAAAAACTCAGAGGGGGCATTTGATTCACCAGAAAAAATAGTTTTCTGTGACTGCTACAAATACTTCCTAATCACTTTCAATATACACGACAAATTTTAAGGAACGTACTCATATTTTTTTCTCAATTCCAAGTCTTTGAAATTACTTTGCTTTAGGGAGACGGAGAATCAATGCCTGAGCAGGAGAATCAGCCTGCGGCCGAAAAACTCAGAGGGGGCATTTGATTCACCAGAAAAAATAGTTTTCTGAGACTGCTACAAATACTTCCTAATCACTTTCAATATACACGACAAATTTTAACGAACGTACTCATATTTTTTTCTCAATTCCAAGTCTTTGAAATTACTTTCCTTTAGGGAGCAGGAGAATCAATGCCTGAGCAGGAGAATCAGCCTGCGGCCGAAAAACTCAGAGGGGGCATTTGCTTCACCAGAAAAAATAGTTTTCTGTGACTGCTACAAATACTTCCTAATCACTTTCAATATACACGACAAATTTTAAGGAACGTACTCATATTTTTTTCTCAATTCCAAGTCTTTGAAATTACTTTCCTTTAGGGAGCAGGAGAATCAATGCCTGAGCAGGAGAATCAGCCTGCGGCCGAAAAACTCAGAGGGGGCATTTGATTCACCAGAAAAAATAGTTTTCTGTGACTGCTACAAATACTTCCTAATCACTTTCAACATACACAACAAATTTTAACGAACGTACTCATATTTTTTTCTCAATTCCAAGTCTTTGAAATTACTTTCCTTTAGGGAGCAGGAGAATCAATGCCTGAGCAGGAGAATCAGCCTGCGGCCGAAAAACTCAGAGGGGGCATTTGATTCACCAGAAAAAATAGTTTTCTGTGACTGCTACAAATACTTCCTAATCACTTTCAATATACACGACAAATTTTAAGGAACGTACTCATATTTTTTTCTCAATTCCAAGTCTTTGAAATTACTTTCCTTTAGGGAGCAGGAGAATCAATGCCTGAGCAGGAGAATCAGCCTGCGGCCGAAAAACTCAGAGGGGGCATTTGATTCACCAGAAAAAATAGTTTTCTGAGACTGCTACAAATACTTCCTAATCACTTTCAATATACACGACAAATTTTAACGAACGTACTCATATTTTTTTCTCAATTCCAAGTCTTTGAAATTACTTTCCTTTAGGGAGCAGGAGAATCAATGCCTGAGCAGGAGAATCAGCCTGCGGCCGAAAAACTCAGAGGGGGCATTTGATTCACCAGAAAAAATAGTTTTCTGTGACTGCTACAAATACTTCCTAATCACTTTCAATATACACGACAAATTTTAAGGAACGTACTCATATTTTTTTCTCAATTCCAAGTCTTTGAAATTACTTTCCTTTAGGGAGCAGGAGAATCAATGCCTGAGCAGGAGAATCAGCCTGCGGCCGAAAAACTCAGAGGGGGCATTTGATTCACCAGAAAAAATAGTTTTCTGAGACTGCTACAAATACTTCCTAATCACTTTCAATATACACGACAAATTTTAACGAACGTACTCATATTTTTTTCTCAATTCCAAGTCTTTGAAATTACTTTCCTTTAGGGAGCAGGAGAATCAATGCCTGAGCAGGAGAATCAGCCTGCGGCCGAAAAACTCAGAGGGGGCATTTGATTCACCAGAAAAAATAGTTTTCTGAGACTGCTACAAATACTTCCTAATCACTTTCAATATACACGACAAATTTTAACGAACGTACTCATATTTTTTTCTCAATTCCAAGTCTTTGAAATTACTTTCCTTTAGGGAGCAGGAGAATCAATGCCTGAGCAGGAGAATCAGCCTGCGGCCGAAAAACTCAGAGGGGGCATTTGATTCACCAGAAAAAATAGTTTTCTGAGACTGCTACAAATACTTCCTAATCACTTTCAATATACACGACAAATTTTAACGAACGTACTCATATTTTTTTCTCAATTCCAAGTCTTTGAAATTACTTTCCTTTAGGGAGCAGGAGAATCAATGCCTGAGCAGGAGAATCAGCCTGCGGCCGAAAAACTCAGAGGGGGCATTTGATTCACCAGAAAAAATAGTTTTCTGTGACTGCTACAAATACTTCCTAATCACTTTCAATATACACGACAAATTTTAAGGAACGTACTCATATTTTTTTCTCAATTCCAAGTCTTTGAAATTACTTTCCTTTAGGGAGCAGGAGAATCAATGCCTGAGCAGGAGAATCAGCCTGCGGCCGAAAAACTCAGAGGGGGCATTTGATTCACCAGAAAAAATAGTTTTCTGAGACTGCTACAAATACTTCCTAATCACTTTCAATATACACGACAAATTTTAACGAACGTACTCATATTTTTTTCTCAATTCCAAGTCTTTGAAATTACTTTCCTTTAGGGAGCAGGAGAATCAATGCCTGAGCAGGAGAATCAGCCTGCGGCCGAAAAACTCAGAGGGGGCATTTGATTCACCAGAAAAAATAGTTTTCTGTGACTGCTACAAATACTTCCTAATCACTTTCAACATACACAACAAATTTTAACGAACGTACTCATATTTTTTTCTCAATTCCAAGTCTTTGAAATTACTTTCCTTTAGGGAGCAGGAGAATCAATGCCTGAGCAGGAGAATCAGCCTGCGGCCGAAAAACTCAGAGGGGGCATTTGATTCACCAGAAAAAATAGTTTTCTGTGACTGCTACAAGTACTTCCTAATCACTCTCAACATACACAACAAATTTTAAGGAACGTACTCACATTTTTTTCTCAATTCCAAGTCTTTGAAATTACTTTCCTTTAGGGAGCAGGAGAATCAATGCCTGAGCAGGAGAATCAGCCTGCGGCCGAAAAACTCAGAGGGGGCATTTGATTCACCAGAAAAAATAGTTTTCTGAGACTGCTACAAATACTTCCTAATCACTTTCAATATACACGACAAATTTTAAGGAACGTACTCATATTTTTTTCTCAATTCCAAGTCTTTGAAATTACTTTCCTTTAGGGAGCAGGAGAATCAATGCCTGAGCAGGAGAATCAGCCTGCGGCCGAAAAACTCAGAGGGGGCATTTGATTCACCAGAAAAAATAGTTTTCTGTGACTGCTACAAATACTTCCTAATCACTTTCAACATACACAACAAATTTTAAGGAACGTACTCATATTTTTTTCTCAATTCCAAGTCTTTGAAATTACTTTCCTTTAGGGAGCAGGAGAATCAATGCCTGAGCAGGAGAATCAGCCTGCGGCCGAAAAACTCAGAGGGGCATTTGATTCACCAGAAAAAATAGTTTTCTGAGACTGCTACAAATACTTCCTAATCACTTTCAATATACACGACAAATTTTAACGAACGTACTCATATTTTTTTCTCAATTCCAAGTCTTTGAAATTACTTTCCTTTAGGGAGCAGGAGAATCAATGCCTGAGCAGGAGAATCAGCCTGCGGCCGAAAAACTCAGAGGGGGCATTTGATTCACCAGAAAAAATAGTTTTCTGTGACTGCTACAAATACTTCCTAATCACTTTCAACATACACAACAAATTTTAACGAACGTACTCATATTTTTTTCTCAATTCCAAGTCTTTGAAATTACTTTCCTTTAGGGAGCAGGAGAATCAATGCCTGAGCAGGAGAATCAGCCTGCGGCCGAAAAACTCAGAGGGGGCATTTGATTCACCAGAAAAAATAGTTTTCTGAGACTGCTACAAATACTTCCTAATCACTTTCAATATACACGACAAATTTTAACGAACGTACTCATATTTTTTTCTCAATTCCAAGTCTTTGAAATTACTTTCCTTTAGGGAGCAGGAGAATCAATGCCTGAGCAGGAGAATCAGCCTGCGGCCGAAAAACTCAGAGGGGGCATTTGATTCACCAGAAAAAATAGTTTTCTGTGACTGCTACAAATACTTCCTAATCACTTTCAACATACACAACAAATTTTAACGAACGTACTCATATTTTTTTCTCAATTCCAAGTCTTTGAAATTACTTTCCTTTAGGGAGCAGGAGAATCAATGCCTGAGCAGGAGAATCAGCCTGCGGCCGAAAAACTCAGAGGGGGCATTTGATTCACCAGAAAAAATAGTTTTCTGAGACTGCTACAAATACTTCCTAATCACTTTCAATATACACGACAAATTTTAACGAACGTACTCATATTTTTTTCTCAATTCCAAGTCTTTGAAATTACTTTCCTTTAGGGAGCAGGAGAATCAATGCCTGAGCAGGAGAATCAGCCTGCGGCCGAAAAACTCAGAGGCGTCATTTGATTCACCAGAAAAAATAGTTTTCTGAGACTGCTACAAATACTTCCTAATCACTTTCAATACACACAACAAATTTTAACGAACGTACTCATATTTTTTTCTCAATTCCAAGTCTTTGAAATTACTTTCCTTTAGGGAGCAGGAGAATCAATGCCTGAGCAGGAGAATCAGACTGCGGCCGAAAAACTCAGAGGGGGCATTTGATTCACCAGAAAAAATAGTTTTCTGTGACTGCTACAAATACTTCCTAATCACTTTCAATATACACGACAAATTTTAAGGAACGTACTCATATTTTTTTCTCAATTCCAAGTCTTTGAAATTACTTTCCTTTAGGGAGCAGGAGAATCAATGCCTGAGCAGGAGAATCAGCCTGCGGCCGAAAAACTCAGAGGGGGCATTTGATTCACCAGAAAAAATAGTTTTCTGTGACTGCTACAAGTACTTCCTAATCACTTTCAATATACACGACAAATTTTAACGAACGTACTCATATTTTTTTCTCAATTCCAAGTCTTTGAAATTACTTTCCTTTAGGGAGCAGGAGAATCAATGCCTGAGCAGGAGAATCAGCCTGCGGCCGAAAAACTCAGAGGGGGCATTTGATTCACCAGAAAAAATAGTTTTCTGAGACTGCTACAAATACTTCCTAATCACTTTCAATATACACGACAAATTTTAACGAACGTACTCATATTTTTTTCTCAATTCCAAGTCTTTGAAATTACTTTCCTTTAGGGAGCAGGAGAATCAATGCCTGAGCAGGAGAATCAGCCTGCGGCCGAAAAACTCAGAGGGGGCATTTGATTCACCAGAAAAAATAGTTTTCTGAGACTGCTACAAATACTTCCTAATCACTTTCAATATACACGACAAATTTTAACGAACGTACTCATATTTTTTTCTCAATTCCAAGTCTTTGAAATTACTTTCCTTTAGGGAGCAGGAGAATCAATGCCTGAGCAGGAGAATCAGCCTGCGGCCGAAAAACTCAGAGGGGGCATTTGATTCACCAGAAAAAATAGTTTTCTGTGACTGCTACAAGTACTTCCTAATCACTTTCAATATACACGACAAATTTTAACGAACGTACTCATATTTTTTTCTCAATTCCAAGTCTTTGAAATTACTTTCCTTTAGGGAGCAGGAGAATCAATGCCTGAGCAGGAGAATCAGCCTGCGGCCGAAAAACTCAGAGGGGGCATTTGATTCACCAGAAAAAATAGTTTTCTGTGACTGCTACAAATACTTCCTAATCACTTTCAATATACACGACAAATTTTAACGAACGTACTCATATTTTTTTCTCAATTCCAAGTCTTTGAAATTACTTTCCTTTAGGGAGCAGGAGAATCAATGCCTGAGCAGGAGAATCAGCCTGCGGCCGAAAAACTCAGAGGGGGCATTTGATTCACCAGAAAAAATAGTTTTCTGAGACTGCTACAAATACTTCCTAATCACTTTCAATATACACAACAAATTTTAACGAACGTACTCATATTTTTTTCTCAATTCCAAGTCTTTGAAATTACTTTCCTTTAGGGAGCAGGAGAATCAATGCCTGAGCAGGAGAATCAGCCTGCGGCCGAAAAACTCAGAGGGGGCATTTGATTCACCAGAAAAAATAGTTTTCTGTGACTGCTACAAGTACTTCCTAATCACTCTCAACATACACAACAAATTTTAAGGAACATACTCACAAAGTTGATGGCAGACAGCACATGTTCATTTTTGTCTCAATTTCAAGTCTTTGAAATTACTTTCCTTCAAAATACACGCATATCGTTGCCGCGTAAATAAAGTTTGCAGAAGTTTGTAGCGTCTACCCCGGAACTAAAATTTGACGGGGACCTTTTTGATGTGTCACCGTTTCCGGAGAGCTCCCATAAAAAGGACAAAAAAAACTGTGGCGCAAAATTTGAGTTATCACTCTTCCTCTTTTTCTGCCAGACCGTCGATGAGGTGAGATTGAAATGGATGGCTCTCATCTTGGAGAGGCTCAATGCTTTGACAAGCTTCTGGGTTTGACCTTTACTCCTGATCTGAAATGGAACACGTACATCAAATCTGTTGCCAGGGATGCTGGAAAATGGTGGGATCCTTCTACCGCTCTAGAAGATATCTCACTACTAATGCAATTCTCTATCTATATAAAAGCCAAGTACGTCCAAGGATGGAGTACTGCTGCCACATCTGGACAGGAGCTGCTAAAAACAGCCTATCCTGCCTTGACAGAGTACAAAATAGACTTCATGGTTTAGTGGGGGATGCCCTTTTCTCTACCCTGCAACCTCTCTCCCACAGAAGAGACGTTGCGAGCCTGTCTTTGTTTTATCGTTATTTTCATGGCAGGTGCTCGTCTGAACTCCAATCCCTCGTCCCCCTCGCCAATCTTTCACGAGAAACACCCGTCTGGCTGAAACTACTGTCAATAATTTTCCCCACTCTTTATGTGTGCCTAAATCCAAAGGTAGATTCCATGAGCAAAGCTTCTTTCTTAGAACTGCACGCCAGTGGAACTCTCTGCCACTTGCCTGTTTGCCACCTGACTACAACTTGGACGTCTTCAAGTCCAACATAAACAAACTCCTGACAAACCGCCCCCTTAAGTAAGACACTCTATCAAAACCCCCAATACTAATGATTACTACAATACTATCTCATTGATTACTGTACACGCAATAACCCTTATCCCTGAGTGGCCTTCGGGCCTTGATAAGTGGTGACCCCCATGTAAAAAAAAAAAAAGAGACATGCTTTCCACCGTTGCGGACTTTTGCACGCGCTCGATATACACCAAAGACACTACGATAGTTCTCCCAACTTAAACCAAGAAATATTCTCCTTATCTCTCCGCTCCACTTTCTACGCGAACTGCCTTCATAAAGAAAAACATTTGATTTCTGTTTTCTCTTCGAATGTTACACCAAAAAGGAACATTTACCCAGCCAATAAGGATTTCTCCGGGTTTGTATTACTGTACACATAGATTCGAAAAAGTTGTCAAAAAACAAATATATAACAAATAAATGTTATCAAAGGCAGGATAAGTTACTTTTCTACCTAACTGGATATATTTTTCGTGTTTTTATTCAATGTAACATATTTATTCAGATCGAAAAATATACAGTGTTTACCGATGTATTGGAAAATTCAAGATGGCGCCTCACTCCCTCTTTAACACGGTAAGTTTGGGAAAGGTGTTATAAATAAAAAAAACTGGATAAAATACTGTTAAAAGCTCGCTCAATATATGTTACCGTGACATAGGTTGACATATATTCGGCGGGTTTTTAATAGTATTTTGTCTAGTTTTTTATTTATAGAACATTTTCCCAAACTTACCGTGTTAAAGAGGGAGTGAGGCGCCATCTTGAATTTTCCAATACATCGGTAAACACTATATGTTTTTCGAGCTGAATAAACATGTTACATTGAATAAAAACACGAAAAATATAGATAGAATATAGCCAGTTAGGTAGAAAAGTAACTTATCTTGCCTTTGATAACATTTATTTGTTATATATTTGTTTTTTGACAACTTTTATGAATCTATGCGTACAGTAATATAAACCCATTTCTCCTTTTTCAATTGACACTAAAAAAAACAAAAAAAAAAACACCTGTATGTAACCCAAAGAAATGGTAAATAAATTTACACTTTCTTTAATAAGCCAAGTCTGAAAATTTGTTTTTATTAATTTTTCTAAAAAAATTATTTTAAGGGAGCTGTTTGTCATTTTTGTCTGGTGTAGGGGACCAGGATATATAAATCCTAATCCCGTTACAAAAGAATAATGAAACGAATGGAATTGAAGGAAACAAAGACTCAATTGATGGATAAGATAAACGTCGTTTATTTACTGTTGAAAGAATGAATGTTTTAGATATAACACGTGTTCATGTCCGCGCGGGTGTAACCATTGTTCGTTGCGGGACTGGTGTTGTAGAAAGAAAAGGAAATGTGTGTTCATCTCAAGTTCGGGTTACTATCGTTTGTTCGCGCGTGGGAAGAGAAGTGAGTAATGTAACAGGACGAGAAATGGCAGTCCATCGTGTAGACAAAGAAAAGGATAGAGGGTTGACGTCAGTTAGCAGTCAACTACGCGAAGGTGTTCTCAGGGACCAGTAGTAGATAGAGAGAGAAAGAGTGAGAATGTGTACGTACGGTCTCTTAGCTTTTCGCCCCACATAATCGCAAGTGGTGTGGGGCAAGGCATGCGGTCGGTCCGTAGACCGACCAGCTCGAAAGCTGGACCTAAAAAAGGAGTAGCCGCTTATTGCTCTTTCTTTTATACTCGTTTCCGGAGTGTCTTTTGCACATGTGTGGATTTCCTTTGAAAGAGGAAGTGACGTCGTCCATGTGTGCGTGTGTGAGTACATGTGTGTATGTTAGCGTGTGTGTATATACACGTGAATGTGAGTGTATGTACGTGAACGTGAATATATGTATGTGTGTGGACGTGGGCGCGTATGTTTGTGTGCGCGTATGTATATGACAAGTAATATAGCTTCTTTTTTTTTTTTTTTTTTTTTTTACAAAGGCATCACCACATTATCAAGGCCCAGAGGCCACTCAAGGATAAGGGTTAAAGAGTGTACAGTAGAAATTGGTCAATATAGTAATCATTAGTAATGAAAATTTGGTAAATTTAATAACTTATATGGAACGGCTCATCAAGAACTTATTTACTTTAGACTTGAACACAACCATATTGTAGTCAGCCGGAAAGCAGGAAAACGGAAGACAATTCCACAGGCGTGCAGTTCTAAGAAAGAAGCTTTGTTCATGGAATCTACGTTTAGGTTTAGGCACAGATAAAGAGTGGGGAAAATTATTGATAGTGTTTACAGCTAGACGAGTGTTTCTTGTGAAAGTTTGGCGAGGGGGGACCATAGATTGAAGCTCAGTCGAACACTTTCCATGAAAATAACGATACATCAGAGACAAACTCGCAACATCTCTTCTGTGAGATAGAGGTTGCAAGGAGGAGAAAAGGACATCTCCTACGAGGCTACGAAGTCTATTTTGAACTCTATCAAGGCAGGACAAGTCCTTTCTAGCAGCTCCTGCCCAGATGTGGCAACAGTATTCCATCCTTGGACGAACCTGAAATGTGAACGTGTGTTTTTGTACGAAGGTTCGCACACTGGCGAGCAGTTCGCTTCAAGTTCGCCTCGTTGCAACCGGATATTCTTTTGCCAGGTTATATTACTTTCAAGGAAAGGCTCGGGGAAATCCTCATCTACGACCAGCAATGAAACTCGTCCAGAAAAAAAAAAAAAAAGACTGGAACCAGTGACGCCATTATCAGGGAGCTAGTGTTGCCCTTTTATTCAAATTAAAAGGAGTTTCGTACGAAAAGAAGTTCAATAAAAAATACAGAAAATCAGATAAAAGACCAGAATAAAAATATAATAAATATATATAGGGGGATGTACAATTGTTTGTACGAAAAAAAATTCCAACAATGGAATACCTTTGTCGGGATTATTTCACCAACAAGAAGAGGGGGGGTAAGAAAAGGCTTGCAACGAAATGGTGACGTTGCTTACAAGCAGTCTCTTCTTTCCTTGTAAAGGTAACAATTAACAGGTAACGCGGTAATCAGTCTAAGAGACGCCAACCGACTAGCAAGCTAGGTATGTATTTATTTGCTTCTCCACTGAGCAAATTAGGCACAAGGCCGTTTTTTAATGTGGATAGAGAGGGAGGGGGGAGGGAAAAGGGGACCAGCTCCCAATGGGTGGGAAATGGGAGCTGGATAGTAACTGTTGGTATGAAGGGTTGCCCCCACATTGACCAAGGTCAGATATGTGGGGTTACCCCCACATATGGTCTTTGCTTGCAGTAGGTATTTATTTGCTCCCCCACCGAACAAATTAGGCACAAGGCCAATTTTTAATGTGAGGAGTGAAGGGAGGGGGAAGGGAAAAAGGGGACCAGCTCCCGAGAGGTGGGAAATGGGAGCTGGTTAAAGGTCAGGCATGTGGGGTTGCCCCCACATCTGGTCTTTGCTTGCAGTATCTGTCGGAACAGATACTACACTTTAATCTTGTCGCCCGGGCCGCGCAGGGCGGGGGCAAGTATGACTAGCAAGCTAGGTAACTAGCTTCTTAACTAATCACTAACTCGTAGTGAGACAACTCCTTTTATACATATTAACTCTCAGTGGCGAGAATTCCAACGTGATTTCCAACGAGATTAGAATGTCTATTTAACTTAGTAGGAAATAGACACTCAGTTTTTCAGCAACGGCAAAAAAGCAGTTCAGTGTCTTTTCTTCCCTCCGACCCACCGCCGGTAAGTCAAATCAATTTCAATTCTTACACCTTTGTTACATCTGGGCTGGTGTTGGAATTTTTTTTTGTACCAGTAATAGTTACCCCCCCCCCCTGTTTATTTTTATCATTTTTATTTTGGTTTTTGTATTTGATTTTTTTTTGGTATTTCGTATCTTTTTTTATTCTTAGAACCATCTTATACTTTGTTAGAAGTGAGTTTTCTAATGCTGAGATGTTTGTTTCAGTGCTGAACACAAGAAGATTGGATCTCTCCTTGATAGGAGTCTTCCTTAAGTATTGCATCTCCAGCTACCTAGGTGTTTCTGACACCTATACTCAACTTTGTTTGTTTGGCTATATGTATATGGCTATGCAGGCGTTTAAAGCTGTAATTGCCTTGCATAATTTGTGCAGAATTTGGGTTGCAGTTTTATTTCATTCCACAAAGTTGAAGAACTTATCAAAACATAGGGTTGATTGGATTCATCCCTCTTGTAGCACCGGTGTTGATCTCACTGGGCTCTTGTGTTTACGAGGGAGCTGAGATATTTTGGTATTCGCCAGAGATCCTATAGGGATGAGGAGGTTGGATGATAAATTATGTGAACTCCTCAAGCCTTTATACTCTTTTATATGTAAATAGTTTATTATCTGGTGAAATATTTTCAGTTCAAACTTCTGTTACAAACCTGCATCTGATCATTAGTTTTAAATTTATGAATCTGGTTAGGGACTCCTCTGTTCAAACCTAAAACATGAAGGTTTTCATGTGATTTTTTATAGAATAAGCCTATTTGAATTTTTCTTTTTTTTTGTTCTGATATTTGTTTCCTGGAGTTCTTCTGATCATACATTGTGTGATATATGTATATATAAAGAAAAAATTTTTGTATTGTAAATTTTACAGGTGTCATCCAACTGTAGGTTGACTGCCATTTCCTGTTGGGGGAGAATGTTGGAATTTTTTTTGTACCAATAATGGTGCATCCCCCTCTGTTTACATTTATTATTTTTTATCTGTATTTTTTTTTTTGTATTTGATTTTTTGTATTTCGTATTCTTTATGATTCTTAGTTTCATACATTTTCGGTTTGTACGAAACTCCCTTTAATTTGAAGAAAAAGGAAATGCTAGCTCCTTGATGACGTCATGAGCCCAGCGCGAATTTCGGTCTCTTTTTGGTTCCAGCAGCGTGGAGAGTGGATGTAGATTCATTGTCCGATGCAGACAAGGAATTTTGGAGCCTCCTTCAAAGAAGAAAACCCGGCAAGAATACTCCGGACATGCGACGAGGCATGCTTCTGAAAACTATCTGTCTACGGTCTGCACGTATTTGGAAGGAGTGTAATTTTTTTAAAAAGACCTTATATTACTTGGCTACGGTCTGCACGTAATTGGAAGGAGTATAATGATTTAAAAGGACTTTAAATCGAGATAAAAAAGAAAAAGGCATGTGCCTGACTGGCTTTCAATTTGTAGCAGAAACAAATGAGACTTTTTTCTTCCTTTAATCAATGCCTCTCCCCTGTGCTATTAGGCCACATTTCAACCGGTATTGACGATTCCACTGGGAATAACTACCGTGATAGCACCAGCATAGCCAGAGTCCAGCTTTTGACCAGGAACATATCACGTGGTGAACATTCTCCTTAATAAACCTGTTCTGTGTTACATTTTATGAAGTTGTTGCGTTCGTCATTTCAGAAGCTTGTATTGAATTATCTATTTTAAAAGGTTGTGCCCTAAAAGCATTACAAAACCCTAAAAATTTGTGAGTACGCTCCTAAAATTTATTACATATGAGAGTGTGATTAGGAACTACTATTTTGAGTCATAATATTGTGTTCGTGCATTGTTATTTTTTTTTCATTATATTTCATTGTTATTTTTTCATTACTTTGGCATTCTTTGAATTTAATGCCCACAAAGGGAAAAATTTGCAACTAATTTTATTGTAAATAAAAATTTCTTCTTCATTTTGAAACAAGACCTTTATATTTTATTCTAACCCCCTTGCTTTTATTTATTTTTTTTCAGGCTAGTTACTTTCGCGTCGAGTTTATCAGGAAACAAGATAAATTTCCGACACTGAAGCTGCTCGGAGTATCTTATCCTGCCTTGACAGGGTACAAAACCAACTTTGTAATCTAGTAACTGATGCTCTTTTCTCTTCCCTGCAACCCCTTTTCGACGTTGAGAGCCTGTCTCTGCTCTATTGTAATTTTCATAGCAAAGTGCTCATCTGAGCTCCAATCTATGGTCCCTCGCTTCCCAATCATTCACAAAAAAAAACACTCAGTGTCAATAATTCCCCCACTCTCTGCCGGTGCCTAAACCTAAACGTGGATTCCATCAGTAAAGCTTCTTTCTCAGAACTGCCCGCCCGTGGAACTCTGTCTCGCCGGTCTGCTTTCCAGCTGACTATAATACTGTCGTCTTCAAGTTGTGGGAGCATGATGAGAATTGGCAGCCAACCGGATGTTAACGCATCCACCATGAGAGACAAAATAAAAAATCGTCGTTTGCACATGGCTCCACGCATCGCTTCCGCTTGGGAAGAAAAAATAAGATAACCACAAAATAATTATCGCCCAATGGCAGAGCTCCGCGCCTAAAATAAACACCTCAAATATCACAGTCGCTGGGAGCCAGTTTGCCACTATAAAAACGAGGTATTTGAGGGAACCGAAAGGAGGGAACGGGAGATTTTCGCCCAGCTGCGTCAGTGAACGCACGGACATTCTCCCACCCGACCTAAAGAGATGAAGAAGAAAAAGAAATAAGGCACCAGTGAACTGAAGCCGACTACGCTCTCATGTTATGAGCCAAACGCCTTCAATTCTAAACAATGCCTAATTCACACAAACCAAAAAAGAGAGAGGAGGAGAAAGAAGACGAAGACGCCGGGCTGCTAGCGCTGATGAAATGTCCCTCGCTTTCCAGTTACAAGTAAGGACACGCATCACCGAAAGCAGGATGACCAGCTTACCCTGACCCTCTCCATAGTCTAAAAGATAAGTTACATTTTACGAACATTCATTCCTTGTCAATTCATACATACCTACAAACATTTTACGAACATTCCTTCCTTGTCAATTCATACATACCTACAAACATTTTACGAACATTTATTCCTTGTCAATTCATACATACCTACAAACATTTTACGAACATTCATTCCTTGTCAATTCATACATACCTACAAACATTTTACGAACATTCATTCCTTGTCAATTCATACATACCTACAAACATTTTACGGACATTCCTTGTACAATTCATACATACTTACAAACAGTTTACGAACATTCATTTCTTGTCAATTCATACATACCTACAAACATTTTACGAACATTCATTCCTTGTCAATTCATACATACCTACAAACATTTTACGAACATTCATTCCTTGTCAATTCATACATACCTACAAACAGTTTACGAACATTCATTCCTTGTCAATTCATACGAACCTACAAACATTTTACGAACATTCCTTGTCAATTCATACATACCTACAAACATTTTACGAACATTCATTCCTTGTCAATTCATACATACCTACAAATTATTTTACGAACATTCATTCTTTGTCAATTCATACATACCTACAAACATTTTACGAACATTCATTCCTTGTCAATTCATACATACCTACAAACATTTTACGAACATTCCTTCCTTGTCAATTCATACATACCTACAAACATTTTACGAACATTCATTCCTTGTCAATTCATACATACCTACAAACATTTTACGAACATTCCTTCCTTGTCAATTCATACATACCTACAAACATTTTACGAACATTCCTTCCTTGTCAATTCATACATACCTACAAACATTTTACGAACATTCCTTCCTTGTCAATTCATACATACCTACAAACATTTTACGAACATTCATTCCTTGTCAATTCATACATACCTACAAACATTTTACGAACATTCATTCCTTGTCAATTCATACATACCTACAAACATTTTACGAACATTCATTCCTTGTCAATTCATACATACCTACAAACATTTTACGAACATTCCTTCCTTGTCAATTCATACATACCTACAAACATTTTACGAACATTCATTCCTTGTCAATTCATACATACCTACAAACATTTTACGAACATTCATTTCTTGTCAATTCATACATACCTACAAACATTTTACGAACATTTATTCCTTGTAAATTCATACATACCTACAAACAGTGTACGAACATTCATCATTGTCAACTCATACATACCTACAAACAGTTTACGAACCTTCATTCCTTGTCAATTCATTCACACCTACAAACAGTTTACGAACATTTATTCCTTGTCAATTCATACATACCTACAAACATTTTACGAACATTCATTCCTTGTCAATTCATACATAACTACAAACATTTTACGAACATTCATTCCTTGTCAATTCATACATACCTACAAACATTTTACGAACATTCATTCCTTGTCAATTCATACATACCTACAAACATTTTACGAACATTCATTCCTTGTCAATTCATACATACCTACAAACATTTTACGAACATTCATTCCTTGTCAATTTATACATACCTACAAACATTTTACGAACATTCCTTCCTTGTCAATTCATACATAACTACAAACATTTTAAGAACATTCATCTCCTTTGTTAAATCACATTCCATCCTATGAACACTTTGCCTCCTCTAATACAAGTTGTTTGTAGTAAATAAAATTGGTTCTCAACCTTCAATATTCGTCTGTCTTTAATTATATGGAGTCAGAATTTGTACAAGCCTTTTTCAAGTCTCACACAAAACACACATTCATATTTCAAGCTGTCATATACATACGCGCACACAAACATACGCGCCCACGTCCACACATGTACACATATTCACGTTCGCGTACATACACTCACATTCACGTATATATACACACACACTTACGTATACACATGTACTCACACACGCGAACACGAACGTGCACATTGACGACGTCACTTCCGCTTTCTAAGGAAATACACATGCGACAAATATACTCTGGAAACGAGTATAAAACAAGCCGATAAGCTGTTTCTAATTCTCTTTAGAACCAACTCTCAATGAGAGAGGTTGGGCTAACAAGCCGCTGCCGTTTCGGCGCGTGCGCACGCGTACCTCACGCCCACTTACTACTAGGTATGGGGCACTAGCTAAAGACTGTATGTATACATTCTCACTCTTTCTCTCTCCGTCTACTACTGGCCACTAAGAACACCTTCGCGTAGCTGACTACTAACTGATGACAACTCTAATATCCTCTTCTTTGTCTACACGCTGGACTACCATTCTCAATTTTCCTACAACATTTATTTCTCTTCCCACGCGCGAACAAACAATAGTGACCCGAACTTGAGATGAAAACACATTTCCTATTCTTGCTACAACACTAGTCCTGTAACGAACATGGATTACATACGCGCGGACATGTTATAACTAAAACGTTCATTTCTTTCAACAGCAAATAAACGACGTTTATCTTATCCATTAATTGAGTCTTTGATTCCTTCAATTCCCATTCGTTTCATTATTCTTTTGTAACGGGATTGGGGTATTTATATATCCTAGTCCCCTACAAATCTACACACGTCCAACGTTTTCATTTCATGTATGCTTTGTTGTGACCTCTATGGTATCCTTTTCCACCCCTAATTCTTTTTATAAAAACCCAGGCCATACATTCACCAAAAAACACTCATCTTGCCAAAATCAGTGTCAATAATTCCCCCACTCTCTGCCGGTGCCTAAACCTTAACGTGGATTCCATCAGTAAAGCTTCTTCCCCAGAACTGCCCGCCTGTGGAACTCTGTCTCGCCGGTCTGCTTTCCAGCTGACTATAATACTGTCGTCTTCAAGTCCAACGTAAACAAATTATTATTGAACCATCCTCGTAAATCATCTAATTATACTAAATCTCTACCACAAGCGGTCAGTGCACTGCACTGCATTACTGTCACAATGACTATCGTGCACACATTAACCCTTATCCTCGAGTAGCCTCAGGGTCTTGATATCTGGCGACCCCTTTGTTAAAAAAAAAAAAGAAGAAAAGTATGGTTAGCAGCGCGGTTGCAAGGCCTTATATAAAATATCGCCTTGGTTGAGGTGAATCTGTTGAGAAGCACGGTTGACTTTGGAAGCTTAATAATAAAGCTCGACGCTGCTGCTCCGTTTCTTATATTAACCCCTACCTCCTTCGACTGATCCACCATGCCCGCACCCGCCGAGACGTTCGTCTTTGGTAGACGGCGAGACGTGGGTGGGGTCGGGGTAAAAGTCGATGCTAGCAGAGATAGAAACGCGACGGGCTAAAAATATAAATATGGCTCGAAATCGATTAGCGATGCAGACAGAAGATGGGACTCTTCAAGACGAACAAATAAAACAGTTTCTTTTTGTTTGTTCGTTGTTTTTTTCTTTTTTCTTTTTTTTTCTTTTTTTCTTTTTCTTTTCTTTTTTCCTTTTCTTTTCTTCTTTTTCTTGTTCTTTCTTCGGAGATTTTGGACAACGAACGGATGTGAACGAACGATTCTTCTGTTTATAGAAAGACGCGCCAGGATAAATGCGCGGTTACTTGTGTGTGTGTGTGTGTGTGTGTGTGTGTGTGTGTGTGTGTGTGTGTGTGTGTGCGTGCGTGCGCGCACGCGCGTGTGTGTGCTAGCGATGATGATGCTGTCACTGCTGCTGATGATGCTGA
>NC_136527.1:20254062-20331562 GCF_053919585.1 Euprymna scolopes
TATTGGTTTATATTGGAGGAGATGATATATTAAAACGTGTCATGTGTTATCTAGTGAATGTAAGATATTGTTCTTTTAACAGACAGATAATAAACGTATAAATCATATGTATGTTGTTTAGCCAGGAGGACATGATATTGACGTGTAAACTGAGTCATGTTGTATCAGAATTATCACACGGGATATTTTTACAGTTCATATGTAAGAAGAAGAATATATGCTTCATACCTTTTTTCTTGAAGAGTTCTATTAACTTCCTGCTGCTCCGTGACGAACCATGAAGCGATCAGCACCAACCAATTGAGACATCTGTTCTTATTTGTGAAACCATCAAAACAACTCTTTATATTTTTATATTATAAATTTATTACAGTTGTCTCAAATGGTTTTCACGGGATCTGCAGTTCATCTACATGTTCTATTCTTACAGCTCGCTCCTTAGCTGTCAGTCCACCCCTGTCTAGACGTCTGTCCGCTCTGGTGGTCAATCCTCAACTCTCTTAATGTCTCCAAAACTAACTACATCACGTGTTCTCTTACGTCACCTAATTACGTGTCCACAGCTAGTTATTTGTTTATTTGAAACCCCAAAATAATGTTTACATATATTTTCTATTTTCACATTCCTTTTGCGATTCACACGTCAATCATTTCTTCCGCAATTTAATTGTTTATTCTTCTAATCATGATAACTGATCCAGCGACCATCCGTCGCTCAAATCAATTAATAAGAATACAATAACAATAATAATAATGTTTTGACCATTGACCCCGCTTGCCACAGTTAACAGATACTACGCTATGATCACAGCCTAGAGGGTCATAAAATTACACTTGATCTTTCTCGGCTACTTGGTATCACACTTTGAGGGAGAGACCGTGATGAGGCATGGAGAGGGGATGGCTGAGGGGATAGAGATAAATAAGCAGCTTCAATGTTCTTGGTTCCCTGTAACGCTTCTTCCTGTTTTGCCTCTGTAGCAGTTTGTCTGGCTCACGCATTCAAGGGTTTTCCTTAATATTTCAGCTGTTTTCATTATTGTTATTCATTGTATCTTTCTCTGATTCCAATTTCTCCCATTCTTTTTTCAAATTTTTTCAGAATTGTTCCTAGTGCTCCTACTATTATTGGTACTATTTTGATTTTTTTTGTATTTGTTTCGTTTCTGCTTTTCTTTGATACTCACCCTATGATCAGCTGGGATAGCAAAATCTACGATTTGACAGAATTTTTCTTTCTTGTTAATTATTATGAAATCCGGTCTTCTTGCTTGGATTGATTTATCCGTCTGTATGTTCATGCCCCATAGGGTTTTGTGATTCTCGTTTTCAAGTACTGTTGTCGGGTTATGTTTGTACCAATTGTTTATGCCTTCAAAATGCAGTTGTTTGTATAATTCTCAGTGTACTGCCCTTCCCAATTGGTCATGCCGGTTTTTGTATTCCTTTAGGGCCAGTTTGTTGCATCCGCTTACTGTATGGTTTATCGTTTCGTCTCTTTGTCCACAGAGTCTGCATTTGTTGTTTTCATGTGTTTTGTCGCTCTTTGCTTTGACGTGGTTGGTTCTTATTGAGTTGTTTTGTGCTGCGATTATTAGGGATTCATCTTTTGAATCTTCCATGTATTTGTTTCTCTTCCCACTGGATGGCTCTCGTCTGGGAGAGGCTCCGTGTTTTGACAAGCTTCTGGGTTTGACCTTTACTCCTGATCTGAAATGGAACACGTACATCAAGTCTGTTGCCAATGTCGCTGGAAAGATGGTGGGATCCTTCTACCGCTCCAGAAGATATCTCACTACTGATGCAATTCTCTATCTATATAAAAGCCAAGTACGTCCAAGGATGGAATACTGCTGCCATATCTGGGCAGGAGCTGCTAAAAATAGCCTATCCTGCCTTGACAGAGTACAAAATAAACTTCATGGCTTAGTGGGGATGCCCTTTTCTCTACCCTGCAACCTCTCTCCCACAGAAGAGACGTTGCGAGCCTATCCTTGTTTTATCGTTATTTTCATGGCAGGTGCTCGTCTGAACTCCAATCTCTGGTCCCTCCTAGCCAATCTTTCACCAAAAACACCCGTCTAGCTGAATCCACTGTGAAAGATTTCTCCCACTCTTTGTCTATGCCTAAATGAAAACGTGGATTCCATGAACAAAGCTTCTTTCTTAGAACTGCATGCCTGTGGAACTCTGTTCCGTCTGCCTGCTTCCCACCTGATTACAACTTGGACGTGTTCAAGTCCAACGTTAACAAATTTCTAATGAACCGCCCCCTTAAGTAAAAACTTCATCAAATCTTCACACTAATGTAATGTACTTGCAATAACCCTTATCCCTGAGTGGCTTCCGGGCCTTGATAAGTGGTGACCACTGTGTAAAAAAAACCAAAAAACTTTTCTTTTCTTGTCTTATCCACAAACCAGTCCCCTCTCCTCGTCTTTCCTTTTTACGTAGAGTCAGTCAACATCGTCTTTCGGGTATAGTACATTGTGCCTGGTCATGAGTTTCCTGGTCTTCTGATCGAGCTGTCTCAGTTCTTTTTCCGTTGTCATCGTCCTCGCCATCATCATCATCTGTACTCACTAGGAGTTCTCACACAGGTCATCATCTGCAATTACTTACTAACAAAAACCGGTGATATTCCCTACAGTCGGGATGACAAATTTCTACATAGAAAAGACGTTGCAAACCTGACTCTGCTTTATCGTTATTTTCATGGCAAGTGCTTGTCTGAGCTCTAATATCTGGTCTTTTTGTGGCCTGACTTTCATGAAAAACACTCGTCTCCCTGAAACCATTATCAATAATTTCCCCCACTCTTTATCTGTGCCTAAGTGCTCATCTGAGCTTCAATCTACACCCCCCCCCCGCCAAACTTTCACAAGAAACACTCATCTAGCCAAAATCACTATCAATAATTTCTCCCACTCTTTATCTGTGCCTAAACCTAAATGTAGATTCCATGAACAAAGTTTCTTTCTTAGAACTGCATGCCTGTGGAACTCTCTTCCGATTGCCTGCTTTCCAGCTGACTATAATTTGATTGTTTTCAAGTCCAATGTAAACAAGTTCTTGATGAAGCGCCCCCCCTAAGTAATCCAATTTACAAAAATTCCACTACTTATGTTTACTACGCTATAATCATATTGTCTAATGTATGCCCATTAACCCTTATTCTCGAGTGGCGTCTAGGCCTTGATAAGTGGTGATTCCTGTGTTAAAAAAACAAAAACAACCTTAACATAGATTCCATGAACAAAGCTTCTTTCTTAGAACTGCACGCCTGTGGAACTCTGTTCCATTTTCCTGCTTTCCAACTGACTACAATCTGGTCATCTTCAAGTCCAACGTAAACAAGTTCTTGATGAGCCGTTTCCCTTAAGTAATCCAATTTACCAAATTTCCACTACTAACGATTACTACAACATCATCCTATTGGCTACTGTACACTCATTAACCTCTATCCTCGAGTGGCCTCAGAGCCTTGATAAGTGTGTACTCCTTTGTAAAAACAAAAAAAAAAAAAATTCCAGTTACTCTCGACTTCTGTTGATAACCATTGCAAATAACTTTGCGTTATCGCAACAGTCATTTGCCATTGATTTCTTGCTGACAATGATCATCGATCATCACTGGAATTTGTCACATCTATTAAGTGGAGGTCTGGTTAGTGCTTTCTCTCCTCGATCTTTTCCGTTCTCTGTGACCTTTCTCGACTATTTGGTGTGGTGTAATTTACACTTTTTCAGTTTCAGTTTTCTTGGTTCTATGTGGTGTTCATTGAGGGGAAATATATTTTTAAGATGTCAATTAAAACATCACTCCTCCTTCTCTACAGTAAAATAGTTAATCCTAATGTTTTCCAATCTTGTCGTTTTATGCTTTCAAAAAGAGGGTGGGCCTGTAAATTCACCTTTGTCCGTTCGTCCTTCATATATCCGCACTTGGAATTTTTGGATTGGTTGGTTGTTTTTGTTTTACGGCATATCACACTTTTTCAGAAATCCTAACGTAGATTCCATGAGCAAAGCTTCTTTCTTAGAACTGCACGCCAGTGGAACTCTCTGCCGCTTGCCTGTTTCCCACCTGACTACAACTTGGACGTCTTCAAGTCGAACATAAACAAACTCCTGACAAACCGCCCCCTTAAGTAAGACACTCTATCAAAACCCCCAATACTAATGATTACTACAATACTATCTCATTGATTACTGTACACACAATAACCCTTATCCCTGAGTGGCCTTTGAGCCTTGACAAGTGGTGACCCCCATGTAAAAAAAAAAAAATGACGCCGACTTTATTGAAAAGAATGCAACTGTCAGTGTTTGGATGACCAAAGTTTATCTCTGGTAATGCGAGAAGCCCTGGACGATTACTGTAAAGCATTGAACATATTACGAGAGCATTATTTATCGAAAGGAAAACCCAAAATTATTTCATTATATACTGAACTGACATCTCTAAAATGTATGGAAGCTGAGACGATTACAGATTATAAGGGCCGAAACAACTGCAAATTCATGTTATGTAGTAGGTGGACCGCAAGAAATTATTTGTTGCTTATCGATCTATCTTTTTAGCGATATATCTATTTGTCTATCTGTCTCGATCTAACTATCTATCCATCTCGGTAAACAAGGGATGAGATGTGAAGCTATGTTCTGATAAAAGTTGTCAAAACATTATTAAGGTATAAAATGAACAAGTTGCAGCAGAAGTTCTAAAAATGGCTGGATGGAAGGACATGGTTGTGACCACGTGATCAGGTTAGCTGGACATTGTCGAAGTTGGAATTTGGATGTAGAGAAAAACGGACGGGTTAACGATTGTTCCCCCCCCCACCTGGAAGGGAGATGCCATGTCTCAAAAATGGAGACTATTAGAATTAACCACGTTCAACTCCTGGAAAGTAAAATAAAAACTCATATAAATAATTGATTACACGAGAGCACGCGACTAATAGCTATCAGCCTTGTTTTTACATTAGATTGGGTATATATAAAAGAACAAACTTTTTAATCAAATTACTGTTTAGTAAAATTATTATTTTATTTTACAATCAGATTTTGAAAGATGCGCATAATTATAGTGGTGTGGTTTAGCCAGTAAATTATTTGCCAAGTCAGTATTTGTAAACCTACAACATTATAAATCTAGGAAATCGATATTTTTAATGTTTGTTTTATTTTTTTTAACCACGTTAATTATTTCCTATATAAATAGAAACAGTAGCTGTATATATGACGGTGTGTCCGTCTGTGTGTAAATATTTAACCGATAAACTCTTAAACTATTGGTCACATAACACTGAAATTAACAGGAAATAGTAATCATACGCCAAGATCGTTTATATAATGATGAATAACGCGTACAGAACTCAGCAAAATTTTAATTTGCCTATCTTTCTGTTAGTATGCGCATGTGTAACCTAATCATGGCTAATTTAGTTTAGTTTTATAACGGGCGGGTTAGCTCAAATTGTGGCGAACACGGCTGAAGTGCTAAATGTTTTAGGTTCGATTCTAGCACCCAACACATTTTCTGACATTCTTGAAATCAATAATATATATTAGGTACAATATAATATTCAATGGAGAATTGCCTCTGTAATAATAAATATGAAATCTGTATGAATTTTACGACCGGCAAGATCGGGCGCCCTCTCCTAACGGGTGATTATATGGGTGCATACAGTGGTATCAGTTGCTAAGTTGTTAGTGACATAATGACTTCTAGCTAAAAACTAACATAAAACCAACCATTAAAAAATGGGGATCATCAGCTGCTTATCATGTAGCTGTTTCGGAGATTTAAAAACAGGACCGCTGTTTAATACATAACTCTCCAGTGGATAATACCACTTCCCCAATAAAAAAAAAATGTAAAATAATACGGTTACTATTTTTACTAATCTATGAAAAAAAATTTTAAATAATAAAATAGAAAAAGAAAAACTAATAATAAGTTTAGTATTACAAGATCCATTCTGCGATAATAATGCTATGAGAATTAAAATGCATAAAAGCTTAAGTACCTTAGCTACCAGAAAGACAAATAGATAAGCGGAAGGAAACCTAGCCATACATACATACATACATACATACATACATACATACATACATACATACATACATATATACATACATACATACATACATACATACAGACGAGATATATATGTGTATATATATAGCCATATGTATCTAAAAACCCAATATATAGTCTAAAGAAACTTTGAATAAAGAAAATGCAAAAATAAAAATAAAGAATGCAGTTTAAATTCCCGGATGGAAAAAATATATTAACTTTAACCTATCGCAGACTTAGCACCTACATAATCCGACTTTTAAAATGTTTATAATGATCAAAGAGAATCCATTTATATATGGATGAGTGAAAAAAAAGGCTTAACTAAAATTGTTAAATAGAAATAGACTTAGCATTTGCATAAAACCTAGCCATATATATCTAAAAACCTAGCCATATATATCTAAAAACCTAGCCATATATATCTAAAAACCTAGCCATATATATCTAAAAACCTAGCCATATATATCTAAAAACCCAATATATAGTATGAAGTTTGTATATATATATATATATATATATATATATATATATATATATATATATATATATATATATAAAAGTGAAATTGTCTGTGTGTCTGTCTGTGTGCGTACATTTCTCTACCAAATTACTCTGTCAATTTTCAGTTTACAGACTCGAGATTTGACATAAGGGTATTTAGATTTAGGAAAATATTTTTAATTAGTTTTCGGCCAGAAATTTGACTGTCAAGGGGTTAAAGTTCAACGATTTAACTTTTGAAAACTCTACCAAACTTCTACACCGTGAAATTTTAGATGTAGGTTCCTGGACATGCATCAAGCATTTGTAACTTGATTTGAGCCCCAAACAATAAATGTTAAAGAGGCAACATTGGGGTCAAATTTTAAAAAAAAGTTGACCTTTCAGACAATTTTTAGTCTAAACATTTGAAATTTTACATAAAAAAAAAAAAATTTTTTTGATGAATTACATAATAAAATATAAAAAGAAAAAACTATTAATAAGTAAGTTTAGGTTTACAAGATCCATTCTGCGACATGTGAACTAGCATAATAATGCTATGAGAATAAAAATGCATAAAAGCTGAAGTACCTTAGGTACCAGAAAGACAAATAGATAAGAGGAAGGAAACCTAGCCATACATACATACATACATACATACATACATACATACATACAGACGAGATATATATGTGTATATATATAGCCATCCGTATCTAAAAACCCAATATATAGTCTAAAGAAGCTTTGAATAAAAAAATGCAAAAATAAAAATAAAAATAATGCAGTTTAAATTCCCGGATGGAAAAAATATATTAACTTTAACCTATCGCAGACTTAGCACCTACATAATCCGACTTTTAAAAAGTTTATAATGACAAAAGAGAATTCATTTATATAAGGATGAAAAAAATATATTAACTTTAACCTATCGCAGACTTAGCACCTACATAATCCGACTTTTAAAAAGTTTATAATGACAAAAGAGAATTCATTTATATAAGGATGAAAAAAATATATTAACTTTAACCTATCGCAGACTTAGCACCTACATAATCCGACTTTTAAAATGTTTATAATGACAAAAGAGAATTCATTTATATAAGGATGAAAAAAATATATTAACTTTAACCTATCGCAGACTTAGCACCTACATAATCCGACTTTTAAAAAGTTTATAATGACAAAAGAGAATTCATTTATATAAGGATGAAAAAAATATATTAACTTTAACCTATCGCAGACTTAGCACCTACATAATCCGACTTTTAAAAAGTTTATAATGACAAAAGAGAATTCATTTATATAAGGATGAAAAAAATATATTAACTTTAACCTATCGCAGACTTAGCACCTACATAATCCGACTTTTAAAAAGTTTATAATGACAAAAGAGAATTCATTTATATAAGGATGAAAAAAATATATTAACTTTAACCTATCGCAGACTTAGCACCTACATAATCCTAATTCTAAAAAGTTTATAATGACCAAAGAGAATTCATTTATATAAGGAAAAAAAAATGAAGCCTTTACTAAAGAATGAAGATGAAGAAAAAAAAGGCTTTAACTAAAATTATTAAATAGAAATAGACTCGCATAAGCCGATTTCGAAAAAGTCTTCAATTTTAAAACAGAATTTAACTACATAAGGATGAAAAGAGAAAACCTTAACTAAAATTTTGTAAATAGAAAACGGGGATCATCAGCTGCTTACCATAAAGTTGTTTCAGAGATTTAAAAACAGGACAACTGTTTAATACATGGCTCTCCAGTGGATAATACCACTTCCTCAATAAAAAAAACTTATATAAAACCAACCATTAATGCAATAAATTATCTGACCATTTCCTGCTCTCATATCCTGGATATCATTAAAACTTCAACTTCAAAGCCATGTAAATCAGATATTGTCTCTGCTATAATCTCTATATAAATAAAATGAACTCATTTTTTCCCGTCTGATTTTGACATTAATAGGATTAAAAATCAAGATATTTCATGTAAATATAATATGCACAAACGGCAGAACAATATCTGAGGTGTGTGTATTATAGGCTTATTATTTTTCAAATTCCACGATAATCTTAGATTTCTATACTTTTTCTGCTGAGAAGTCACGGCCAAAATCGGTTAAGATCAATGGAAGTGGTAAAATATTTTCTCTCTAATAAATTCCTCCTCCCCCTGCCACCACTTAACACCGTTTGGGGATCGTTCACAAGGAACAGTTGAGAAGAGAACACCGGTTTGGCTTCGTAGTTCTTTCATGTGAAGTTATTTAAAATCACTAAACTAAGCTGCAGTGCTCTGTGGCGTAGTGGTTAGCGTGCTGGACAATTCACATTATATTTTCACGTTCGCGCCGACCTACCGCAGTCGTTTTTTTTTTTTTTTTTTTTTCCTAAACAACTGGAATGGACTTTTCTTGGTGGCCGAACTGTTAACGTTGCAGATGTTTTTTTTTGTTTTTTTTTCACACTTTATTTTCCTACTTTTACTCATGACTCCGGGTTTGATCCTTCCTACTTACCTACCATAACATTTTTTAAAACTCCCTCCCCCCCCCGTCCCGGAAACAAACACTCGGGCAACGCCGGGTACCCCCGCTAGTCTGTAATATAATTCTCACCTATCTGCTAAAAGTATGTATGTATGTATGTATGTATGTATGTATGTATGTATGTTTGTATGTCTGCCTAAAACTTTTGACACAGGTGACAGATTTTCACAAGATTTTTTTTTTTTGCATAGGCATCACCACTTATCAAGGCCCAGAGGCCACTCGAGGATAAGGGTTAAAGAGTGTACAGTAGAAATCGGACAATATAGTAACCGTAAGTAATGGAGATTCGGTAAATTTGTTAACTTATATGGAACGGCTCATCAAGAACTTGTTTATGTTAGACTTGAAGACAACCATATTGTAGTCAGCTGGAAAGCAGAAAAACGGAAGACAATTCCACAGGCGTGCAGTTCTAAGAAAGAAGCTTTGTTCATGGAATCTACGTTTAGGTTTAGGTACAGATAAAGAGTGGAGGGAAACTAGTGATAGTGTTTTCTGCTAGACGGGTGTTTTTTGTGAAAGTTTGGCGAGGGGGGGACCATAGAATGGCGCTCAGCTGAGCACTTGCCATGAAAATAATTGATAAAGCAGAGACAAACTCGCAACATCTCTTCTGTGAGAAAGAGGTTGCAGGGAAGAGAAAAGGACATCCCCCACAAGGCTACGAAGTCTATTTTGAACTCTATCAAGGCAGGATAAGTCCTTTTGATATTGTTTTGAGGCTCAATCCTTCTGATGACAAATATCAAAAAATTGGCTAAAAACATTAATTCCTTGATTAAGTTGGAATTTGAACGTTAAGAAGAGTGGTTGGTTAACGGTTATCTCCTTCACATTTGGGAGGGAGATAACTGATCTTCAAAATGGAGACTTAGAATTAACCACAAGAAAAGAAACTCACTTTCCATTTTTGGAGTGAAAGGCATTCGTTCAAAACAGGTTTCAGCCTTTCTCCAAGAACAAGATGAAATTCTAGGTGGATCGTACATGCAAGTAAACAGAGCAGGTATATTAAATTTATTTATACAAATATTGATGGCTACATATGTGCATACATGTTTCTGTAATCATACGTTACTGGGGAGATTACGTCTTCAGGCCAAGAATTACCTTTGAACACTGTTTTCAAAATCTTGGCCTGAAGACCTAATCTCGCATTAGAACATTTAGACAATCATAACAGTGGAAAGGAAGAACTCAAATTGGTCACAAATAGAACTTGGGTTCAGACAGTGAAGAACCACCATAGATATTTAGTAACACGTACACACATTCGTTCAAACAGGTTCCAGTTTCCCCTCCAGGAACAAGATGAATTTTCCAGATGGAACAAGATCAACAAAGCCGTTGATTAAGGTATGTCGAATAAACGTATCACGCACACACACACACAGATACACACACACACACGCACACACACACACACACACACACACACACACACACACACACACACACACACACACATACACACACACATACACATGCATATGAACATTTAGACGATCATAACATTGGAAAGAACTCAAATAGGTTACAAGGTCCTAGATATGACCTTAAACTATATCCAGTGGTGAGGCCCCAGCTTGTGGGCTTTGAGGAGTGTGGAGCCACCCTTTAATTACCATTGCTCCCAGGTCCACTCTGACCCGGAGTGGTAGTACCTGTTAGGGTTCCAACTATGGGTTAAATAGAAACCGACGTGAAAACAACAAATATATTCTATTAAAAAAATTTTTTCAAAATCTTTGGATTCGGCATTAAATAACCTGAAAAGGGTTGATATGCCGTAAAGCAAAAACAACCAACCAACCAACCAACCAAATAGGTCACAAACAGAACTTGGGTTCATATAGTGAAGAATCACCACAGACATTTAGTGACACGTACACACATTCCGATGAACCCTTCGTCACATACATGATGTTACATGATGAAAGGTAATGTGGTAGAGAAATGTATACACACAGACACACATACAGACACTTTCACTTTTATAGATATATAGATGGGGGGTTTTTTTCCAAATAAATCATATTGGACTTGGAACATAAGGTGACTACTATTTTGGATCTTGGTTAATAGAAGACTGTGGGGAGTTGAGCAGCGAGATGTCTATCCACATTATCTTACACTTCTGCGTGTTAGTACAGTTAGAGAAGCAGGAAACAGGGAGGGAATTTCAAAGTCTAACAGTCCCAGAGAAGGAACTATTAGAGTAGAAGGCTTTCCGGCATTTAGGGACCTCAACAATGAAATAATCCAGATCCCTGGGGAGTGATGTCAAAGGTGGTGGGGGTCAAATTCTAGGGCGTAAAATCCTTAGGCAGCGAGTTATGCGACCCATATATTTTATGGGTGTAATGTTGACGTCATCTGGGTCAAATAAAAAGAGAAACAGACGAGAAGTCGAGAGATGGTGATAGTGTTACATGATAAAAGGGCTGTCCCCTTTTCATGTAAATAAAAAAATAGGGAATTATTTAAATGTAAATATGAAATAGGATAGTCAAGGATTCGAACTTGCAAAGCTAGATTTGGAATTGAAAAATCCAATCATAAGTTAAAATGAATACAGAATGTTATTGAAATAAGGAATTGCAATTGTTTAGCTTACATATTTGTATATGGAAAAGGAATGTAATAATGAAATTTGTTTCTGTTAAGGAATTTAATCGTCAATTGGAATTGTAAACATATTTTGTAAAAATGTTATTTGAAAAATAGGTTACTGAACTCGGGATCATGTCAAGTTTGGCAACGTGATGCATGTCATCCAACGTGCTTGACGAGCACATGTTTAATCATGCGATGACGTGACGAGTTCTCAATATAGGTAGAGTTTTTGAAATGCAGTCGGGGAGTCTGGGAGAAGAGTTGGAGAGAAACAGAGAGGTTCAGACCGATTCTCCGTTAGAATCAAGACACCCTCTAGAAGTGAGAGGGTTTTAGAAATAATGATGTAACAACTTTGAATCCCTGAGATAAAATCATGTCCGACCGGTCGAAGATGAAATAAAGGACATCAACATGTGTTTTTGTATCTGCGTCTCCGTGTTGTTATTCAACAGAAAAGGTATTGTCCATTTATATTATAAGAACTTTGTGATAATCGTCATCTCAAAAATAGGTAAGAAATATATGTATCAATATTTATAGAAACACTCCCGTTCATACAGAACTGTCTCTCTCTTTATATATACCCTGTTTATGTATCTAATATGGTATCTCTTACAACAAATTAAGACATATGAACACTCGACGCATGAACACTCCTAAGACTGTCTCTAGCACTCTAAGACTTTCTAATACTAACATGAACAACAAAACAGATTTGATACATCGAAAATAACACATAATAACAATATTTATGTCAAGGGGGTACAAGTGTTTGCAGTTCGTCAGTTGTAGAACAGGCAGAGGAATGTAACATTTCGTTGATGGGACAGAGGCTGGAGCTTAGATGACAATTGAAGATCTATCAGGTAATGACTCTCTTTTGAACCTTTTCCAGGAGGGAGAGACTAGTAGCAGATGCACCCGCCAAAACGTGACAACAATACTGCATGCATGGGCGGATAGTTGCCTTATAGAGGTACAGGAGCCCTAGAAATGGCATTTGTTTTGAATGAATGTTCGCCGGAAATAATCCTTGTCTCTCATAAACAAAATCTTTTTTAATGGCATCAGAGAGTTAAGCAAAATATCGCCAAAATATCAAAATATGAACACGCAACACATGAACTGTCTCTATCTCACTAAGACTCTCACAAATATGAACATCTTAAGACGGACAATAACAACAACAAATAACATCAGTCTTCTTCGAATAAGAATTACATAACAATAATACAGTATAACCATTCAGTATATATACACACTCAGGCCCAACAATATACAAACATATTTTGATCCTAGTGACAATATAACCATAATCCGAGAAGCTGCTTAGACATAATAAGCCATTTTGTAAGCTAATTGTAATTAATTGCTATTGCTCCCAGGTCCACTCTGACCCGGAGTGGTAGTATCTGTTAGGTTGCCAACTATGAGTTAAATAGAATCCGACTTGAAAACAACAAATATATTCTATTATAAAATTGTTCTTCAAAATCTTTGGATTCGGGATTAAATAACCTGAAAAGGTCGTTATTTAACGCTTCAGTTTTCCTTGTTTCTTTGAAGCACGGGCACATGTAAGTTACGATTTTCCCTACATGATCATAGGCACGGCCAAAACGATTTCCTGCCATCAGGTGTCACATCTGCGGCCGCGGTTCCAGAGCTCCGATAGGACTCACATCGCACGTTCGACACGGACACTAGCCGAAATCAACGGACTGCCAGAGAGAGAGAGAGAGAGAGAGAGAGAGAGAGAGACAGAGACAGAGACAGAGACAGAGAGACAGAGAGACAGAGACAGAGACAGAGAGATACTGACCAGAAAGTTCGGCATTAAATAACCTGAGAAGGGTTGATATGCCGTAAAACAAAAACAACCAACGAACCAACCAACCAACGAACCAACCAACCAACCAACCAACCAACAAATAGTTTTATAATCGGATGAAAAAAAAAAGACATTTAGTGACACGTACACACATTCCGATGAACCCTTCGTCACATACATAATACAGTATAACCATTCAGTGTATATACACACTCAGACCCAACAATATACAACATACGATAATAATAATAACAATACAACATATTTTGATCCTAGTGACAATATAATCCGAGAAGCTGCTCAGACATAATAAGCCATTTTGTAAACACCTTCACGCCATTACTGTTGACCAGACGCTACGCAAAGTGGTGGCTGTCAAACATGTAATGCGCGAGGCGCGTCCTTCTAATAGGCTGTCCGAGTAGCTTCAGGCAACAGTCGAGCGTTTCATCTATAATTACATCCTAATTTAGTTTTACGGATATTTCTCCCGAATGTCTTATGCCGGTCAGACCGCAAATAAAGAGAAGCAGGTTTTTGGTGCTGTAACGTTGATTTAATGATTATATAACATTCATTAAAAATGTCTGGCGAAGTTATTATTGATAGTCTGTTAATCTCCCTGGTCCTTAAAGGGTCAAGCCGTGATAACTCAGAAAGAAAGACCCATGATTTTAGTCAATTCGAGGTAGCACAAGAAAACTGAGAAAATGATCACAGAAAAAAAACAGATCTACAAATAATATGCAATTTAAAAATGCCTACTCAAGAACCTCAATCTATATATTTATGAAAGTGTGTGTGTGTCTGTTTGTCTGTGTACATTTCCCTACGCAATAACTCTGTCAATTTTCAGTCTACAGACTCGAAATTTGATATACAGGGTATTGAGATTTGGGAAAATCTTTGTAATCCATTTTCGCCCAGAAATTTGGCTGTTAAGAGGTCAAAGTTCAACGATTTGACTTTCGAGAACTCTACCAAACTCCTCCGACAATTTTTGGTCTAAACACTTGAAATTTTAGATATAGGTTCCTTGGACATGGATCTAACTTAATAACTTGATTTGAGTTCAAGACAATAAATGTTAAAGGGTCAAAGTTAAAAAAAATTGACCACTTTTTTTTTTTTTGCTCAACGTACACCTCCAAACACCCAGGCAACGCCGGATTGAAATGCTAGTCTTAAAAAAATAAGGATATAAATAAAAGGAAAAGTCAACAGTCCCCCACTTTTTATCTGTGCCTAAACCTAAACGTATATTCCATGAATAAGTTTCTTTTTTAGAACTGCACGTCTGTGGAACATTCATTGCCAAGGTCGCTAGAAAAATGGTGGGATCCTTCTACTGCTCCAGTAAATATCTCACTGCTGATGCAATTCTTTACCTATATAAGAGCCAGGTATGTCCAAGGATGGAGTACTGTTGTCACATCTGGGCAGGAGCTGCTAAAAAGGCCTTATCCTGCCTTAACAGATTTCGTAGCCTAGTGGGGGATGCTCTTTTCTCTTCCCTGCAACCTCTTTCCCACAGAAGAGACCAGAAGACGCGTAGTTTCATCAACTTCCAATTTAAGGTCAAATCTAACCTTTTTGGTATCACTCAGACTGTTTTATCCAAACATAACCTTCACTATTTCACAATACAAAAAAAAAAGGATATAAGTAGGAGGAAAACAGTCAGCAGCCCCCCACTCTGTGCCTAAACCTGAATGTAGATTCCATAAACAAAGGTTCTTTTTTAGAACTTCATCCCTGTGGAACTGTCTTCTGTTTGTCTGCTTCCCAGCTGACTACAATATGAGTACAATATGCGGTCATCTTCAACTCTAATGTAAACAAGTTCTTGATGAGCCGTTCCCTTTAAGTAATCTGTTCGATAATTAGCATTGTTAAAAGTTAATTATTATCGATCTAGCTGTCTATCTTTCTATTAATCTATCTATCCAGTGATATTGTAAAAATAGTTTATATTGGGAGTTATTTATTGTTTATAGAATAAAGTGTAGCAATGGGTTTTAGCTGAGGATGTTTACATAAATTAGCTAGGTTAAATATAAACAAAATAACCATGAGCAGGAAGACGTGGAAAGGTTACTCATCGAGATATGTGTGCTTTTTGAAACGTAACGGAACTGAGATCAAGAGATCAGAAAGTTTAGTCAGTCGAGAGTTTGAGTTTGGTCATGGAGTGAATTGATATGCTTCAAGCCAGGAAGCGAGGCTGTGAAGAACAAGCATGTGGACATGAAATACAGACTCTTTGTGAAGACCATTTAAGACAGCTGAAATAAATTTATATTTTAAAAATATAAATTGTTGTTCTTGTGGTTTCACAAAAGAAGGAAGAACAGAGGTCTGAATTTGGTTATGGTGTTGGTCATTTCATGTTTCATCACGGTGCTCAGCAGTGAAGATAGAAGAACTATTGAAGAACGAAAGGTATGAAGCATATATTATTCTTCTCATATATGAACTGTAATATATACCCATATGATAACTCTCTGATACAACATGACTCAGTTTATATGCCGATATCATATCCCCTGATCCCGTTATCAGAACAATACCTACCACCCAACCCACATACAATCCACCTCTCTATATAACAAATCCAATTTACCAAATTTCCACTACTAACGATCACTAAGATACTGACGATTTATAAACTCAATATAAGTACATGAATATACGATATCCCTGTGGATGCAATCGTTTTTTTGTGGGCAGCCTTGCTTATTTTTGCAACTGCAGTTGGTTTTTAGCATTAAATGGAAGTGGGTGGTCTGAGCTAATTTAATTTATTTGTTATATGATGCTATCATCATTTTATTTGTTATATGATGCTATCATCATTTGTGCTAGGTTAGGCATTGTAGAGTAAGAAATTTTAATAGGATTTTTATTAAAAGGATTTTCTACAATATCAAAAATTTGCTTTGATATTTGAGCTGAAGGGAGGATTGAACCAAATATTTTTCTTTTTCCTAGGACGGTTTCAGGGGTCTCGCTTGTTATGATTATTGCATTGGGTGGAGTTATTATTCAACGGTGTAGATTCCTTTTTGGAATATGATTTATTTCGAGCCATATTATGGGTAATTTTGGATGTTATGGGTATTTACGGATGTTGGACGGTACACTGTTTAACCCTTATCCTCGAGTGGCCTCTGGGCCTTGATAAGTGATGACGCCCATGTTAAGAAAAAAGTTCCACAAACAGATTTTTTTTTTACTTAAGAGTCTGGACTTATCAAGGCCTGAAGGCCACTCGAGGATGAGACTTAATGGATGTAATGTGGTAGTGAAGTAATCCTTAAATTGGGTGGAATTGAATTTGATTATTTACAAGGACAACTTAACAAAGAACTTGTTCACATTAGATTTGAAGACAAACATGTTGTATTCAGCCGGGAAGCATGCCAGCAGAACAGTGTTCCAAAGGCGGGCAGTTCTGCGAAAGAAGCTTTATTCATGGAATTTGCATCTACAGTTAGGCACAGATAGAGAGTGGGGAAATCGTTTATAGTGGTTGTAGCTAGTCGAGTGTTTTTTGTGAAAGTTTAGCAAGGGGAGAAGCATAGATTGGAGCTCAGACGGGCACTTACAATGAAAATAGTGTGAGAGCAGATGGTATTTATTTGCTCCCCCACTGAGCAAATTAGGCACAAGGCCGTTTTTAATGTGAGGTAAAAACCAGCTCCCCTAAAAGGGGTCACTCTGGTTACCAAAAATAATAATTGTCCCAGTATAGAGGGTTTCCCCTCCATTGACTGGTACAAATTATCTTAAGTGTAGTATCTGCCGGAACAGATACTACACTTTGATCTTGTTTATATATTTTATTGAGAAAGAAAAAATTGAACATAAAAAACGTACAAAAAATTCAATTCAACAAAATTAGGCACAAGGCCCTACAAGAAATTGGGAGGGGGAGGGTACAGGGTCTTTTTGACTATGTAACAGATGAGACTTTGAAGTCTTACTCTTGACTGGCAACATTTACCAAAATACCTCAATCACTCTGTGGATCCTAATCTAACTAATAACCCCAGCGTTCAATGTAAAATTTAACTATGTACAATTTGTATATTCATTTCTGTATGTTGTGTGTGCATTTTTTTTTTTTTTTTTTTTTTTTTTTTGTGTGTGTGTATGTGTGAGAAAATAAAGTTCGATTTCATTAGAAAGAGTTCTTGAATTAATTGGCATAAAATGTTCGTGGAGTGGGAAAAAACTAATGAAAATGTTCATTTCAAAAATAAGGAAAATCTACTAATGTGTTGTTAGTAAGGCCCCCCTGTACTATTCTATGTGGCTAGATCCCCCACTGTTTTCCGGGGAACCGAAAACAAGCAGAGCATCCCTAATGGGGTTTGGGGAAGTCGCCTTAATGGAGGTGGGAGAAAATAAAGCAACGGATGGAGGGGGTAGGAAGGTGACCTCTGAGTAGGGGGATCATCGGGGGCATCAGAAAATAAAGATGAGGAGCAGGGGGGTTGGGCAGACTCAGAGGTTCTCTAATACCAAAAAATAAAATCAGAAACAGGATCTCATTTGTACCACCAGTCAAGAGTTACTTTACTGAACTTATAATGCTAACCTAGGCGGGATGGGTTCCGTAGGACCCAGCACCGCCCATGCCATGCCTAAGGAGGGAACACGTATTGAAACTTGGCTCCTCGACGGATGCACAAACTAGTGCTGTGCACCCACCTCTTGTCAAATTCCACTCTAGGCAACCTCTTCCAATCGCATCTGATCTTTACTTTAAGCAAATGTTTAAAGTAAACGATCAGATCCCGATCAGGAACAGATGTCCCTTCGTGGACCAACTTGAGGCGCTCGATCCAAATGGTCATGCGCGCTACTGCTAGGATCGCCAGGAAAACCAAACTTTCCTCCCTGGGGAACGGCGGCTCCATGTTGTACACAAAAGTTCCTACGTCGAGATCGAGCAGACACTCGGCATCGATGCGAGCTGTTACCCCCTCGACGTACCTTAATAGGGGCTGTATCCGGCTGCAACTAAAAAACGCGTGCTCGATTGTTTCGGGCTCGCGTTCGTCACAGCACGGACAGAAGCGGCTGGTATGTTCTTTATACCGGAAAAGTACGTCGAAGAGGGGCAGCGCATTTCGGACCAGTCGCCAAGTCAGGGAGAATTCCGAGTTATTCAGAATCTCCCGTCCCGGCGCCCAACGCCATTGAGAACGGACAACCTCCATCGACCATCCCATCCGCCTACAAAGTGGATCCTTCGCGGTCCCCTCCACTAAATCCCGATACAGTTTCTTCCTTGGCTGATCGAGGACATTGGTCCCCGGCAAAGCTCTAAGAGCGGTTCGGCATTCGGAGAAGAACTTGGACTCCCCCTTCGGTCTACGACGACCTTCTACCGAAGGGTTGGGTTTGAGGTTGGGAAACGAGTTCTCAACCACAGGGACCCAAGGAGCGTCTCCTTCAAGCGAACGACCCAGGAAAGCCAATCTCTCGGTGTTTCTATGACACAAGAGACTGGGCTGACCCAGGCCTCCCTCGCTCGGATTTTGAACACAGACCTCTCTGCAGACATAATGCTTACCCTCGTTCCACAAAAGTGAATCGAGGCGCCCTTGTAAGCGGGTTAGTCGTTCTGCAGGGAGAGGAAGTACAGACAAACGGTAAAGGATGAGCGGAAAGACGTATGTAGCACACGCTTCCGCCCGACCCTTCAAGGACAATTTCCTTCCAATCCAAGTCTTTACTGACGATTTGACCTTAGACTGTACTTCCGACCAATTCTTTTCCAGCTGAAGTCCCGGTCCAAACCAGACACCAGGAATGCGGACCGGTCCATCGGTCCAGCTGAAAATACCTGGAAGCGAGTTTACCCCGGTCCAGGCCCCCAACCGCAGGCCAACAGACTTGCTACGGTTGAAGATGGCCCCTGTTACTTCTTCGTATCGAGCGAGCGCCTCGACCACCGCTTGAACGTCCGTGAGGCAAGACACGAACACGGTGACGTCATCGGCGAACGCGGAAACCCTGGCTCGTGTGCCTCCAGGGAGAGCTATTCCGCGCAGGACTGGTGTAGCCGCCTCGTCCCTTAACTTGCGAAGGAGGGGTTCCAACGCCAGGACATACAACAGAGGCGACAGCGGACAACCCTGTCGCACCGACCGAGAGACAGCGAATGACTCCGACAGCTTACCGTTGATCTGCACCGCTACCGTCGGCCTGTCATACAGAACAAAGATCCACTTGCGGAAGTCCGGATTAAATCCGGCGGCCTCTAGCACAGATCCTAGGAACCGATGGTCGACCCTATCGAATGCCTTGGACTGATCCAAACTGATCAGCGCGGCTTCGGCGTCGTCTTCTGTCCCCTCTATGATCGAGCGTATCAAGTGCAAATTGTCTTGAATCGATCTCCCCTTCACAGCATAAGTCTGGTCCGGTTCGATCAAGTCAGTGATGACAACCTGCAAGCGATTCGCAAGAATCTTTGCCAAAATCTTTAACTCTGTGTTTAGCAGAGTCAAGGGCCTAAAATCATCAAAGTTTTCCCTCCCACCATGCCGTTGACCTTTCCTCAGCAATGTGATCACACCCTTGGTCACCTGTCCAGGGATGGAACCCTGGGCAAACCAATGGTTGAACATATCCTTCAGAATAGGGACCAACATGGGCGACAGCCTCGAGTAAAACTCGTAGGGTAAACCATCAAGACCCGGGGATTTGTTATAGCCGACCTGCTTCAACGCAGTAATGACCTCATGTTCAGTAATAAGACCATCACAGCTAGCCGCCCGAGCCGCCGTGAGGCGGGGCGAGTCAGCCAAATAGCTGCCAAACTCATCAACCCTGAGTCCGGGTAGTTGGGTGAAGCGCACCGATAGATGCTCCCGAAACCCCTCGCAGATCTCCCGAGTCGATACTAAGGGGTGTCCTTCCAGGTTATGTACTTTACGAATGTACCCATCCGAACCGCGCCTTAAAGCAGCCTTACGCTCAACAGCGTCAACATTCACAGCCTCGTTAGAAACTTTCTTTAACCTAGCCCTAACTACTTGACCTTCATACCGCTCGCTAGCCAAGCGGTTGAGATCTTGTTTAGCTAGTGCTAACTCTAGGGGGTCCCCCCCCTCCACCGCCCGGGTCAGCTTATCCTCTAAACGCTTCTTTGCCTTAGCCTTATCTATCGCGAGGCGTTGGCTATACTGGACAGAGAAGCGCCTAATTTTGGCCTTGAGACTAACCCACCACTTACTCCCTGTAACCGCCCCCACTAAAGCCCGCTGAATTAGCTCAGTAACCTTCAACCGGTAGTCCTCCAGCTCCAACAAGGTGCTGTTGAACTTCCAGTATCCGGCCAGTTTAGGCCTAGCACTTAAGCTCAAATGGGCCATAACAAGTTTATGGCCCGAGTGTCCTAGCAAGTGGAACGTGGGGCAAGATAGGAAGTCTACATCGCCTCTTCTAACTAACATCCGATCCAAGTAAGTGCTTGGATGGGAAGGCACTACAGGATGCCACGTCCACATCTCCCGCCCCGGATGATCCAGACGAAATCTGTCGACGAGATCGCACGAGGCCATCAGGTCAGACAGACTGCTGTCACACCACGCCGACCCGCTAGTCCCCCCGACCTTATCTATTTTGGGATCAAGGATTGCATTCCAATCCCCCATTAAAACTAACCGTTCCGGATCCACTAAGAAGCCCTCCAACCGTCGAAAAAAGGTTGCCCTCTCTACAGCAGCATTGGGAGCATAAACAGCAACAATCCGAAAAACACTACAATTAACAGCAACATCAACAACAAGCGCCCGCCCGTCCTCGCCTGCGTGAACAACATTCACCGACGCTGACAGGGTGCGACTCACTAGCAAGGAGATTCCACGACTATAGGTATTGCCATATGCTGAGTAGACATCGTAATCGTTTACCAGCACCTGACAATCCGCGTCACAAACAAAGTGGGTCTCCTGGATAGCGGCAATATCTACCTTGAGGGACACCAAGTCTCTCACAACGCGCGAGGCCTTGCTTCGACACCTGATGCCCCTCACATTCAATGTAGCCAAGTTCAAAGACATGATCACTTACCTCAAGCACTGTCACAGACGGGTCTGAAATCCTGGGCAGTGAGGACATGGCAGGCCTGGCCAAGGCTGCCGGTAAGTAAATCCGATGAAGGTGATCCATCCTTGGCCACGCCCCCCACGTCCAGGGGGAAGGTTAGTTTGAGTGCCCTGTATAGCGATGGGTGTACATACATGGGGATTCTACCCTCACATTTAAAGAAAATGTTGGTCAGTGAAGGATGGTCCCTATCCACCAGCTGCTGGCCTGGGATCGCATTCTTCGCTGCCTTAATCATTGCCCACATTCCTCCAGTCCTAGCGTCCTTGTTGACCCTAACGAAAGTGGTCAACAAGGGAGCGTCCTTGAATTTAGTGGGGTCTGTTACTAGGTCTCCACCGACTTTTTCAAAGTTTTTGAGTTTATTGTACCGGACCTTCTGTTGTCCTTTAAGGTCCGGAGCCGGTTGGAGAGGGTCTGTTTCACAAATCCTGCTTCCTGGCAGGAAGGGGAGCTTTTTGGTCCGTTCAGTGCGGACTTTGGGAGTGGGGGAGGGGACCTCTTTTGGTTGATGGGGAGGCTGAGCGCTTGGGGAGGGGGTAGCCTGCTCGTTTTCTTCTTTTTGGCTCCTGTCACGGGATGAGCGGCGGGAAGAGTTTCTTGGGGCCTTTATAGGAGAGGGGGAAGGTTGTTCGGGTTGCTGGGGTGTTGGGATCACAGGGGGCTCATCCTGTGTTGTTGTTGCGAGGGAGTCCTTCTCAGTCTCAGTGGGGGTAGGAGGGTTTGCGCGTGTCTTGCGGCTTTTCCTCCTCCTGGCCCTCCTGATCTCTGTTGCGCTCAGGGCCATAGAGACTGTTGTTGTCTCTTCCTCTGCCTCTGACGCGGCCTCCTCCTCAGATTCTGGTAGTTTCCTCTTGTTTGAGGAGGAGGGTGTCTGTGTGTCCATTTTCTCCGTCTCGCTCTTCGGTTGTTCTTGGTCTTGGGTGACTGTCTGCAAGGATGGCTGTTTGTTGATCTTGCCTTTCTTTACGACCGTCACCCAGCCTGTCGGTGCCTCTGGAGGATTTGCGGCCGGCGCGGGAGCAGCGGCTTGATTTGTTGTCACGCTTGTTCCCGCCGCTTTTGTGGGCTTCTTCCCTCCATTCCTCTTCGGACAGTCCTTCGCCATATGCCCTTGTTGTGTGCACAGCCAGCAATGGGGCCTCCTCCCTTCCACTATAAGGGAGTGTGTCCACTCTCCGAACTTGAGTGTGGCTGGGATGGCGTAGAATCCAGCCTTGTCCAGGACCATCTGTACTTTGTAGTCCCCGGTCATGATGTTTCTTAATCCGCGGACCGGGGTGACTTCCTCTACGTCCCCATACTGGCTTAGGATAGCCCCCAGTTGTTTGGCCTCCATATAGCAGGGGACGTTTAGAGCAGAAACATTTGCTCTCCTCTTGTTCATATAGATGGGTTGGAGCTTTATGTTCCTGCTCTGATGGCAGGTCCTGGACAGCCTGACTGCGTCTTCGGAGGTGGGGAGCAGAACATCCCACTGTGCGTAACTCCTTCTACAGATGTAGTTGGCGGGAATGTTCTGTTCCAGCAACACGTTCATCATGGTGTCCTTGTTGACGCCCGTCAGACCCCTTGTCTTGGTGTCTGAAGTTATCAGCGAGAGCACTCTTTTCTCCAGAACTTCCACTTGACCCGGGAGGGGTTGGATGTTGTTCCCCTGGGTATACTCCTTGTAAGTGGAGTCGAAGAGTGCTCTGTAGTCTTCGGGCGTCAACTTCCCTTGCTGCTCTTTGGGGCCCCATGCCGGTCCTCCATCCTGGTGGGTGTCAGCTGGACTCGGGTTGGGGGGCGTAGCTGGTGTTGTGGGGCTCTCCATTGTCATGGGCATTTTTGGTTTCGGAACGGGGCCGTTACCAGGCAAAGTAGGCCATTGTGTTTTTGGCGTTGTTTCGTCCTGGCTTGGTTTGCTCTCCGGGCCGCTCCCCTTTCTTATTTTCTTCCTTTGCTGGGTGGCTGTCCCCTTGGGGGATGGAGGTGTCTCCCCTTCTGGTGCCGTGTTCCCAGCTGGAGCCTTGGTGGGTACTGTCAAGGGTGTCTCTCCTTCCAGCTTGCTTTTGTTACCACTGGCCGGAGAGCCACCCCTTTTCCGTATTTGGTCCTCTTGGGGAGTGTTGGGGGGCCAATCACTGTCTTCCCCGCCGAATAGTGAGCAGATGGAGGCTATTACATCTTCATCCAGCACCTCGGTTTGGTCCGCGGTGCTGTTTTCCTCCTTTTCTGTTGGGGAGTCGCCCTTTGGGGGAGCGGGGGATGGGTTCCCCGGTCTTCCTCCCTTGGTTCTGCCGTCCTGGGGTGCAGCTGGTTGGCTGGGTTCTGCACTTTCCCCAGCTAGTGACTTAACGGCAGCTTTTTCCGCTGGGTTGCCCTCGTGGGGAGCGGTTGCAGGTGCTTTTTGGGGGGTCGCCGCGGGCTGCGGCCCTACCCTCCTGCTTTCTTCCAAGGTCGCCGCGCGCCGGGGCCCTACCTTGTTTCCTGGCGCCGTCTCGCCGGGAGATGCATCAGCTCCCTCACATAGGGAGTCGTTAGCAGTTGAGATGCTGCGCATTTGGGGTGACGTACCCCTCCTGCCTGGCATCGTGGCGGTTGCACTGGCCGCTGGCGCGGACCAAAGTGTAGTGGGGGAAAAGAAAACCCAGGGGAATGGAGGGGGAGGAGGGGGAGGAGCGGACTTTGAAGAAATTAGAGTTTTTGACTTCCCCTCACGGGGATGTCGGGTTAGCAGCTCAGATCCCCCCGCGAGGGGGGAGAGCAGAGAAGAAAGACGCAGTGGGTGCTAGCGGGTCAGAGTGCCGCGTCGCAATTAAGAGAGAGAGGGGATAGGCATCCCTGCCCACAGAGGGGAGCAGAAACGAAGCACCCGCCCTACCCCACGTCACCCTACCCACTAACTTACCCCAACGGAAGCGAGAAAGAGAACCCTGTCTGCTCGATCCACTGGGAGAGCAGCGAAGATAGACAAAGTTTGGGCCTGGCAGGTCAGAGTGCTGCTCAGGTAATTAAGTGTGGAGAAATTAGACCATCCCCTGTCTCTAGAGGGAAGAGACCGGAACGAAGAAAAAACGCATGCAAAAAAAACAACAAAAGCAGGTCTCAACTACCAGCTAGTGGTGCTGGTCCCGAGATTCCAGTCTCCCAAAAAAGGGGATCGGTTTCCGGGTCCAAGCTCCCACAAATGTGGAGTCGGTCCTTTAGGTCCTGACTCCCCAAAGGAGGGGGTCGGTCCTTGCTAACCAAGGTTAGTATGAAAACACCTTAACCTAGCCCGAAAGCCCGGTGGCGGAAAGTTTAGTAACTGAGAGAACAGATACTACACTTTGATCTTGTTTATATATTTTATTGAGAAAGAAAAAATTGAACATAAAAAACGTACAAAAAATTCAATTCAACAAAATTAGGCACAAGGCCCTACAAGAAATTGGGAGGGGGAGGGTACAGGGTCTTTTTGACTACGTAACAGATGAGACTTTGAAGTCTTACTCTTGACTGGCAACATTTACCAAAATACCTCAATCACTCTGTGGATCCTAATCTAACTAATAACCCCAGCGTTCAATGTAAAATTTAACTATGTACAATTTGTATATTCATTTCTGTATGTTGTGTGTGCATTTTTTTTTTTTTTTTTTTTTTGTGTGTGTGTGTGTATGTGTGAGAAAATAAAGTTCGATTTCATTAGAAAGAGTTCTTGAATTAATTGGCAGAATATGTTCGTGGAGTGGGAAAAAACTAATGAAAATGTTCATTTCAAAAAAAAAAAGGAAAATCTACTAATGTGTTGTTAGTAAGACCCCCCCTGTACTATTCTATGTGGCTAGATCCCCCACTGTTTTCCGGGGAACCGAAAACAAGCAGAGCATCCCTAATGGGGTTTGGGGAAGTCGCCTTAATGGAGGTGGGAGAAAATAAAGCAACGGATGGAGGGGGTAGGAAGGTGACCTCTGAGTAGGGGGATGATCGGGGGCATCAGAAAATAAAGATGAGGAGCAGGGGGGTTGGGCAGACTCAGAGGTTCTCTAATACCAAAAAATAAAATCAGGAACAGGATCTCATTTGTACCACCAGTCAAGAGTTACTTTACTGAACTTATAATGCTAACCTAGGCGGGATGGGTTCCGTAGGACCCAGCACCGCCCATGCCATGCCTAAGGAGGGAACACGTATTGAAACTTGGCTCCTCGACGGATGCACAAACTAGTGCTGTGCACCCACCTCTTGTCAAATTCCACTCTAGGCAACCTCTTCCAATCGCATCTGATCTTTACTTTAAGCAAATGTTTAAAGTAAACGATCAGATCCCGATCAGGAACAGATGTCCCTTCGTGGACCAACTTGAGGCGCGCGATCCAAATGGTCATGCGCGCTACTGCTAGGATCGCCAGGAAAACCAAACTTTCCTCCCTGGGGAACGGCGGCTCCATGTTGTACACAAAAGTTCCTACGTCGAGATCGAGCAGACACTCGGCATCGATGCGAGCTGTTACCCCCTCGACGTACCTTAATAGGGGCTGTATCCGGCTGCAACTAAAAAACGCGTGCTCGATTGTTTCGGGCTCGCGTTCGTCACAGCACGGACAGAAGCGGCTGGTATGTTCTTTATACCGGAAAAGTACGTCGAAGAGGGGCAGCGCATTTCGGACCAGTCGCCAAGTCAGGGAGAATTCCGAGTTATTCAGAATCTCCCGTCCCGGCGCCCAACGCCATTGAGAACGGACAACCTCCATCGACCATCCCATCCGCCTACAAAGTGGATCCTTCGCGGTCCCCTCCACTAAATCCCGATACAGTTTCTTCCTTGGCTGATCGAGGACATTGGTCCCCGGCAAAGCTCTAAGAGCGGTTCGGCATTCGGAGAAGAACTTGGACTCCCCCTTCGGTCTACGACGACCTTCTACCGAAGGGTTGGGTTTGAGGTTGGGAAACGAGTTCTCAACCACAGGGACCCAAGGAGCGTCTCCTTCAAGCGAACGACCCAGGAAAGCCAATCTCTCGGCGTTTCTATGACACAAGAGACTGGGCTGACCCAGGCCTCCCTCGCTCGGATTTTGAACACAGACCTCTCTGCAGACATAATGCTTACCCTCGTTCCACAAAAGTGAATCGAGGTGCCCTTGTAAGCGGGTTAGTCGTTCTGCAGGGAGAGGAAGTACAGACAAACGGTAAAGGATGAGCGGAAAGACGTATGTAGCACACGCCTCCGCCCGACCCTTCAAGGACAATTTCCTTCCAATCCAAGTCTTTACTGACGATTTGACCTTAGACTGTACTTCCGACCAATTCTTTTCCAGCTGAAGTCCCGGTCCAAACCAGACACCGAGAATGCGGACCGGTCCATCGGTCCAGCTGAAAATACCTGGAAGCGAGTTTACCCCGGTCCAGGCCCCCAACCGCAGGCCAACAGACTTGCTACGGTTGAAGATGGCCCCTGTTACTTCTTCGTATCGAGCGAGCGCCTCGACCACCGCTTGAACGTCCGTGAGGCAAGACACGAACACGGTGACGTCATCGGCGAACGCGGAAACCCTGGCTCGTGTGCCTCCAGGGAGAGCTATTCCACGCAGGACTGGTGTAGCCGCCTCGTCCCTTAACTTGCGAAGGAGGGGTTCCAACGCCAGGACATACAACAGAGGCGACAGCGGACAACCCTGTCGCACTGACCGAGAGACAGCGAATGACTCCGACAGCTTACCGTTGATCTGCACCGCTACCGTCGGCCTGTCATACAGAACAAAGATCCACTTGCGGAAGTCCGGATTAAATCCGGCGGCCTCTAGCACAGATCCTAGGAACCGATGGTCGACCCTATCGAATGCCTTGGACTGATCCAAACTGATCAGCGCGGCTTCGGCGTCGTCTTCTGTCCCCTCTATGATCGAGCGTATCAAGTGCAAATTGTCTTGAATCGATCTCCCCTTCACAGCATAAGTCTGGTCCGGTTCGATCAAGTCAGTGATGACAACCTGCAAGCGATTCGCAAGAATCTTTGCCAAAATCTTTAACTCTGTGTTTAGCAGAGTCAAGGGCCTAAAATCATCAAAGTTTTCCCTCCCACCATGCCGTTGACCTTTCCTCAGCAATGTGATCACACCCTTGGTCACCTGTCCAGGGATGGAACCCTGGGCAAACCAATGGTTGAACACATCCTTCAGAATAGGGACCAACATGGGCGACAGCCTCAAGTAAAACTCGTAGGGTAAACCATCAAGCCCCGGGGATTTGTTATAGCCGACCTGCTTCAACGCAGTAATGACCTCATGTTCAGTAATAAGACCATCACAGCTAGCCGCCCGAGTCGCCGTGAGGCGGGGCGAGTCAGCCAAATAGCTGCCAAACTCATCAACCCTGAGTCCGGGTAGTTGGGTGAAGCGCACCGATAGATGCTCCCGAAACCCCTCGCAGATCTCCCGAGTCGATACTAAGGGGTGTCCTTCCAGGTTATGTACTTTACGAATGTACCCATCCGAACCGCGCCTTAAAGCAGCCTTACGCTCAACAGCGTCAACATTCACAGCCTCGTTAGAAACTTTCTTTAACCTAGCCCTAACTACTTGACCTTCATACCGCTCGCTAGCCAAGCGGTTGAGATCTTGTTTAGCTAGTGCTAACTCTAGGGGGTCCCCCCCCTCCACCGCCCGGGTCAGCTTATCCTCTAAACGCTTCTTTGCCTTAGCCTTATCTATCGCGAGGCGTTGGCTATACTGGACAGAGAAGCGCCTAATTGTGGCCTTGAGACTAACCCACCACTTACTCCCTGTAACCGCCCCCACTAAAGCCCGCTGAATTAGCTCAGTGACCTTCAACCGGTAGTCCTCCAGCTCCAACAAGGTGCTGTTGAACTTCCAGTATCCGGCCAGTTTAGGCCTAGCACTTAAGCTCAAACGGGCCATAACAAGTTTATGGTCCGAGTGTCCTAGCAAGTGGAACGTGGGGCAAGATAGGAAGTCTACATCGCCTCTTCTAACTAACATCCGATCCAAGTAAGTGCTTGGATGGGAAGGCACTACAGGATGCCACGTCCACATCTCCCGCCCCGGATGATCCAGACGAAATCTGTCGACGAGATCGCACGAGGCCATCAGGTCAGACAGACTGCTGTCACACCACGCCGACCCGCTAGTCCCCCCGACCTTATCTATTTTGGGATCAAGGATTGCATTCCAATCCCCCATTAAAACTAACCGTTCCGGATCCACTAAGAAGCCCTCCAACCGTCGAAAAAAGGTTGCCCTCTCTACAGCAGCATTGGGAGCATAAACAGCAACAATCCGAAAAACACTACAATTAACAGCAACATCAACAACAAGCGCCCGCCCGTCCTCGCCTGCGTGAACAACATTCACCGACGCTGACAGGGTGCGACTCACTAGCAAGGAGATTCCACGACTATAGGTATTGCCATATGCTGAGTAGACATCGTAATCGTTTACCAGCACCTGACAATCCGCGTCACAAACAAAGTGGGTCTCCTGGATAGCGGCAATATCTACCTTGAGGGACACCAAGTCTCTCACAACGCGCGAGGCCTTGCTTCGACACCTGATGCCCCTCACATTCAATGTAGCCAAGTTCAAAGACATGATCACTTACCTCAAGCACTGTCACAGACGGGTCTGAAATCCTGGGCAGTGAGGACATGGCAGGCCTGGCCAAGGCTGCTGGTAAGTAAATCCGATGAAGGTGATCCATCCTTGGTCACGCCCCCCACGTCCAGGGGGAAGGTTAGTTTGAGTGCCCTGTATAGCGATGGGTGTACATACATGGGGATTCTACCCTCACATTTAAAGAAAATGTTGGTCAGTGAAGGATGGTCCCTATCCACCAGCTGCTGGCCTGGGATCGCATTCTTCACTGCCTTAATCATTGCCCACATTCCTCCAGTCCTACCGTCCTTGTTGACCCTAACGAAAGTGGTCAACAAGGGAGCGTCCTTGAATTTAGTAGGGTCTGTTACTAGGTCTCCACCGACTTTTTCAAAGTTTTTGAGTTTATTGTACCGGACCTTCTGTTGTCCTTTAAGGTCCGGAGCCGGTTGGAGAGGGTCTGTTTCACAAATCCTGCTTCCTGGCAGGAAGGGGAGCTTTTTGGTCCGTTCAGTGCGGACTTTGGGAGTGGGGGAGGGGACCTCTTTTGGTTGATGGGGAGGCTGAGCGCTTGGGGAGGGGGTAGCCTGCTCGTTTTCTTCTTTTTGGCTCCTGTCACGGGATGAGCGGCGGGAAGAGTTTCTTGGGGCCTTTATAGGAGAGGGGGAAGGTTGTTCGGGTTGCTGGGGTGTTGGGATCACAGGGGGCTCATCCTGTGTTGTTGTTGCGAGGGAGTCCTTCTCAGTCTCAGTGGGGGTAGGAGGGTTTGCGCGTGTCTTGCGGCTTTTCCTCCTCCTGGCCCTCCTGATCTCTGTTGCGCTCAGGGCCATAGAGACTGTTGTTGTCTCTTCCTCTGCCTCTGACGCGGCCTCCTCCTCAGATTCTGGTAGTTTCCTCTTGTTTGAGGAGGAGGGTGTCTGTGTGTCCATTTTCTCCGTCTCGCTCTTCGGTTGTTCTTGGTCTTGGGTGACTGTCTGCAAGGATGGCTGTTTGTTGATCTTGCCTTTCTTTACGACCGTCACCCAGCCTGTCGGTGCCTCTGGAGGATTTGCGGCCGGCGCGGGAGCAGCGGCTTGATTTGTTGTCACGCTTGTTCCCGCCGCTTTTGTGGGCTTCTTCCCTCCATTCCTCTTCGGACAGTCCTTCGCCATATGCCCTTGTTGTGTGCACAGCCAGCAATGGGGCCTCCTCCCTTCCACTATAAGGGAGTGTGTCCACTCTCCGAACTTGAGTGTGGCTGGGATGGCGTAGAATCCAGCCTTGTCCAGGACCATCTGTACTTTGTAGTCCCCGGTCATGATGTTTCTTAATCCGCGGACCGGGGTGACTTCCTCTACGTCCCCATACTGGCTTAGGATAGCCCCCAGTTGTTTGGCCTCCATATAGCAGGGGACGTTTAGAGCAGAAACATTTGCTCTCCTCTTGTTCATATAGATGGGTTGGAGCTTTATGTTCCTGCTCTGATGGCAGGTCCTGGACAGCCTGACTGCGTCTTCGGAGGTGGGGAGCAGAACATCCCACTGTGCGTAACTCCTTCTACAGATGTAGTTGGCGGGAATGTTCTGTTCCAGCAACACGTTCATCATGGTGTCCTTGTTGACGCCCGTCAGACCCCTTGTCTTGGTGTCTGAAGTTATCAGCGAGAGCACTCTTTTCTCCAGAACTTCCACTTGACCCGGGAGGGGTTGGATGTTGTTCCCCTGGGTATACTCCTTGTAAGTGGAGTCGAAGAGTGCTCTGTAGTCTTCGGGCGTCAACTTCCCTTGCTGCTCTTTGGGGCCCCATGCCGGTCCTCCATCCTGGTGGGTGTCAGCTGGACTCGGGTTGGGGGGCGTAGCTGGTGTTGTGGGGCTCTCCATTGTCATGGGCATTTTTGGTTTCGGAACGGGGCCGTTACCAGGCAAAGTAGGCCATTGTGTTTTTGGCGTTGTTTCGTCCTGGCTTGGTTTGCTCTCCGGGCCGCTCCCCTTTCTTATTTTCTTCCTTTGCTGGGTGGCTGTCCCCTTGGGGGATGGAGGTGTCTCCCCTTCTGGTGCCGTGTTCCCAGCTGGAGCCTTGGTGGGTACTGTCAAGGGTGTCTCTCCTTCCAGCTTGCTTTTGTTACCACTGGCCGGAGAGCCACCCCTTTTCCGTATTTGGTCCTCTTGGGGAGTGTTGGGGGGCCAATCACTGTCTTCCCCGCCGAATAGTGAGCAGATGGAGGCTATTACATCTTCATCCAGCACCTCGGTTTGGTCCGCGGTGCTGTTTTCCTCCTTTTCTGTTGGGGAGTCGCCCTTTGGGGGAGCGGGGGATGGGTTCCCCGGTCTTCCTCCCTTGGTTCTGCCGTCCTGGGGTGCAGCTGGTTGGCTGGGTTCTGCACTTTCCCCAGCTAGTGACTTAACGGCAGCTTTTTCCGCTGGGTTGCCCTCGTGGGGAGCGGTTGCAGGTGCTTTTTGGGGGGTCGCCGCGGGCTGCGGCCCTACCCTCCTGCTTTCTTCCAAGGTCGCCGCGCGCCGGGGCCCTACCTTGTTTCCTGGCGCCGTCTCGCCGGGAGATGCATCAGCTCCCTCACATAGGGAGTCGTTAGCAGTTGAGATGCTGCGCATTTGGGGTGACGTACCCCTCCTGCCTGGCATCGTGGCGGTTGCACTGGCCGCTGGCGCAGACCAAAGTGTAGTGGGGGAAAAGAAAACCCAGGGGAATGGAGGGGGAGGAGGGGGAGGAGCGGACTTTGAAGAAATTAGAGTTTTTGACTTCCCCTCACGGGGATGTCGGGTTAGCAGCTCAGATCCCCCCGTGAGGGGGGAGAGCAGAGAAGAAAGACGCAGTGGGTGCTAGCGGGTCAGAGTGCCGCGTCGCAATTAAGAGAGAGAGGGGATAGGCATCCCTGCCCACAGAGGGGAGCAGAAACGAAGCACCCGCCCTACCCCACGTCACCCTACCCACTAACTTACCCCAACAGAAGCGAGAAAGAGAACCCTGTCTGCTCGATCCACTGGGAGAGCAGCGAAGATAGACAAAGTTTGGGCCTGGCAGGTCAGAGTGCTGCTCAGGCAATTAAGTGTGGAGAAATTAGACCATCCCCTGTCTCTAGAGGGAAGAGACCGGAACGAAGAAAAAACGCATGCAAAAAAACAACAAAAGCAGGTCTCAACTACCAGCTAGTGGTGTTGGTCCCGAGATTCCAGTCTCCCAAAAAAGGGGATCGGTTTCCGGGTCCAAGCTCCCACAAATGTGGAGTCGGTCCTTTAGGTCCTGACTCCCCAAAGGAGGGGGTCGGTCCTTGCTATGAAAACACCTTAACCTAGCCCGAAAGCCCGGTGGCGGAAAGTTTAGTAACTGAGAGAACAGATACTACACTTTGATCTTGTTTATATATTTTATTGAGAAAGAAAAAATTGAACATAAAAAACGTACAAAAAATTCAATTCAACAAAATTAGGCACAAGGCCCTACAAGAAATTGGGAGGGGGAGGATACAGGGTCTTTTTGACTATGTAACAGATGAGACTTTGAAGTCTTACTCTTGACTGGCAACATTTACCAAAATACCTCAATCACTCTGTGGATCCTAATCTAACTAATAACCCCAGCGTTCAATGTAAAATTTAACTATGTACAATTTGTATATTCATTTCTGTATGTTGTGTGTGCATTTTTTTTTTTTTTTTTTTTTTTTTTTGTGTGTGTGTATGTGTGAGAAAATAAAGTTCGATTTCATTAGAAAGAGTTCTTGAATTAATTGGCATAAAATGTTCGTGGAGTGGGAAAAAACTAATGAAAATGTTCATTTCAAAAATAAGGAAAAAACTACTAATGTGTTGTTAGTAAGACCCCCCTGTACTATTCTATGTGGCTAGATCCCCCACTGTTTTCCGGGGAACCGAAAACAAGCAGAGACTCCCTAATGGGGTTTGGGGAAGTCGCCTTAATGGAGGTGGGAGAAAATAAAGCAACGGATGGAGGGGGTAGGAAGGTGACCTCTGAGTAGGGGGATGACCGGGAGCATCAGAAAATAAAGATGAGGAGCAGGGGGGTTGGGCAGACTCAGAGGTTCTCTAATACCAAAAAATAAAATCAGGAACAGGATCTCATTTGTACCACCAGTCAAGAGTTACTTTACTGAACTTATAATGCTAACCTAGGCGGGATGGGTTCCGTAGGACCCAGCACCGCCCATGCCATGCCTAAGGAGGGAACACGTATTGAAACTTGGCTCCTCGACGGATGCACAAACTAGTGCTGTGCACCCACCTCTTGTCAAATTCCACTCTAGGCAACCCCTTCCAATCGCATCTGATCTTTACTTTAAGCAAATGTTTAAAGTAAACGATCAGATCCCGATCAGGAACAGATGTCCCTTCGTGGACCAACTTGAGGCGCGCGATCCAAATGGTCATGCGCGCTACTGCTAGGATCGCCAGGAAAACCAAACTTTCCTCCCTGGGGAACGGCGGCTCCATGTTGTACACAAAAGTTCCTACGTCGAGATCGAGCAGACACTCGGCATCGATGCGAGCTGTTACCCCCTCGACGTACCTTAATAGGGGCTGTATCCGGCTGCAACTAAAAAATGCGTGCTCGATTGTTTCGGGCTCGCGTTCGTCACAGCACGGACAGAAGCGGCTGGTATGTTCTTTATACCGGAAAAGTACGTCGAAGAGGGGCAGCGCATTTCGGACCAGTCGCCAAGTCAGGGAGAATTCCGAGTTATTCAGAATCTCCCGTCCCGGCGCCCAACGCCATTGAGAACGGACAACCTCCATCGACCATCCCATCCGCCTACAAAGTGGATCCTTCGCGGTCCCCTCCACTAAATCCCGATACAGTTTCTTCCTTGGCTGATCGAGGACATTGGTCCCCGGCAAAGCTCTAAGAGCGGTTCGGCATTCGGAGAAGAACTTGGACTCCCCCTTCGGTCTACGACGACCTTCTACCGAAGGGTTGGGTTTGAGATTGGGAAACGAGTTCTCAACCACAGGGACCCAAGGAGCGTCTCCTTCAAGCGAACGACCCAGGAAAGCCAATCTCTCGGCGTTTCTATGACACAAGAGACTGGGCTGACCCAGGCCTCCCTCGCTCGGATTTTGAACACAGACCTCTCTGCAGACATAATGCTTACCCTCGTTCCACAAAAGTGAATCGAGGCGCCCTTGTAAGCGGGTTAGTCGTTCTGCAGGGAGAGGAAGTACAGACAAACGGTAAAGGATGAGCGGAAAGACGTATGTAGCACACGCCTCCGCCCGACCCTTCAAGGACAATTTCCTTCCAATCCAAGTCTTTACTGACGATTTGACCTTAGACTGTACTTCCGACCAATTCTTTTCCAGCTGAAGTCCCGGTCCAAACCAGACACCGAGAATGCGGACCGGTCCATCGGTCCAGCTGAAAATACCTGGAAGCGAGTTTACCCCGGTCCAGGCCCCCAACCGCAGGCCAACAGACTTGCTACGGTTGAAGATGGCCCCTGTTACTTCTTCGTATCGAGCGAGCGCCTCGACCACCGCTTGAACGTCCGTGAGGCAAGACACGAACACGGTGACGTCATAGGCGAACGCGGAAACCCTGGCTCGTGTGCCTCCAGGGAGAGCTATTCCGCGCAGGACTGGTGTAGCCGCCTCGTCCCTTAACTTGCGAAGGAGGGGTTCCAACGCCAGGACATACAACAGAGGCGACAGCGGACAACCCTGTCGCACCGACCGAGAGACAGCGAATGACTCCGACAGCTTACCGTTGATCTGCACCGCCACCGTCGGCCTGTCATACAGAACAAAGATCCACTTGCGGAAGTCCGGATTAAATCCGGCGGCCTCTAGCACAGATCCTAGGAACCGATGGTCGACCCTATCGAATGCCTTGGACTGATCCAAACTGATCAGCGCAGCTTCGGCGTCGTCTTCTGTCCCCTCTATGATCGAGCGTATAAAGTGCAAATTGTCTTGAATCGATCTCCCCTTCACAGCATAAGTCTGGTCCGGTTCGATCAAGTCAGTGATGACAACCTGCAAGCGATTCGCAAGAATCTTTGCCAAAATCTTTAACTCTGTGTTTAGCAGAGTCAAGGGCCTAAAATCATCAAAGTTTTCCCTCCCACCATGCCGTTGACCTTTCCTCAGCAATGTGATCACACCCTTGGTCACCTGTCCAGGGATGGAACCCTGGGCAAACCAATGGTTGAACATATCCTTCAGAATAGGGACCAACATGGGCGACAGCCTCAAGTAAAACTCGTAGGGTAAACCATCAAGCCCCGGGGATTTGTTATAGCCGACCTGCTTCAACGCAGTAATGACCTCATGTTCAGTAATAAGACCATCACAGCTAGCCGCCCGAGCCACCGTGAGGCGGGGCGAGTCAGCCAAATAGCTGCCAAACTCATCAACCCTGAGTCCGGGTAGTTGGGTGAAGCGCACCGATAGATGCTCCCGAAACCCCTCGCAGATCTCCCGAGTCGATACTAAGGGGTGTCCTTCCAGGTTATGTACTTTACGAATGTACCCATCCGAACCGCGCCTTAAAGCAGCCTTACGCTCAACAGCGTCAACATTCACAGCCTCGTTAGAAACTTTCTTTAACCTAGCCCTAACTACTTGACCTTCATACCGCTCGCTAGCCAAGCGGTTGAGATCTTGTTTAGCTAGTGCTAACTCTAGGGGGTCCCCCCCCTCCACCGCCCGGGTCAGCTTATCCTCTAAACGCTTCTTTGCCTTAGCCTTATCTATCGCGAGGCGTTGGCTATACTGGACAGAGAAGCGCCTAATTGTGGCCTTGAGACTAACCCACCACTTACTCCCTGTAACCGCCCCCACTAAAGCCCGCTGAATTAGCTCAGTGACCTTCAACCGGTAGTCCTCCAGCTCCAACAAGGTGCTGTTGAACTTCCAGTATCCGGCCAGTTTAGGCCTAGCACTTAAGCTCAAACGGGCCATAACAAGTTTATGGTCCGAGTGTCCTAGCAAGTGGAACGTGGGGCAAGATAGGAAGTCTACATCGCCTCTTCTAACTAACATCCGATCCAAGTAAGTGCTTGGATGGGAAGGCACTACAGGATGCCACGTCCACATCTCCCGCCCCGGATGATCCAGACGAAATCTGTCGACGAGATCGCACGAGGCCATCAGGTCAGACAGACTGCTGTCACACCACGCCGACCCGCTAGTCCCCCCGACCTTATCTATTTTGGGATCAAGGATTGCATTCCAATCCCCCATTAAAACTAACCGTTCCGGATCCACTAAGAAGCCCTCCAACCGTCGAAAAAAGGTTGCCCTCTCTACAGCAGCATTGGGAGCATAAACAGCAACAATCCGAAAAACACTACAATTAACAGCAACATCAACAACAAGCGCCTGCCCGTCCTCGCCTGCGTGAACAACATTCACCGACGCTGACAGGGTGCGACTCACTAGCAAGGAGATTCCACGACTATAGGTATTGCCATATGCTGAGTAGACATCGTAATCGTTTACCAGCACCTGACAATCCCCGTCACAAACAAAGTGGGTCTCCTGGATAGCGGCAATATCTACCTTGAGGGACACCAAGTCTCTCACAACGCGCGAGGCCTTGCTTCGACACCTGATGCCCCTCACATTCAATGTAGCCAAGTTCAAAGACATGATCACTTACCTCAAGCACTGTCACAGACGGGTCTGAAATCCTGGGCAGTGAGGACATGGCAGGCCTGGCCAAGGCTGCCGGTAAGTAAATCCGATGAAGGTGATCCATCCTTGGCCACGCCCCCCACGTCCAGGGGGAAGGTTAGTTTGAGTGCCCTGTATAGCGATGGGTGTACATACATGGGGATTCTACCCTCACATTTAAAGAAAATGTTGGTCAGCGAAAGATGGTCCCTATCCACCAGCTGCTGGCCTGGGATCGCATTCTTCGCTGCCTTAATCATTGCCCACATTCCTCCAGTCCTAGCGTCCTTGTCGACCCTAACGAAAGTGGTCAACAAGGGAGCGTCCTTGAATTTAGTGGGGTCTGTTACTAGGTCTCCACCGACTTTTTCAAAGTTTTTGAGTTTATTGTACCGGACCTTCTGTTGTCCTTTAAGGTCCGGAGCCGGTTGGAGAGGGTCTGTTTCACAAATCCTGCTTCCTGGCAGGAAGGGGAGCTTTTTGGTCCGTTCAGTGCGGACTTTGGGAGTGGGGGAGGGGACCTCTTTTGGTTGATGGGGAGGCTGAGCGCTTGGGGAGGGTGTAGCCTGCTCGTTTTCTTCTTTTTGGCTCCTGTCACGGGATGAGGGGCGGGAAGAGTTTCTTGGGGCCTTTATAGGAGAGGGGGAAGGTTGTTCGGGTTGCTGGGGTGTTGGGATCACAGGGGGCTCATCCTGTGTTGTTGTTGCGAGGGAGTCCTTCTCAGTCTCAGTGGGGGTAGGAGGGTTTGCGCGTGTCTTGCGGCTTTTCCTCCTCCTGGCCCTCCTGATCTCTGTTGCGCTCAGGGCCATAGAGACTGTTGTTGTCTCTTCCTCTGCCTCTGACGCGGCCTCCTCCTCAGATTCTGGTAGTTTCCTCTTGTTTGAGGAGGAGGGTGTCTGTGTGTCCATCTTCTCCGTCTCGCTCTTCGGTTGGTCTTGGTCTTGGGTGACTGTCTGCAAGAATGGCTGTTTGTTGGTCTTGCCTTTCTTTACGACTGTCACCCAGCCTGTCGGTGCCTCTGGAGGATTTGCGGCCGGCGCGGGAGCAGCGGCTTGATTTGTTGTCACGCTTGTTCCCGCCGCTTTTGTGGGCTTCTTCCCTCCATTCCTCTTCGGACAGTCCTTCGCCATATGCCCTTGTTGTGTGCACAGCCAGCAATGGGGCCTCCTCCCTTCCACTATAAGGGAGTGTGTCCACTCTCCGAACTTGAGTGTGGCTGGGATGGCGTAGAATCCAGCCTTGTCCAGGACCATCTGTACTTTGTAGTCCCCGGTCATGATGTTTCTTAATCCGCGGACCGGGGTGACTTCCTCTACGTCCCCATACTGGCTTAGGATAGCCCCCAGTTGTTTGGCCTCCATATAGCAGGGGACGTTTAGAGCAGAAACATTTGCTCTCCTCTTGTTCATATAGATGGGTTGGAGCTTTATGTTCCTGCTCTGATGGCAGGTCCTGGACAGCCTGACTGCGTCTTCGGAGGTGGGGAGCAGAACATCCCACTGTGCGTAACTCCTTCTACAGATGTAGTTGGCGGGAATGTTCTGCTCCAGCAACACGTTCATCATGGTGTCCTTGTTGACGCCCGTCAGACCCCTTGTCTTGGTGTCTGAAGTTATCAGCGAGAGCACTCTTTTCTCCAGAACTTCCACTTGACCCGGGAGGGGTTGGATGTTGTTCCCCTGGGTATACTCCTTGTAAGTGGAGTCGAAGAGTGCTCTGTAGTCTTCGGGCGTCAACTTCCCTTGCTGCTCTTTGGGGCCCCATGCCGGTCCTCCATCCTGGTGGGTGTCAGCTGGACTCGGGTTGGGGGGCGTAGCTGGTGTTGTGGGGCTCTCTCTTGTTATGGGCATTTTTGGTTTCGGAACTGGGCCGTTACCAGGCAAAGTAGGCCATTGTGTCTTTGGCGTTGTTTCGTCCTGGCTTGGTTTGCTTTCCGGGCCGCTCCCTTTTCTTATTTTCTTCCTTTGCTGGGTGGCTGTCCCCTTGGGGGATGGAGGTGTCTCCCCTTCTGGTGCCGTGTTCCCAGCTGGAGCCTTGGTGGGTACTGTCAAGGGTGTCTCTCCTTCCAGCTTGCTTTTGTTACCACTGGCCGGAGAGTCACCCCTTTTCCGTATTTGATCCTCTTGGGGAGTGTTGGGGGGCCAATCACTGTCTTCCCCGCCGAATAGTGAGCAGATGGAGGCTATTACGTCTTCATCCAGCGCCTCGGTTTGGTCCGCGGTGCTGATTTCCTCCTTTTCTGTTGGGGAGTCGCCCTTTGGGGGAGCGGGGGATGGGTTCCCCGGTCTTCCTCCCTTGGTTCTGCCGTCCTGGGGTGCAGCTGGTTGGCTGGGTTCTGCACTTTCCCCAGCTAGTGACTTAACGGCAGCTTTTTCCGCTGGGTTGCCCTCGTGGGGAGCGGTTGCAGGTGCTTTTTGGGGGGTCGCCGCGGGCTGCGGCCCTACCCTCCCGCTTTCTTCCAAGGTCGCCGCGCGCCAGGGCCCTACCTTGTTTCCTGGCGCCGTCTCGCCGGGAGATGCATCAGCTCCCTCACATAGGGAGTCGTTTGCAGTTGAGATGCTGCGCATTTGGGGTGACGTACCCCTCCTGCCTGGCATCGTGGCGGTTGCACTGGCCGCTGGCGCAGACCAAAGTGTAGTGGGGGAAAAGAAAACCCAGGGGAATGGAGGGGGAGGAGGGGGAGGAGCGGACTTTGAAGAAATTAGAGTTTTTGACTTCCCCTCACGGGGATGTCGGGTTAGCAGCTCAGATCCCCCCGCGAGGGGGGAGAGCAGAGAAGAAAGACGCAGTGGGTGCTAGCGGGTCAGAGTGCCGCGTCGCAATTAAGAGAGAGAGGGGATAGGCATCCCTGCCCACAGAGGGGAGCAGAAACGAAGCACCCGCCCTACCCCACGTCACCCTACCCACTAACTTACCCCAACGGAAGCGAGAAAGAGAACCCTGTCTGCTCGATCCACTGGGAGAGCAGCGAAGATAGACAAAGTTTGGGCCTGGCAGGTCAGAGTGCTGCTCAGGCAATTAAGTGTTGAGAAATTAGACCATCCCAGTCTCGAGAAGTGAGACCGAAACGAAGAAAAAACAACATGCAAAAACAACAAATGAAAAAAGGTCTCAACTACCAGCGATAGTGGTGTTGGTCCCGAGATTCCAGTCTCCCAAAAGAGGGGATCGGTTTCCGGGTCCAAGCTCCCACAAATGTGGAGTCGGTCCTCTAGGTCCTGACTCCCCAAAGGAGGGGGTCGGTCCTAACTAACAAAGGTTAGTACGAAAAAACACCTTAACCTAGCCCGAATCTTGGCCAAAAGGCCATAAAGGTTCCCCCGCGAAAGGGAACGGGGCGGGCTCACCCAGCCAACGTGGAAAAATAGTGTGAGAGCAGATACAGGCTGGTGACATCTCTTTTGTGGGAAAGAGGTTGCAGGGAAGAAAAAAGGGCATCGCCTACTAGATTTCAAATGTGGTTTTGAATTTTATCAAGGCAGGATAGGGCTGCTAAAAGAAGAAAGGTAAGACAATTCCGAAGAACACATGCGATAATATTAGTATTATTAGTATAATAGTAATATATATATATATATATATATATATATATATATATATATATATATATATATATATATATATACTAGCAAAAGTACCTGTCCTTGACTGGGTTAAAAAACAGCCTACAGAAAATGGACTCTGATTTATGAAAGTATGATAGGTTATGAAAAGAAAGGGTTGTAAAGAGATAGCTTCGAATTTGGGGGTATCAAAACCAAAGCAAAATATGATGAAAGTAAAAATAAAATAGATAAACCCCATAATTTATTATACCATACCTGTTCACACTGAAACACTTATCACAATATTGTGTGGATCTATATTAAAAAACCTTGTTAAACTTTGTGACATATTTCCATTCTATGGAGGTCAGGTGCGAACGAACACCCCATAATTTTATTATACTATATTTCTTCAAACTGAAACATAATTATCAAAGTATACTTACGCAGATAGATATGAAAAGTCTTTATTAAAGTTTGTGCTTATTTCCATTCTATGGAGGCCAGGCACGAACGAAGACCCCACAATTTTATTATACCATCCCTATTTAAGTTAAAACATACTTATCAAAGTATTATTATGTACATCTATATCAAAAACACTTGTAAACTTTTTTTTTTAATATAATTTTTTTTTATTTCCATACTTTGTGGACCAGGCGCGAACGCAGACCTCACAATTTTAATGAATCATCATTATGCCAGATCAAACATACCCATTCCTGTGTCTCGATACATCTTCTATCATTATATGTGATCAGTTTTCTATAATAGTCAACCATACAGGAGCATATTCGCGACCAGACACACACAAAGACGTTCAGCTTTATATATATATATATATATATATATATATATATATATATATATATATATATATATATGGCGTGTGTGTGTGTGTGTGTGTGTAGTATAATCGTATTTGTATTATTCCGAATTTTACTGGGTTTATATAATTCAGTAATCGTTCATATACCAATAAATTTTAAGCCAAAAAGAGATGACTGAAACTGTAAGCTACAAAATTATCATATTTCAAATTGAACATTCATATATTGTTTTAACAAAAATCAAGACTTCAAAGAATGGATTGATAGCAACAAATAGTGTATTTCATTGTTAGTTACAATTGTTTCAAGACTATTTCGACAAATTCAAACATTATGTCGTTTGAAAAATTTTCACAAGAATAGCCTTTCTTCAGACTTATTGAATAAAAACACTTTAACAATAAAACATTATGGAAACCATTTACCTTATAAGAAAAAGAAAACTAGCGAATGTATTTTACCTATATATCATCCTTGCAAAGTACTTACCATTTTCTTCTCCTTATAAGGGAAATGGTTTCCATAATGTTTTATTGTTAAAGTGTTTTTTATTCAATAAGTCTGAAGAAAGGCTGTTCTTGTGAAAATTTTCAAACGACATAATGTTTGAATTTGTCCGAATAGTCTTGAAACAATTGTAAATATGAAATAACAATGAAATATGAAATACACTTTTTGTTGCTATCAACCCATTCTTTGAAGTCTTGGTTTTTGTTAAAACAATATATATATATATATATATATATATATATATATATATATATATATATATATATATATATATTAGGAAAGATTAAGATTAACAGCATCATCACGTCTATAAGAGAAAGAGAGAGTGAGAGAAAGAGAGTGTTTTGAAGCTGTCCCATTCAGCCTTGATAGAGTTCAAACTATTATACAGATAGAGGAATGAGATACCTACTGGAGCAGTGGAGTGATCCAAACAAGTGGACGGAATCTGTGTTAAATAGAGAAGTAGTCAATCACTTCAGCAAAAATAGCCTTCTTAATGACATGCAATATGGTTTCCGTTCTGCTAGATCTACAGCAGATGTGCTAAAATCTAGAGAAAGAGAGAGAGAGAGAGAGAAAGAGAGAGAGGGAGAGAGAGAGAGAGAGTGTGTGTGTGTGTAGAGAAAAAGAAAAGGTTAGAAGACTATGTTTGGATGAAACAGTTTGAGTGACACCAAAAAAGTTAGATGTGACCTCAAATTGAAAGTCGATGAAACCATGTGTCTTTAATTTTTTTGTTTTTTTTTCACCACTTGTCATTTTTTTTATCAAGGCCCAGTTTTTTTTTATATACAAAAGAGCCACCACTTATATTGTATACTTGGTATCATAAAAAGGTACCGTTGTATGATCGTCTAAATGTTGCTGTCTATTTGTGATATATTCATATCTAATTGGTGATATGCAGTTGTGTGTGTGTGTGTGTGTGTGTGTGTGTCTGTGTGTCTGTGTGCATGTGGTACATGTATATTGGAGTTGGAATTTGGACGTTGAGCAGGGTGGACGGTTTAACAGATCGTCCCCCACCCCTTTCACTGAGGAGGGATATGACATGTGTCAGAATAGATGTTGAATCATAAAGGGAGACCGTTGTATGATCGTCTAATGTTCTGTCTATTTGTGATATATTCATATTTAATTCTTCATATGCTTTTGTGTGTGTGTGTGTGTATGTGTGTGTGTGTGGTACATGTATTTTGGACCTTAACTTCATGCGTCGTTTATCTTGTCCACCTGGAATTCATCTCGTTCTTGGAGGGAAGATTGGGAACCTGTTTTGGACGAACATTCATTCACTCCAAGACGATGAATGGTTTTATATAGTTTTTTTTTTTACCTTCCAGATGTTGATCGCAGAAGAATAGAAAGTGAATCTCTTTGCTTGAATAGGTCTTATCTTCACACACGTCAGCGTCCCCCTCCCTCAGTGAAGGGGAGGAGACGACCTGTTAAGCCGTCTGTTCTTCTCTACGTCCAAACCCGAACTCACTAATTCCAGCTAACCTGATCACGTGATTCTTTTTTTTTTTTTTTTTACACAGCGATCACCGCATTATCAAGGCCCGGAAGCCACTCAGGGATAAGGGTTATTGCAAGTACTTTACGTTAGTGTGGAGATTTGATGAAGTGTTTAATTAAGGGGGCGGTTCATTAGGAATTTGTTAGCATTGGACTTGAAGACATCCAAGTTGTAGTCCGGAGGGAAGCAGGCAGATGGAACAGAGTTCCACAGGCGTGCAGTTCCAAGAAAGAAGCTTTGTTCGTGGAATCTGCGTTTTGATTTAGGCACAGATATAGGCACACGGAAATCTGATCAGCTGGCCCTCACTTCCGGTAAAACGTGTCTACAATATAATTTACCATATTTCTTTCTTATGTTCGACCTATTTCCTAACAAGGGCCAGAGGCCACTCGAGGATAAGGGTTAATGAGTGTACAGTAGTCAATGAGATAATATCGTTGTAATCGTTAGTAATGGAAATTTAGTAAATTGCATTACTTAATTGGCTCACTAAGAACTTGTTTACATTGGACTTGAAGACAACCAAATTGTAGTCAGCTGGAAAGCAGGCAAATGGAAGAGAGTTCAGTTCTAAGAAAGAAGCTTTATGCATGAAATCTACGTTTAGGTTTAGGCACAGATAAAGAGTGGGAGAAATTATTGATAGAGGTATCAGTTAGACGAGTATTTTTCATGAAAGTTTGGCGGTGGGGGGGGCATAGATTGGAGCTCAGACAAACACTTGCCATAAAAATAACAATAAAGCAGAGATAGGTTCGCAACGCCTCTTCCATGGAAAAGAGGTTGCAGGCCAGATAAAAGGGCACCCCCCACAAGGTTATGAAGTCTATTTTGAACTCTGGTTGTCTTCAAGTCTAACATAAACAAGTTCTTGATGAGCCGTTTCCCTTGAGTCAACAAATTTACCAAATCTCCATTACTAACGGTTACTTACATTGTCCAATTATCTACTTACACTCTTTAACTCTTATCCTCGAGTGGCTTCTTAGCCTTGTAAGTGGTTATGCCTATGTAAAAAAAAAAATGTCATTGACACGCAGAAGAGCCTTGTTTTTTTTTTTGTTAAAGAATTAACCAATTATCAAATTGATTAATTGTAACATATTCCGTTCGATAATCAATTTGATTTTGGTTATGGTATTCTTATTGTCACCACGTTCAAATGGGATTTTTTGCTTTCTTGAATCACTGCCCCCTCCCCATCATTACCACTTCTTCTTCTTCTTCTTCTTCTTCTTCTTCTTCTTCTTCTTTTATTTATTTATTTATTTATTCTTTCTGCTTCTTTTCTTTTCTCTTGTTTCTTTATTTATATTTTCTTCGTCCCTTTTTCTTTTTCTTTCTTCTTTTCAATTTCTTTGTTTTCTTTCGTTTTGTTCATTTTCTTTCTTTTCTATTTTCTTTCGTTTATTTCTTTTTCTTTCTTTTCTTTTTATTTTCTTTTTCTTTTTTCCTTCGTTTCTTTCTTCTTTCTTGCGTCTGCTCTTTTGTTGTTTTTTATCTTTTTCTCTTTCCATCTTCTTCTTTTTTCTTTTTCTTCTTCTTTTTCTTTTTCTTCTTCTTCTTCTTTCTTTCTTTTTCATTCTGTCGTCTTTCTTTCTTCTCCAATGTTCTTTTTCTTTTCTCTTTTTTTCTTTTTCGTTATTTTTCTCGTATCTTTCTTCTAGATTTTCTCCTTTTCCTTATTTTTCCCTTATATCTTTCTTTCCTTCTTTCTTTCTTTCCTTCTTTCTTTCTTTTTCCTTCGTTCTTTCCTTCATTCGTTCTTTCTTTCCTTCTGTCCTTCTTTCTTTCTTTTTTCTTTTCTTCCTTCTTTCTTCCTTCCTTCCTTCCTTTTTTCTTTCCTTCCTTCCTTTTTTCTTTCCTTCCTTCTTTCTTTCTTTTTTCTTTCTTTTCTTCTTTCTTTCCTTCTTTCATTCCTTCCTTCTTTCTTTCCCCTTCTCTTCTTTCTTTCCCCTTTCCTTCTTTCTTTCCCCTTTTCCTCTTTCTTTCCTCTTTTCCTTCTTTCTTTCCTCCTTTCCTTCTTTCTTTCCTCCTCTCCTTCTTTCCTCCTGTCCTTCTTCCTTTCCTTCTTTCTTTCCTTCTTATCTTTCGTCTTTCTTTTTCTTTCTTTCTTTCTTTCTTTCTTCCTTTCTTTCTTTCCTTCTGTCCTTCTTTCTTTTTCTTCCTTCTTTCTTCCTTACTTTTTTCTTTCCTTCCTTCTTTCTTTCTTTTTTCTTTCTTTCCTTCTTTCTTTTTTCTTTCCTTCTTTCTTTCCTTCCTTCTTTCTTTCCTTCCTTCTTTCCTTCTTTCATTCTTTCTTTCTTTCTTTCCTCCTTTCTTTCTTTCTTTCTTTCCTCCTTTCCTTCTTTCTTTCCTTCTTTCTTTCCTTCTTATCTTCCGTCTTTCTTTTTTCTTTCTTTCTTTCTTCCTTTCTTTCTTTCCTTCTTTCTTTCTTTATTTCTTTCTCTTAATATTCTTCATTCTTGGTTTTCAGATTCTTTTATAAAATGGTTTGAAAAATATTCCAAATATGAAAAATTTGTGTTTATTTTTTTATTTATTTTTTTTTTGTCCTTGTTCCAATTACAAGGTCGGTTTTTATGTGTGGGGAAAATCCAACTCCCCAGAAAGGGACACTCTGGATAGGAACAAAAATTAAAATTGTCTCAGTCATGAAGAATTTCTCCTCCCCCCTGACCGAGGACAGAAAAGGTGAAATGTAGCATCAGAACAGATACTCCACTGTGATCTTGGCCCGAAGGTAAAGTGTTGTTTTTGGTTGTTGTCGTCGTTGTTCTTGTTCTTCGTCTTCTTCTTCTTCGTTTTCTTCTTCATCGTCGTCTTCTTCTTCACTAGTGTCGCTCCTATTTTCCTTCCCTTTCATTTCCTCGCCTTATATTAAATATGTCTAATAATATTGGTATTATAACATTCGTCAAAACGATAATACATTGCTCAAATACACCAAACTTTGTTGTTTTTCTCTGTAACCCATTGACCTGACGCAAAGTCTATAACTCAGAAGACAGAAGAATTAAATCGTTCAATGATCGGCACGCGAGTTTAAAGAGTGGAATTCTCCAAGCGAAACAGTTTCCTGAAAACAAGACAAAGTCTACATCGCAGACAGTGGAAAGGTCATTTAGTACACGAGATAAAATAAAATAATAATTCGATTATTGATGGAAACGTCATTTGAATCTTTGTGACGTAACCGTCTCCGGGAGCGGTAGGGCTCCCCATTGAGTGGAGGTTGAGACTCCTGAAACACGGGAGCAGATATGCTTGTTTTATTTGTTAAGTATTATTGTATGCCCGGACATCAGCAACCAACCCTGCTGAAAATAATGAATTTTATTATTTTTATGAAACCGACATATAAATTTTATTGTCTGGTGGAAAACTGGCAACATATGTCACCTTGAGAATAGGTAATGGGAATTAAGGTGATGAGCTTGACCTTTTCGGGCCCGAGAAATCAGCAGATCACAGGCACACATGCAGGGAATCGAGGAGTCCACAGAGATGACATACTTACTGGTGATTGGTCTAGGCGGTAGCTAGACCTACCCCTGACCTGACTACATAAGTGAGTCCCCACGCTAAAATCGTCAGTTGGAGCTGAGATTTGAATGAAACTAATTGAAGAGTTGTCACCACCCTCTCTTCCCGACCATCAACATCACAAAACTGAGAGTAATTAAATCTAATTGGGACTCGGTCGAGTTTTGTCAAAATTCAACATCTGAACAATTGTATATGAATTATATTTTATGTATCTAACTTGAATTAACCAGTAGAATAGAGCCAATTGACTCTTTCTTTTGAGTGCTTGAAAATTGATTCATTTCCAGTGTGACAGACCGACGAAGCAGTGACCTACCAACCTGAAGGTGAAGTGATTCTGATCAGATCGACTGAGTCCCCTGTGAAGAACGAGCACAGATCACATTGGGGTCCGTGACCAAGCATTGACTCATATGTGACGAAGGAGATCCCTATTAGGGATCGCTTAGGGTTCACATCTTAAGCATGACAAACAACAGCTAACAACGGCTAATAGATATACAGTCAATGGTCACTGGCAATGGACACGACTAATAGACAAGGCCAATAGACACGACCAGTTCTTGGATATTTGGCAGGTTGCACACACGCAGATCGATTCCATGTAAGGAATGCGAGGCTTTCCACCATTGTCTATTGGAATACATAATTTGACAAGAAATATCAGTCAAAGGATTAAGACAATAGACAATGGGAAATATTAAACATTCCAGGGTGAAAGAATGTCTATATACAGTGTGAAATAAAACAAAATATTATTTATAGATCAACTGTGTTGTGTTTCATTCGCTGTCAGTGTGCATATATCATAGACCAATGACAAAAGTAGATTTAGTAATTATCTATATATATAAAAGCGAAAATGTATGTATGTATGTATGTATGTATGTATGTATGTATGTATGTATGTATTAGGGTAGAGAGGGCTCCCGTAAGCCATGGTGAAGGCAACCTTTCTAGGAGAAGCAAATCTCTGATTTAAAAAACTATAAAGCGGAAGACCATTACCCGCATTAAGCTGGTCTGCAGTTTAATTTGTTGCTGGCTATCTTGCTCTTGCTTGTTGCTGGATCTCAACATTTTGAACCGAGAAAGAGACTTAGCTGTCATACAAAGCTAAGACTCTTTAACATCATATTTGTATAGATACTCCCTCAGACATTTGGGCTCATGGATTTTAAATGTCTGAGGGAGTGGCACTCGTCTGACAAGACGTTGCAATCATCATGTATGTATGTATGTGTGTTCACTTTTTCTGTATGTCTACAAAAGGCTTTTTTGGCCGTCATTCTCGATTGGCTAGCTCCTTCTTAAAACTAAATAATAATATCTACGACTAAGGAACTCGGGTTGCAGCTATCTTTAATTTACCCGACTTTTACAAGCTATTTTTGAGATATTTTTTCATCGCCGCGTAGCGGGGAAAACAGAAACTGGTTTCCAGCGCAAAACTAGGTCAAACATCACGCAACTTGACGTTCTCGCACCTGCTAATTTCGCTTTATAAACGACAACTTAATACACTTATCAATTCATCTATTCCTGTGGTCGAGATGGTTAGGTCGCAGGTTTTTTTTTTTTTTTCCATTTCCTTTCCACCTCTACGTCAAACGTTCAGGGTTCAAGCCTACCTTTCTACTAAAATTTTTTTTTTCTTTTACACCTCCAAACACCCGGCCAACATTTTTTTTTTTTAAACAGGGTTGTTTTGATCTACCCCCCCCCCCCCACCAACACACACCTCCAAACACCCGGGCAACGCCTGGTACCCCCGCTAGTCTATAATATAAATCTCACTTGTCTGTTTAAATGTATGTATGTATGTCTGCCTAAAGCTTTAAACAGAGTTGGCGAATTTTCACGAGATCAGTATTGTTTTGAAGCTCGTCCCTTCGGAGGACAAATATCAAAAAATTGACTAAAAACATTAGTTCCTTCACCCTCAACAGAGCACTTTTCTATAAGGAGGGGTGGCTTTTTTCACTGATATTTTCGAAAGTCATCCCCTCTTTTTGATTAACTAGCCTAAATTTAAACCTTCGCCACTTCCGGTTTTTCAATGGACCCAACAGGAAAGACGTCACGTTTTTCTTCTCACATTCTTTTCCTCCTTCGCGGTACAGGTTTGAGCCTGCCTGCGTACTACCTCTTTTTATTTTCTTCTTTTTTTTGCTCAACACACACCTCCAAACACCCAGGTTAGCCTAATATATAAAAGACAAAATGGTGCACACGTTCATTAGCGAATCTCTCGATTCATTTCTAAGGCAATTGCTCTCGACATATCAAAGGCCTTTGATAAAGTTTGGCATAAAGGCCTACTACACAAGATTTCCAGCTACGGTATAGCTGGAAACGTTTTCTCGATCATTAAATCATTTCTCTCTGATAGGCTCATAAGAGTAGTGGTTGATGGGCAAAAATCAGAGGCCCACAGTGTTAATGCTGGAGTCCCTCAGGGGTCCATACTTGGCCCAACTCTCTTCCTGATCAACATAAATGATCTCCCAAAACACATGCTAAAATCTTTCGTTGACATCTATGCTGATGACACGACCATCTACGGCAACACATCAAAGCCTGTAAATGATGATGTTCTCTCTGATTCTCTCTCCCCTGATCTTGAGCGCGTGGTACAGTGGGGAAAGAGGTGGCTGGTTACCTTTAATGCATCTAAGATCAGGCTCCTATCTCTACATCATAAACGCTCTGATCCCCATCTGGCATCAATTGAAATGGATGGCTCTCGTCTAGGGGAGGCCCCATGTTTTGATAAGCTTCTGGGTTTCACCTTTACTCCTGAACTTAAATGGAACACATACATCAAGTCTGTGGTCAAGCTCACTGGAAAGATGGTGGGATCCTTCTACCGCTCCAGAAGATATCTCACTACTGATGCAATTCTCTATCTATATAAGAGCCAAGTACATCCAAAGATGGAGTACCGCTGCCACATCTGGGCGGGAGCTGCTAAAAACAGCCTATCCTGCCTTGACAGAGTACAAAATAGACTTTGTGGCTTAGTGGGGGATACCCTTTTCTCTACCCTGCAACCTCTTTCCTACAGAAGAGACGTAGTGAGCCTGTCGTTGTTCTAGCGTTATTTCCATGGCAAGTGCTCGTCTGAGCTCCATTCTCTGGTCCCCCCTCACCAATCTTTTTAAAAAAACACTCGACTAGCTGAAACCACTGTCAATAATTTTTACCTCTCCTTATCTGTGCCTAAATCAAAACGCGGATTCCATGAACAAAGCTTCTTTCTTAGAACAGCACGCCTGTGGAACTCTGTTCCGCTTGCCTGTTTCCCTCCCAACTTCAACCTGGATGTCTTCAAGTCCAACACAAACAAATTCCTGATGAACCGCCCCCCCCTATGTAATGACACCTTACCAATTCTCCAATACTATTGCTACACTATCCCTTTGATTACTGTACACACAATAACCCTTATCCCCGAGTGGCCATTGGGCCTTGATAAGCGGTGAACTCCATGTAAAAAAAAAAAAAATTAGTTACAGTTATCGAGAATTTTCTTTATACTCCCTAGATCGTAAGATTTCTGATTTGCGATTTGGAAATCTGGGAGTGTCCAAATGAATACCAATTGTCTGATATGAAGGGTTTCGCCCACATTGATCAACGCTTCATTGAGTTTCATTTTATTTATACAAAAAAGACAAACACTAGAAACTAGGAATTTTTTTAAAACTCGATCAAATAAAAGATTTTTTTTTACAAAGGAATCACCACTTATCAAGGCCCACAGGCCACTGGAGGATGAGGGTCAAAGAGAGTACAGTGGTCAAAAGGTGTAAATAACCCTTATCCCCGAGTGGCTTCCGGGCCTTGATAAGTGGTGACCACCTTGTAAAAAAAAAAAAGGTCCTGAACTGTCATCTAAGCTTCAGCCTCTATCCCATCGATGAAATGTTGCATCCCTCTGCCTGTTCTACAAGTACTTTAATCGTGAATGCTCCGACGAACTGCAAGCACTTGTACCCCCTTGACGTAACCCCCCCCCCCCCGAACAATCCTGACAAGCAGCTAAATCCCACCCCTACACAATAGAGATCCCTAGATGTAAGAGAGCCTTCTACTCCAGTAGTTTCTTCCCCAGAACTTCTAGACTTTGGAACTCCCTTCCGGGTCTCTGCTTCGCCAACTGTACTGACATGCAGAAGTTCAAGTGCAGTGTGAACAGACATCTTGCTGCCCAACTCCCTACGTAGTGCCCCTGTAGATTATGTCCCTGATAGTAGCCCCTACATCAAAGTGGGCATGTGCCTTGTTTAAGGTGAAAATTTAATAAAAAAAAAAAGAAAAAAAACTAATATTTAAAAATAGAAAAAAAAGAAAAATTGCAAGGAGAGTTTGCTTACAACATTAATTGATCACAATTTTTTTTTTTTTCTTTTATAAAGGAATCACCACTTATCAAGGTCCAGAGGCCACTCGAGGATAAAGGTTAAAGAGTGTACCTTGGTCAAAAGGACAATATCATAGTAATCGTTAGAAGTGTTAATTTGGTAAATTAGACTACTTAAGGGGAACGGCTCATCACGAACTTGTTTACATTGGACTTGAAGACGGCCGTATTGTAGTCAGCTTGAAAGCAGGTAAACAGAAGAGTTCCTCAGGTGTGCAATTCTAAGAAAAAAAAGCTTTGTTCATGGAATCTACGTTTAGGTTTAGGCATAGATAAAAAGTGTGTGGCGGGGCCGGGGGGATTATTGATAAGTGTTTGGTCACCCATCTAATTACTAACCAGGTTAAACATTGCTTAATTTCGCTGATCCATCGAGAATCAGCCTGCTGAATGAAGATATTTTAGAAGAAAAAAAGAAATATTTTTATGCGCTTCAAGTTACTTACATTTCCAGATATTTATCCATGGTGTTTGGTTTGGTTGTTTTGGAGATGAACATTGTTGATTTTGTTTTTGACTTTGCAAAGGGAAAAGGAAAAAAAAAAAAATGAAATCAGTGTTTGGTGCTTTTCAGGTCAGAAAGCCAATATCTTCAGGCAGCCTGATCGTGTATAACCAGATCCTTATGAATTAAATAAAGAGTTCAGTTTGCAATTCTTTACAGACTAAGAGTTTGACAAGATGCACCTGAAGTAGGTCGGATGTTAAATTTGACTGAAATGTAGAAATAATATCCAAGATAAGAAAAGTAGTCTGAATATTTGACATTTTATCCGCATCTCAAAAATTAAAGAACATTGAAAAAAAAAAAAAAGAATGTTTAAACTCTTCGAAGCAAATTTTTGTTTGCAAATGATTTTTATCAAACCAAAAAGAAACAAAAACTAAATAAACTTCACATTTTTCTCCATAAAAATTTCCTTTAGCAAAAAAAAAAAAAAAAAAAAAAAAAAAAAAGCAATAATTAACTTTACAGTTTTTCATTAAACTGTTTTTAGTAATAAATAAATAAATAAATAAAGATGATTAAAATTTACATATTTTTCATTAAATATTTTTATCAGCAAAAAATAAAATTTACATTTTTTTTCATTAAACTTTTTTTAGCAAAAAAAAAAGCAATAATTAAATTTACAGTTTTTCATTAAACTGTTTTTAGTAATGAATAAATAAATAAATAAACATAATTAAAACTTACATATTTTTCATTAAATATTTTTATCAAACCAAAAAGAAACAAAAACTAAATAAACATAATTAAAATTTATATTTTTCTTCATTAAATTTTTTTAGCAAAAAAAAAAGCAATAATTAAATTTACAGTTTTTCATGAAACTTTTTTAGTAAAAACTAAATAAATAAACATAATTAAAATTTACATAAATTTAATTAAATTTTTTAGCAACAAAACATAATTAAAATTTACATTTTTCTTCATTAAATTTTTTTAGCAAAAAAAAAAGCAATAATTAAATTTACAGTTTTTCATTAAACTTCTTTAGTAAAAAATAAATAAATAAACATAATTAAAATTTACATAAATTTAATTAAATTTTTTTAGCAACAAAACATAATTAAAATTTACATTTTTCTTCATTAAATTTTTTTAGCAAAAAAAAGCAATAATTAAATTTACAGTTTTTCATTAAACTTTTTTTAGTAAAAAAATTAATAAACATAATTAAAATTTACATAAATTTAATTAAATATTTTAGCAACAAAAAATAATTAAATTTTACATTTTTCCATCAAATTTTTTAGCAAATAAATAAATAAATAAAATAAAGAATTAAAAACTAAATAAACTTTACATTTTTACCCATTAAAACTTTTTAGCAAAAAACAATTAATAAATATACAATTAAAATTTACATTTTTTCATCAATTTTTTTAGCAAATAAATAAATAAATAAATAAAATTAAAAATTAAAAACTAAATAAATAGACTTTACATTTTTCTTCATTTAAAATTTTTTTAGCAAAAAAATAAATAAATATACAATTAAATTTATTTATTAAATAAATAAATAAATAAAAGAATTAGAAACTAAATAAACTTTACATTTTTCTTCATTAAAATTTTTTTCAGACAAAAAAATAAAAATAAATATACAATTGAATTTTACATTTTTTCATCAAAATTTTTAGCAAATAAATAAATAAATAAAATGAACTATAAATAAAATAAATGAACTTTACATTTTTCTTCATTAAAATTTTTTTTAGAAAAAAAAAAGCATGGGGTGTTTGTCCCAACCAATCAACTACGACAGCGTAACTTCTGCCTTGTCTAGATTGGATCCCTTTTCGAATTCCCACATAATCGCACCTGGAAAGGTCACAAGCTGTTACCAGGCCCCTGGGGTCACGCTCGTGATCCCTAGGTTGAGATGTAAACATTCGTTCTCTGATATATGAATGCACATTATTTCACACTGGTTTCGCTCAACCTTTAAAATGGTTTAATGGATACAAAAGGACGTTAACTGAGAAACCCTATCTCGAACTTCTTGTTAAACGTGGGTTTTGCTTCTGTTGTGTTTAATAGTGGATTTTATCCTGCGTAAATCTTTTTTCGAATTCTCGACGCCACTATTGTGTTTAATAGTGAATTTTATCCTGCGTAAGTCTTTTTTCGAATTCTCGACGCCACTATTGTGTTTAATAGTGAATTTTATCCTGCGTAAGTCTTTTTTCGAATTCTCGATGCCACTATTGTGTTTAATAGTGAATTTTATCCTGCGTAAATCTTTTTTCGAATTCTCGACGCCACTATTGTGTTTAATAGTGAATTTTATCCTGCGTAAGTCTTTTTTCGAATTCTCGATGCCACTATTTTGTTTAATAGTGAATTTTATCCTGCGTAAATCTTTTTTCGAATTCTCGACGCCACTATTGTGTTTAATAGTGAATTTTATCCTGCGTAAGTCTTTTTTCGAATTCTCGACGCCACTGTTCTATTTAATAGTGGGTTTTATCCTGCGTAAATCTTTTTTCGAATTCTCGACGCCATTGTTGTGTTCAATAATGGATTTTATCCTGCGTAAGTCTTTTTTCAAATTCCCGTCGCCACTGTTGTGTCTACACAAATACTTAACAAGAACACGAAAGTAAAGGTATACAATAATATATTAGGAAGAAAAGTTATATACATATTTACATGTCTTCAGATATACTTCAGTTGGAGATATTCGGCAGGTGGCGTGTTGCATGTCTTACTGGAGGCAACATAGGCGTCTTGCCTATTTGACGGTCATTGCCGGACTCTCCCGGTATTGGTGATTGATACCTTTATATATCTCATTCACCCACCTATGTTAATTAGTGGGCATCTCCATAACAGCCTCAACATTGAAAACGTTTTTTTTTGTTTTTTTTTCTTGTTTTTTTTTCAAGTTCGAGCTGTATTTCGAGATTTGTTGACTGATGTCCTGGCGGTTCACTCTCCAGGTCTATAATCCTGTACTCTCTACTTATCTCAAAATAGCAAGGATTTTTGCTGTCGCCCTGGCGCACTAAATTTAATAAAAAGACATTAGAGGCTTATGGGAGGGGGGCCACATGAAGGCTTTGTTTTTTAAATTGCATTTTCACCCCAAACAATGCTCAGTGAAAATTTGGTGTAGGGGGCTACTATCAGGGACATACATTGCATGGATACTATGTAGGGAGTTGAGCAGCAAGATGTCTATTTACATTAAACTTGAATTTCTGCATGTCCGTACAGTCCGGGAAACAGGAACCCGGAAGGGAATTCCAAAGTCTAGCAGTTTTAGATAAGAAACTATTGGAGTAGAAGGCTTTCTTACATCTAGGGATCTCTACTGTGTAGGGGTGGAATTTTGCTGCTTGTCAGGTTTGTCAGAGGTATTTACGTTGAGGGGTACAAATGCTTGCAGTTCATCAGTGCATTCACCATTAAAATACTTGTAGAACAGGCAGAGGGATGCTACATTTCGTCGATGGAACAGAGGCTGAAGCTTAGATGACAGTTCAGGACCTATCAGGTTGGCGACTCTCTTTTGAACCCTGTCGATGAGTGAGAGACAAATAGCAGATGCACCAGCCCAAATATGACAACAATACTCCATACATGGGCGAATGGTGGCTTTATAGAGGTACAGGATACAGCAGCTTTTACATATATATCTCTACTGTGTAGTGGTGGGACTTTGCTGCTTGTTGGGTTTGTCAGGGGGTATTTATGTCGAGGAGGTGCAAGGGCTTGTAGTTCGTCAAAGTATCTCCCATTAAAATATTTGTAAAACAGGCACAGAGATGCAGCATTTTGTCGATGGGACAGAGGTTGAAGCCTAACTGACAGTTTGGAACCTACTAGGTTGGCGACTCCCTTTTGAACCCTGTCCAGGAGTGAGAGACTAGTAGCAGATGAACCAGCCCAAACGTGACAACAATACTCCATACATGGGCGAATGGTGGCCTTATAGAGGTACAGGATACTTTCAGGCGTGAGTAGCTTTCTAGCATGGTAGAGAGAGCCTATCTTCCTCACAGCAGCCGTGGCAACGCTCTTGATGTACCTGTTCCAACTCATCTGCAGCCTTAAGTGAAAGTGATTTCTGTGTAATTAACTGGATTTGAACTTGGTATACCCAGATTATCAGTTTGTGTCATTAATCACTTAATCATCACCTCCTAGTTGTCGATAAGCTGACGTTGGAAACATCTTGTATCAATGCCGACTGAGGCCTTTTCCTAATCTTTATTAATGATCATCTAAATCAGAATCTATGGCAACACTTTGAAGAGCATTGATGATCTTTCTACTCAAATCTAGAGTATTGTTATTTTTGCATGCATCCAAAACAAAGCTTCTCCCTTGAATCCTTCTTTTGCTCCGGCATAGCTCTCTTCTTAAGGAAGTCCTTTGCTTTAATAAGCTCCTAGGACTGACGTTCATAAAAGGATTATAAAAGGTGTTAACGTTTCTTCAAGGAGTTTCTAATAAAGTACTTACAAGTTTGTATACCATACATGATATTTTTTAGAATCTTAGGAATCAGGAACCAGAGATAGATAGTTTTAGAATCTTAGGAATCGGAAATGGATATTTTTAGAATCTTAGGAATCAGAGATAGATATTTTTAGAATCTTAGGAATTGGAGGCAGATATTATTGGAATCTTTAGAATCAGAGACGGATATGTTTACAATCTTAGGAATCAAACATGGATATCTTTAGAATCTTAAGAATCAGAGACGGATATATTTACAATCTTAGGAATTGAAGATGGATATTTTTAGAATCTTAGGAATCAGAGGCAGATATTATTGGAATCTTAAGAATCAGAGACAAATATGTTTACAAACTTAGGTATCGGAGGTAGACATTTTTAGAATCTTAGGAATCAAAGATGGATATTTTAAGAATCTTCAGAATCAGAGATAGATATTTTTAGAATCTTTGGAATCAGAGATAGATATTTTTAGAATCTTTGGAATCAGAGATAGATATTTTTAGAATCTTAGGAATCAAAGATGGATATTTTTAGAATCTTCGGAATCAGAGATAGATATTTTTAGAATCTTAGGAATCAAAGGTTGATATTTTTAGCGACAGAACGGAGGCATTATTGATGTTCCCAGAACTTGCTGCTGCATTCAAAATTCAACTTTTTACAGAGCGTCCAGTGGAGATATTTATTTAGTGTACCATTAATAATGATACATTATTAGTGGCACACTAAATAAAAGATAATGGCGGGGGGGAGGGGGGAACCAAATTTTTCTCAAAGTAAAAAGTCATAAAATCGGAACAATAATAATAATGGCGGGGGTACGGCTGAAGGAGCCAACGAGCTCTTTTCATTTAATCTAAGGGCAATGATATTAAGACCTTTATTATCCAATGTATTGTTTTCACTGATCGCCATGTTTGTTTAGTGCGTGGATGCATTCAATTTTAGAGTGCGTGCAAAATTGCATATTGTGATCGCCATGTTTGTTTTTGCGTGTGCGTATATTCAATTTTTGCGCGTTTATACATTAATAATACATTAATTATGTATACTCACTATTCCATTGCTAGCTATAATATATACTGACCCAACGGGTCACGAGTAGTCTAGTGTATTTGCAATAAATTTCAAACAAGTAAAATATTTGTTTATTTTATGTTGTGATTTGGTTTTCAAGCGCGGTTGATGCGTATTTTATTTTATTCAAATTTAAACAACGTTTCTATATGAACTCTCATCCTTGACGTTATTCTCGCATTGCCTGTGCGCAGTTCCAACATTTCCAAATACAACCGCTGAGATACAATGCGCGGTTCTTTACAAACAGACTTTTTTCTCCAAACTTACAACATGGCAAAGAAGAAGAAAAGGGAAAAAAAGAAACAACACAACACACTGAAGATGGAGTATACCTCGGAAATATATTTGTGATAAATTTCAAACAAGTAAAATATTTGTTTATTTTCGTTGTAATTTGCTTTCAAGCGCACTTGATGCATATTTTATTTTATATATACAGTTGGCCTCAAAATTATTCATACCCTCGTTGATTTTTGACATAATTCATTGTTGTGATGAAATGAAAGCATTTTGTTAAGTTTGTTTATGATTTATGTGCAACCAACAGGTGAAAGAATAACAGCAATAGGCAAATTAAAAAATATTCAGTTTCAGGGGTATTTTATTCACAGATCTTTAAAAAAAAGTAATGTTCAAAATTATTCATACCCTAGGTTTACAGTGTCCATTTTCTTTCTTCAATAATCAATAGCATAGCCTTTGTTCTTTATGACTGCTTCTAGTCGGTTCTTATAGGTGTCCACAAGCTTACTACACGTTTCCTGTGGGATTTTGGCCAATTCTTCCATTGCAAAAGACTCAAGCTGGGTCAGGTTAGTTGGTTTCCTGGCCATCACTCAGGTCTTTAAGTCCCGCCATAAGTTCTCTATGGGATTGATTTGATGTCAGGACTCTGACTAGGCCACTCCAGGACGCTGATATCATTATCCTTGAACCATTTCTGGACTACTTTAGCAGTATGCTTTGGGTCATTGTCTTGCTGGATCTTCCAGTTGTCGCCAAGTTTGAGCTTCTCTGCAGATTCCTTCAGGTTTTCATCAAGGATCTGGATGTAGTTCTCCTTTCTCATGATTCCTTGGATCCTGACGAGGTTCCCTGTACCGTGGGAAGAGAAGCATCCCCATAGCATGATGTTTCCACCACCGTGCTTGACGGTTGGCACTGTGTTCTTTCGATTGTATGCTTCTCCTTTCTTCCTACATACGTATGCAGTATCTCTGTGGCCGAACAACTCCAACTTCGTCTCATCAGACCACAGGATGGTTGACCAGAAGCTGGAATCTTGCTGTATATGGCCTTTAGCAAAGGCCAGGCGAGCCTTCACATGATTCTTTTTGAGCAGCAGTGTCTTTCGAGGCCTGCATCCATGGAGACCCCCTCTGTGCAAAACTCTCTCGATAGTGGACCTTGAAACCATCGTCCCTGCCTGGTGAAGTTCTTTTTGTAGGACCTTGGTTGTGGTTCGGGGATCTTTGCTGACCTCTCGGCAGATCTTCCTTGCAAGTTTGGTTGAAACCTTACGCTTCCTGCCACGCCCACTGAGGTTTTTAACAGTGTTGAACCGCTTATACTTATTAATTATACTCTGTACGGTTGCCACAGGAACATTGTACTGCTTAGCAATAGCCTTGTAACCCTTTCTCTCACCGTGGGCTTGCACAATACGTTGACGTAGGTCTTCGCTAAGTTCTTTTTTCTTCCCCATGATGATCAGAACCTGTGGACAAAGAAACTTTTTTAATCTATTTATATTGACATCGAAAAAGGTATTCATTCTATTGAAACATCTTGAAATAACTACAAGACAAAGATTACAAGGGGTAGCACATTAATAGGAAGTAAAAAGAATGGGTTGATCATAAAAGTACATTTTTGTTTAGGTATTGGCAGGGGTATGATTGATCTGAACATGTGCAAAACATAACTTTGGTCCCTATCTATTATTATGAAAATAAGGTTTAGCCAACTCACATGTGGATTTATGTGCAATAACAAGTAGACAAAAGATACAAAGGAAGTACCATCATAATACCTTTCAGAAATTAATAATCAAAACAAAGAAATTTTTTTGTATGGGGTATGAATAATTTTGAGGACAACTGTATATATATATATATATATATATATATATATATATATATATATATATATATATATATATATAAAATAAGATAGGCAGAACGACAAACTAAACAACATACTTAAAACAACAAAACTCCACACTGCTACAAAATCTACACCCAAAAATAAACTTCACACTAGAACAAAGCCCCACAGAACTACCTTTCCTAGACATCCTAGTAACAATAAAAAACAACAACATAATCACAGACATCTACCACAAACCCACAGACACTCAACAATACCTCCACTTCAAAAGCCACCATCCTAAAAACTGTCTAAAATCAATATCCTACTCCCTAGCACGTAAAGTCTGCACCATAGTAACAGACAGACACCTCCGTTCAACTAGACTGAATGAACTACAAATAACACTGCGGAAAAGAGGATATCCACTACCACTAATACAGAAAGGTATTGAACTGGCTGAAAAATTCCAATAGACCAACTAAGAATCCCAAAAGAACACAACAAAGAACAAATTCTAGCATACGTCTCTACACACAACACAAACAACCCAGAACTATTCATACAGATAACAAAAAACCTTATCCTCCTCAATCAGAACGACAAACTTAAAACAACAAAAATAATAAAAAGCAAACGCCAACCCAAAAACTTAAAACACATCCTAACTTCCTCAAAAATCGTCCCACATACTACAAAAGGGGGTTACAAAATGCAACAAACCGCGATGTGGAGTATGTGACATAATAATAGAAGGTAACACATACACATTCAAAAACCCAGTACAAACATTCAAAATAAAAAAGGATCTAAATTGCACCTCCAGAAATGTAATATATGCACTAAGATGCACAACATGCAACAAATCCTACATAGGCGACACCAAAAATTTCAGCAATAGAGTGGCCTTACATAAGAGCAACATCAAAATTGCAGAAAACAGACACCTCTATGTTTTAAAACACATACACACATGCAGTGGAAACAGCTTCAAAATAATGCCAATCTTCCAAACAGACAATTATTTTTATTTACTTACACAGGAAAAAAACTTAATCACCAGATTCACTCCTGAACTGAACAGAGCCTAATATCATCAGACAAAAACATGAAATGCAAGGTACACTCACATGCACATCCATACACATACACATACACATATACACACCCACACATAAATCAGAACCGACACATTAAAACACACAAACGTGCGCGCATATAACCACACACAGACATAACACCACTATCTCTAATACAACACACTGAACAACACCAACCCTACTTAACCTCGAAACCAACAACACTAGGAAACACCTAGAACCATAGTATAATATCTGTTCCAACACCTCGCTCCCTCCTCAGTCAGTCCTCATGACTGAAACAACTATCATTCCTTCTATCATCCCCCTCCCATACCTATACCCCCTCCAATTGCCCCCCCCTCTGGGGAACAAAATCTTCCCCACACTAGGAACCGATCCTGGGTCTGGCCATACCCACATGGGGAGACAAATAAATAGAAACATTAAAAAATCCCCTATACATATTTTAAATACACCCCTCTTTCTAAACAAACATAATATAAGGAATACCCGAAAAGACTAAAACAAAAAATCACAATACTAAAATCCAAGAATCCAAAAAATAAATATCAAAATAGAATGAAAGCACCCCTACCCTTATTTCAGAAGAGCTGGTCCCCCACTCCTCACACATACACATTAGTAACGACCTCGGATCACAGTCACCTTCCTAAGGAAGCAAATAACCTCATAATACTCTAAAACAGTATACACATTCTCAAACCAATAAAAGCAAATACACACACGCACACACACGCGCGCACACACACACACACACACACACAAACACACACACACACCCTACCCCACCCTAAAGGAAAAGAAAAAAACATTAGCAGAAAGAGAGAGTGACTACAGCCAGGTCAGCGGCGGCCTCAAGCCCAATAAAAGAGTAATAAAAATTGAACATGCCAATGAATAATAAACACTTACATGCTTCCACCCCTTAGAAACACTTCAAATGAACTACGAAGATGCCATTTTTACATCTCCAACACATTTGAAAATAATTTCTGATGAGGACGCTTCACAGAACGTCTGAAATGCGCGTAAAAACGATTTCAATGACTTAAAAACATTATTACAATGTTCCAAACAAAATTCTCAATGAAAAACCAAGACACGGAATAATAAAATAATGTTAAAAAATACACATTGTTGGTGACTACTCCCTTATTTAAATATATATATATATATATATATATATATATATATATATATATATATATATATATATATAAGAACAAGTAGTTAGTAAAACATGTTTAAAAAACACTTTGAAAAAGAGTTAAAAACATATTTAATTTTAAAAAGGAAGCACAAAATAAGTGGATAGTCTTTAATCCACAGAGTTTCGAAGAAATACTTTCCTTTTCATCAGAGGGTAGGATTTAGTAAAATGTGGGATCGGATTTTGCTTGCAAAAGTATTTGATGAAACTACAAGTAAGTCAAAGATCTTACTTGAAAACAAAATAAGTTAAGCAGAGGGAATATGGTGAAGAAAAAGGTGATTTCACGTGAATATACTTTAGTTTTGCCATCTTGGATTATTTTGGTAAACTTAACTGTAATACTTATTTTATTTTATATATATATATATATATATATATATATATATATATATATATATATATATATATACGAGGGGCGTGCAATAAGTAATGACCCTGACCCACTTCCCATAGCAGTAGAGCAATGAAATTTGGCACAGTTATTAGTCTTTCTCTACATAGGGACCACCCAGAGTTATGCATTTCTCCCATTGTTTGATGCAGCTCTGAAGAGCGTTTTTGGAGAACACCCCAGGTTGGTCCTCCAACCACGACGTGACTTCAGAAATCAAGGCTGCATCATCTGGAAAACGCTTTCCTTTCAAAAACAACTTCATGGCTGGGAAAAGGTGAAAGTCAGAGGGTGCAAGGTCAGGAGAGTAGGGAGGATGGGGAAGGCTTTCATAACCACACGCCCATGCTTCTGATCTGGTGACATGTGAGTTGTGGACCGGAGCGTTGTCCTGCAGGAGGAGGGTAACTTTGCTGATCTTGCCCCGCCTCTTGATTTTGATAGCTTCCCTTAATTTCCTCAAAAGTGAAGCATAATAGGCTCCTGTAATTGTGGTACCCTTTGTCAGGAAATCTGTCATCATCACTACTCCGTCCTGGTCCCAGAAGACTGTAAGCATGACCTTGCAAGCGGAGGGCTGCACCATTGCCTTCTTTGGAGTTGGTGAGTCCAAGTGCTTCCACTGCATTGACTGGGCTTTGATCTCTGGATCATAGTGATGGACCCAGGTTTCATCCTGTGTAATCAGTCTTTTGAAAAACTTTGACTCATCATCTTGGCACATCTCCAAATTCATCCTCGAGCACTCGACACGTTCTCGCTTCTGGAATGGTATGAGCAACCTGGGATCCATCTGGCAGACACCTTATGCATATGCAAATGGTCATGAATGATAGTTTCCACAGACCCTGTACTAATCTTAATATCTTGGGCTATTTGGCGAATAGTAATGTGCCGATCTTCCAAAATGGCAGCCTCAACTTGACAGACAGATGCCTCATCAATGGCAGAAGGGGGGGGGCGACCAGATCTGGGAGTTGTTTCCACAGACTTCCGGCCATGTTTGAATTCATGATACCAGCGTTTTACAAGGTCATATGTTGGGGCATTATCACCATAAGTTTCTTTCATTTCATCAAAAGTCTCCTGTGGTGTGCGTCCTTTCAAGTACAAAAACCGGATCACTGCTCGACATTCAACAGACTCCATTTCACGCCTGACTCAGTTCAAACACCTGTAAAACAGAAACCCCAATTAGTTCAGAGCTGTAATTTGCCACATAACCCGTAGAGATATAAATCATTGCAAATGCAAAATTTCAGCTAGATCAGACAACTGGAAGTGGGTCAAGAACATTACTTATTGCACGCCCCTCGTATGTATAATTCTGTGTACTAGAATGCTTTGATCTTAAATAATAATAATGTATACCATGAGAAAGAAGCTTAGTTTTGGCAACACTGAATATTCTAAAGGCTAACAGTTCTGGGGAAGAAACTATTAGAGTAGAAGTAGGGATCTCTACTGTGTAGGGCGGGATTTTGCTGCTGGGGATAAAAGGGCTTGTAGAATGTCAGAGACTCTACCATTAAAATACTTTTAAAAGAGGCAGAGGGATGCAACATTTCATCAATGTGACAGAGACTGAAACCTAGCTGACAGTTCGGGACCTATCAGTTTGACGACTCTCTTTTGAACCCTGTCCAGGAGTGAGACACTAGTAGCAGATGCACCAGCCCAAATGTGACAACAATACTCCATACATGGGCGAATGGTGGCCCTGTAGAGGTACAGGATATTTTCAGGGGTAAGTAACTTTCTAGCATGGTAGAGAGAGCCCACCTTCTTCACAGCAGCCCTGGCAATGCCCTTGATGTATCCATTCCAACATATGTTCCCTGTTAACATTAATCCAAGGAGTTTGAACGAAATACTTTCAGGTAATGTATCATTAGCTATTGGTGGTTGTAATTATTAAAAGAAATGAGCTTAGTTTTGGAAGCATTTAATGTCATTTGTTTTCCCCTAGTGCTTGTTATAGAGTGACACCTGAAAGTATCCTGTACCTCTATAAGGCCACCATTCGCCCAGGTATGGAGTATTGTTGTCACATTTGGGCTGGTGCATCTGCTGCTAGTCTCTCAAAAGAGAGTCGCCAATCTGATAAGCCCTGAACTGGCATCTAAGCTTCAGCCTTTGTCCCATCGACAAAACGTTGCATCCCTCTGCCTGTTCTACAAGTATTTTAATGGTGAATGTTTCTGACGAACTGCAGACACTTGTGCCCTCACGACATAGACACCCTTGACAAACCTGACAGGCAGCTAAATCCCATCCCCACACAGTAGAGATCCCTAGATGTAAAAGATCTTTCTACTCCAGTAGTTTCTTCCCCAGAACCGCTGGACTCTGGAATTCCATTCCAGGTCCCTGCTTCCCTAACTGTACTGACATGCAGAAGTTCAAGTGTAACGTGAACGGACATTTTGCTGCCCAAATTCCAACATAGCACCCCAGTAGTTGCTGCCCCTGATAGTAGCCCCCTACACCAAAGTGGCAATGTGCCGTGTTTGGGGTGAAAATGTAATAAAAAAAAAGAGTGTGATGTCATCAGCAAATATACCCATCTCTGAGATAATTTTATCAGAGAGGTCATTTATGAATATCAGAAACAATAAAGGTTCAAGGATCAACCTTTGAGGTACACCCACATTTATATCATATTGTTTAGATGTACGACCATCGAGGACAAGCTGGATTCTTCTCTTATTTAAGAACGATTTTATTATGTTAAGTATTCGTCCAGTAATACCATAGGATCTGATTTACATGAGACAACCATCGTGCCATACTCTGTCAAAGGCCTTAGATATATCTAGGGCTACTGCCCTAGCCTTTCCTGTTTTATCCAATGCATATATATGTTCAGAGATTACAGTTAGGATATCTGCAGTAGAACGGGCTTGCCTAAAACCATATTGTTGGTCATACAGAAGTTAACAGCTGTGAGCTGGTGCTTTATTGATTATGAACTCAAATATTTTGGCGAAAAGAGGGAGGAGGCTAATAGGGCAATAATTTAATGGATCATTTCTTTCACCAGAATTCTTGAAAACTAGTACCACAGAAGCAGTTTTCCAGCAGTCAGAAAAGCTTGATTTGTTAAGGTTTTTTTTTTACATGGTAGTCACCACTTATCAAGGCCCGGAGGACACTTGGGGATAAGGGTTATTGTGTGTACAGTAATCAATGGGATAGTATCACAGTAAGCGTTAGTATGGGAGATTTGATAAAGTGTCTACTTAAGGGGGCGGTTCATCAGGAATTTGTTTATGTTGGACTTGAAGACATCCAAGTTGTAGTCAGGTGGGAAACAGGCAAACGGAAGAGAGTTCCACAGGCGTGCACTTCTTAGAAAGAAGTTTTGTTCATGGAATCTGCATTTTGATTTAGGCACAGATATAGAGTGGGGAAAATTATTGAAAGTAGTTTCAGCTAGACGGGTGTTTATTGTGAAAGATTGGCGAGGGAGGGGGGGGGGGCTAGAGATTGGAGCTCAGCTGAGCACTTGCCATTGAAATAATGATAAAACAAAGACAGGTTCGCAATGTCTCTTCTGTGGGAGAGAGGTTGCAGGAAAGAGAAAAGGGCATCCTCATTAAGCCACAAAGTCTATTTTGTACTCTGTCAAGGCAGGATAGACTGTTTTTAGCAGCTCCTGCCCAGATGTGGTATTTGTTTGGAGAGAACCGAAGCAACGTTAGTGGAGCTGGGATGAGATCGGGTCCAGAAGCTAGGTTTTTTATGATATCATGTAAATGAGAAGGGGTTTCTGTCCGCAGAGGAAACTCAGAGAGGGAGTGATTTGCTGGGTCCAAAGTAGAGTTTGAAGCAAACCGCCGGGCAAGCAGATTAGATTCTTGGTGGCTGTGCAAACAGCTTCAAGATTGTTGGATAGTGGGGGGGGGGCGGGGAGAATTGATGTTCATCCATTCTGCCAGTTGCCAACTTTGTGGGAATTGCAGGAACACCCTAATTTCTGTTTATTATTTGCTTCTAATTCCATTTTGGTCTTTTTTTTGGCAATTCTCTCTGAGACCATTCAGCGGGTGTCCAAGCATGCATAGGGGTGTTCTATCCCAACCATCATCAGGTAATCTCGCCAATGCGACCAGATGGGGACCCCCATATTTCCTCCAGCAAAAACCTGACAGCGTTCCATGTTTAAAAAAGGATGTGTCCTCTATAGTATCAGACCTGACAGAATGGTTAATTGTAGGTATAGACCGTTTCGTACCCTCGAAAAAGTTCTAGCAAAAACCTAACAGCCAGCCATGGTTCTCTCCAGAATCTGCTGCTGCCATTGTTTACAGAAATCACTTTTTCCATTGCTTCCAACGTAATAGATGTATGGAAACTAAAGCCGCTTTCAGGACTGCCAGCAACCATTGTAAGAAAGTGGTAAAGAATGCAAGAGAGTTGTATGCTCAGTCCGTCAAGTCCAAAGTAGCTGAGCAGTGGCTTGGTTCCCACCAGTTTTGGCAAATAGCAAACAGAATCCTGAACAGAAGCGTGTGCTCTATCCCAACTATCATCAATGGACCTGAGGTAATCTCGTCAGCATCAGACAAAGCCAAACTCTTTGCCAAGAACTTTGCAGCTAATTCTACCCTATGCAATCAGCACCCCCTCATATTTCCTCCAAATCAAAAACCTTTATTCCAGTAAAGCAAATGACATATTCCAATTATAGTGCTGAAAAAGCTTCAACCAGAATTAGTTGTTAAAGTTTTGTCTTAAAGAGAATTACATCCCAACAGCCTGGAAAACCTCATTAGTATGTCTTGTATTTAAAAATTCAGATGATCGGTCATCTCCCTCTCAGTAGAGACCAATAAGTTTCTGCAGCTTCATGAGTAAGTTGTTGGAATCTGTGTTAAATAAAGAAGTAATCAACCATCTCAGCAAAAATAATCTCCTCAGTGACATGCAATATGGTTTCCGTTCTGCTAGATCTATATAAGATGTGTTTATGGTTATTTCTCATCTCTTGATGGAGGCTGCCTTTCCAGGGCAATTGCTCTTGACATATCAAAGGCCTTTGATAAGGTATGGCATAAAGGTTTACTTCACAAGATCTCCAGCAACGGTATAGCTGGAAATGTCTTCTCAATTATTAAATCATTTCTTTCTGATATGTTCATAAGAGTAGTGGTTGATGGGCAGAAATCAGAACTCACAGTATTAATGCTGGAGTCACTCAGGGGTCCATCCTGGGCTCAACTCTCTTCCTGATCTATATCAATGATTTCCCAAATCATATCCTAAGATCATTCGTAAATATTTATGCTGACGACACTACCATCTATTGCAACACTTAAAAAGTTGCAAACGACCAAAATTTTCTCTGATTCTCTCTCCTCTGATCTTGATCACGTGGTGCCATTGGGAAAGAGGTGGCTGCTTAATTTAATAAAACATCTGTCTAGCTGTAACCACTGTCAATAATTTTCCCACTCTTTATCTGTGCCAAAACCAAAACGTAAATTCCATGAGCAGTACTTCTTTCTTAGCAGTGCACGCCTGTGGAACTCTGTTCCATCTGCCTGTTTCCCACTTGACTACAACTTGGATGTCTTCTGTTTGCCAGCATTCCGGCTGACTGCAATATGGTTGTCTTCAAGTCCGACAGGTCCTGGATATGACTTTAAACTATTTCCAGTGGTGAGGCCCCAGCTTGCGGGCTTTGGGGAGTGTGGAGCCACCATTTAATTGCCATTGCTCCCAGTCTGTAAACTCGATGGTTGTAGGTTCGATCCACGGCTTGAGAAAGGTGTTTGTCTAGCCACATTGATGATTTATGATACAACGAAACATTAGTGTATGTGGATGATTATATATATATATATATATATATATATATATATATATATATATATATATATATATAATTTAAAGGGGATTAGGACAATAGTCTAAAGAGCAGAGTGTATTTTAATGTGATAGTAAAATTACTAATTTAATCAAAATACAAGAAAAGAACAGTGCTCGTTGTAATTCAGATATATAATAAGCTCGATAGGCAAATATCTTAGAGCTACTTTAATATTTAGTAATGTGATTGATAATTTAAAATTAAAATTAAAATTAAAAATTAAAAATCTGTTTCATAAGAAGGAACAACAACAAAGTCAATAATTTGTACGATCGTTTCGGAAACGATGTTTTTATTGTGATAGACATTAAGTCACGGACAATAATTTTGACATATAGTTTTTTTTTTTAAAACAAAGACGCCTCATCAGCAAAAGTATTGGGTGGTTTTTTTTTATATTTAAAAGACACCATAAATAAACTTTATTTTTAAGTAAGGCAGATGTATCTTTTAATTGTTCGCCTTTTAATTTTTTTTGATAGGGTATGGAATAAAGGTTTACTTCACAAGATCTCTAGCTATGGTATAGCTGGAAAAGTCTTCTCAATTATTAAATCATTTCTTTCTGATAGGTTCATAAGAGTAGTAGTTGAGGGGCAAAAATCAGAAGCTCACAGTATTAATGCCGGTGTCCCTCAGGGGTCCATCCTGGGCCCAACTCTTTTCCTGATCTACATTAATGATCTTCCAAATCACATCCTTTCATCATTTGTAGACATTTATGCTGACGAAACTACCATTTATGGTACCACATCTAAGACAGTAAACGACCAAGTTCTCTCGATTCTCTCTCCTCTTTCTTTCTATCGATCCAGTAGATATCTCACTGATGATGCAATTCTCTATCTATATAAGAGTCAGGTACGTCCAAGGATGGAGTACTGTTGCCACATCTGGGCAGGAGCTGCTAGAAAGGACTTATCCTGCCTTGATAGACTTCAAAATAGACTTTGTAGCCTCGTAGGAGATGTCCTTTTCTCTTTACTGCAGCCTCTATCTCACAGAAGAGATGTTGCGAGTTTGTCTCTGTTTTATCGTTATTTTAATGGAAAGTGCTCGGCTGAGCTCAAATCTATGGTCCCCCCTCGTTATTTTCATGGAAAGTGTTTGACTGAGCTTCAGTCTATGGTCCCCCCTCGCCAAACTTTCACAAGAAACACCCATCTAGCAGAAATCACTATCAATAATTCCCCCCACTCTTTATCTGTGCCTAAACCTAAACGTAGATTCCATGAACAAAGCTTCTTTATTAGAACTGCACGCCTGTGGAATTGTCTTCTGTTTTCCTGCTTTCCAGCTGATTACAATATGGTTGTCTTCAAGTCTAACGTAAATAAGTTTTTGATGAGCTGTTCCATATAAGTTAACAAATTTACCAAATTTTCATTACTAATAATTACTATATTGTCCAATTTCTACTGTACACTCTTTAACCCTTATCTTCGAGTGGCCTCTGGGCCTTGATTTTCAATATATATATATATATATATACAGTTTTTTTCAATATATATATATATATATATATATACAGTTTTGAAAATAATAAGCGGAAGTTTCTCAAAAGCTCTTTTGGCTATCATCTCATCAGGAGAAAATCGATAGCGTACAAAATAATATTGTGTCGAAAATAAAGAGTTCTAATGGGGAACTTATTAAATGTGCCAAAAGTACGGGGACACTAAAATAAATTTATTAACGTTTAAAAAACTATTAAAATATTGGCACAACGAGGGGAAAAAATGTGAAAAAAGATTCAAAGTTCCCCAAAGAGAAACAATGCGTTGGATGTTTCTTTCTGCCGACACAAAGGTTTCCGCACCGTAATAGAGACAGACTCCAAAATCTTTAAATGGTGTCTGGAGTCTGCTCTATGTAGCACCTCGAACCATTCTATTTTATATCTATCAGCACAGCACGGGTTGTCAACCAAATGCTGGCCAATAACAGAGTCCAAGGCTGCAGAAGGAGGGAAACCACCAGACCCCACCCTCCCTTGTCTTATCTTCGATGGAACATGCTGGTTTATACGAGTCAAAAGATGCAAGGATGTTCGCCCAACATAACCAGCATCGCACTGGCATTTGAATTGATATACAATATTGCTATTTTGGATGTAAGGCAAACTATCCTTGCGAAAAGACTATATATATATATATATATATATATATATATATATATATATAAATATGCACATAAAGTTATGAACAGTAAATAAGGCCCGAACAAAGCTGGGCTGAACTGCTAGTATATATATATATATATATATATATATATATATATATATATATATAACTAACAAGGCAACCCGGCGTTGCTCGGGACCATATAAGACAATGAGAAAGATTTTGAACATGCCTGCTGTTCTTAGAGGAATTTTTGATGTCTACATATCATTTGCCATGTTGAGCAAAGACGTGTAATACCCTACAACGGGTATTACCCTATGACGAGTATTACACAACATATGTATGGAATAATTGTACCTTCATTGGACAGGAAATTTACAGCTAGCATGTGGAAAAAATTTCCTTTATTTAAAATTATTTAAATAAGTTTATGTTGTGCTAAATTTTCGGTATGTCACAGGAGTGTGTTTTTTTTTTACATCAGAGTGCTATAGTTAAGAAGCACCAGATTTTTTATATAAATGCTATACTACTGGAATATATTACATGATTTTCGATTTTGATAACTTATGTTCGTCACAGTTAAGAATTTATTTATTTTTCATATGGGTACTTCACTGTATAAGTACCTTATTTCCTGGGTAGGATACTGTAGAAGTAACATTTTTTTTCTAATTTAAAAATGAAAGAACTCGATACTTTTAAGTAATTTTCTGTTGTGCTTAATTTTCTGTGCGTCTAGAGTAAGAAATTGTTTGTTATTTCATCTATTGCTATAGTGAAGAAGCACCTTATTTCTCATTTAAAAGTCATGCTATTAGATTATATAACTTGATTTTTGGTTTTAATGACTTTTATGCACGTCACAGGTAGGATTTGATTTGTTTTTCATACGAGTACTATACTACACAAGTACCTTATTTCTTTGGTAGGATAATGTATAAGTACCTTATTTTTAATATATAGATGAAACTACTCAATGATTTAACATAATTTTCTGTTGTGCGGAATTTTCCGTATGTCAGAGGTGAGAGGTTGTTTTTATAATAGAGTGCTATATTAAAGAAACACCTTATTTCTTATATAAATGTCATACTACTCGAATATATTATATAATTTTCGGTTTGGATTACTTTTATTTATGCCACGGGTAAGATTTCCTTTGTTTTTCATATGGGTACTATACTGCACAAGTACCTTATTTCTCGGGTAGAATACTGTACAAGTACCTATTTTCTAATGTAAAAATGAAAAAAAAAACTTGCTACATTTATGCAATTTTCTGTTGTGTTACATTTTCTGTACGTCAGGGATAAGAATTTGATTGTTTTGTTATCTGGGTGCTATAGTGAAGAAGCACCTTATTTCTCATATGTAAGTCATACTACTCGAATATTAAACGTGATTTTCGGTTTTAATAACTTTCATGTATGTCACAGGTAAGATTTTCTTTGCCTTTTCATGAGTACTATACTACACAAGTACCTTATTACTTTAATAGAATTTCTTGTATACATAAATACATTAAAAACTAATCATTGTATGTGATTTTTGGAATATGACTATACAAATATAATACATTAAATTTCTAATGATCAGTTAATTAGTATAGGAGTGAATCCAATACATACAAATATATAAGTATATACTATACTAATCATTCATAATGATCGGTTAATTAGTTTAAGAGTGAGTCCAATACATAGAAATATATAAGCATATACACGTTATTAAAATTCATAATGATCGGTTAATTAGTTTAGGAGTTAATCCAAGACATAGAAATATATAAACATATACACATAATTAAAATTCATAATGATCGGTTAATTAGTTTAGGGGTGAATCCAAGACATAGAAATATATAAACATATACACATAATTAAAATTCGTAATGATCGGTTAATTAGTTTGGGAGTGGTTCCAATACATAAGAATATATAAACATATACACATAATTAGTATTCATAATGATCGGTTAATTAGTTTAGGGGTGAATCCAAGACATAGAAATATATAAACATATACACATAATCAAAATTCATAATGATCGGTTAATTAGTTTAGGAGTGGTTCCAATACATAAGAATATATAAACATATACAGATAATTAAAATTCATAATGATCGGTTAATTAGTTTAAGAGTGAGTCCAATACATAAGAATATATAAACATATACACATAATTAGTATTCATAATGATCGGTTAATTAGTTTAGGAGTGAATCCAAGACATAGAAATATATAAACATATACACATAATTAAAATTCATAATGATCGGTTAATTAGTTTAGGAGTGGTTCCAATACATAAGAATATATAAACATATACAGATAATTAAAATTCATAATGATCGGTTAATTAGTTTAGGAGTGAATCCAATATATAGAAATATATAAACATATACACATAATTAAAATTCATAATGATCGGTTAATTAGTTTAGGAGTGGTTCCAATACATAAGAATATATAAACATATACAGATAATTAAAATTCATAATGATCGGTTAATTAGTTTAGGAGTGGTTCCAATACATAAGAATATATAAACATATACACATAATTAATATTCTTAATGATCGGTTAATTAGTTTAGGAGTAGATCCAATACAAATGCAATTACCTGATCTGTTTACGTGATTTTTGGAATGTAACAAATAAGCTGATATATCATATATATTTTGAATATGACATTTTCGTTACGTAAATCAAAAACATTCTTCTGTATTTTTTTTTTTTTAATAAAAGCGTTCTTGTGTGTTTATTACAAAACATTTAAAAATAAAAAATATCGGAATGTTAAATAAAAAAAGAAAAGGAAAGAAATTATGGAGATCGAAACCGCAACACTTGTGTTGGTAAACGGTCACGGTAACCATTGCAGTATTGCACCAGTTGGGACAAAGGCGATAAAAGCGTTGTGAAATGTCTAAATAACTAGATTTCTAATTGTCTGTATTTTTGAGATGAGGTGTGTTCGTTGATTGAGATTGTCAGACTGACTTCCTCATCTTGGTTGTTATAGTCACAACGTCTCGGCCGTTTTGCCCTTTGGCCTTCGTCAGGTGTTTTGTATCGAACTGGGGAACCGTTTGTTAGGAGTCTCGAAACCAACCCTTTTTTTATTATTACGGGGGTACCGTGTTCGGACTCCAGCTAGGCTCTGGGGCATAGTTGCTGATTCTCTGTTTTGAATGTTACTTTTTCATTGCCTTCGTTCAGGATTGAACTCAGCACTTTTGGGTAACTGTAAATTTTGATACAACATCTAGGACCACTCAGCCATATGTCACTGTAATAATAACTCAAAACTGACTCTAAAATTCTTAATTATTCCTTATTTAATTAAAAGATTGGTAAATTTTGAAAACTATTACATCTAATTGTCTGTATTTTTGAGATGAGGTGTTTTCATTGATTGAGATTGTCGGACTGACTTCCTCATCTTGGTTGTTATAGTCACAACGTTTCGGCCGTTTTGCCCTCCGGCCTTCGTCGAACCCAACCCTTTTTTATTATTACAGTGACATATGGCCGAGTGGTCCTAGACGTTGTATCAAAGTTTACAGTTACCCAAAGGTGCTGAGTTCAATTCCCAGTTCGATACAAAACACCTGACGGGTTTGAATGTGTCTCGATTCATTCAATTTCGGACTTAAGCATATATTCAACCACTACCGTGGTTGAATGATATATATATATATATATATATATATATATATATATATATATAGTGGTTTTTGTTTTGATTTTTTGAACAATAGTCATGTTTTTATGACTACGCCTCGGAGAACCGGTGTTTTTCTTAGAAAGTCGCCTTTTTTTTTATTTGGACGTATTATTTATTTATTATTTTTTATTTATTTATTATTTTTAAAAACTATATATATATATATATATATATATATATATATATATATATATATATATATATATATATATATATATACTGTTTTTAAAAATATATAGTGTCCGGGCAGACCAGCTAACAGCTTCAGTTTTGCAGCTTTGGGATGAATTTTGCTTAGGGTTTTTTTTTGCTTGGTCATTTCCCCTGTGACCAACAACTAATATAATTATTTAACCTTTTTCACGGTGCAAGAGACTATTACACCTAAATTCATAACAAACACGACGAAATGTTCATATTTCTGTTGTTTTTAAAAAATGAATAATAAAATGATAAAACTAAAAATAAATAAAAAAATGTACATTAAAATACTAAAAATTAAAATGAATAAAAACTAAAAACTAAAAAATATATATTAAAATACTAAACTAATTTATTTAAAAATAAATAAATACTAAAAATTAAAAAAATATATATTAAAATACTAAACTAATTTATTTAAAAATAAATAAAAACTAAAAACTAAAAAAATATATATCAAAATACTAAACTAATTTATTTAAAAATAAATAAAAACTAAAAACTAAAAAAATATATATTAAAATACTAAACTAATTTATTTAAAAATAAATAAATACTAAAAACTAAAAAAAATATCTTAAAATACTAAACTAATTTATTTAAAAATTAAAATTAATAAAACTAACAAATAAAATAAAAAATATATATTAAAATACTAAACTAATTTATTTAAAATTCAAAATAAATAAAAACTAAAAACTAAAAATATATATATTAAAATACTAAACTAATTTATTTAAAAATTAAAATTAATAAAACTAACAAATAAAATAAAAAATATATATTAAAATACTAAACTAATTTATTTAAAATTTAAAATAAATAAAAACTAAAAATATATATATTAAAATACTAAACTAATTTATTTAAAAATTAAAATTAATAAAACTAACAAATAAAATAAAAAATATATATTAAAATACTAAACTAATTTATTTAAAATAAATAAAAACTAAAAACTAAAAATATATATATTAAAATACTAAACTAATTTATTTAAAAATTAAAATAACTAAAACTACACAAATAAAATAAAAAAAATGTATATATAAATACTAAACTAATTTATTTAAGAATTAAAATAAATAATAAATAAAAATATATTAAAATATTAAACTAATTTATTTAAAAATTAAAATAAATAATAACTAAAAACTAAAAAAATATATATTAAAATATTAAACTAATTCATTTAAAAATTAAAATAAATAAAACTAAAAACTAAAAAATATATATTAAAATATTAAACTAATTTATTTAAAAATAGAAATAAATAAAAAATAATATATATATATATATTAAAATATAAAGTTAATTCATTTTAAAATTAAAATAAATAAAAAAATATATATATTAAAATATTAAACTAATTTATTTAAATATTAAAATAAACAAAAAATAAAAACAAAAAAATATATTAAAATACTAAACTTATTCATTTAAAAATTAAAATTCATAAAACTACACAAAGAAAATAAAAAATATATATTAAAATACTAAACTTATTTATTTTAAAATTAAAATTAATAAAACTAGCAAATAAAATAAAATATATATCAAAATACTAAACTAATTTATTTAAAAATAAATAAAAACTAAAAAATATATATTAAAATATTAAACTAATTCATTTAAAAATTAAAATAAATAAAACTACACAAATAAAATAAAAATATATATCAAAATACTAAACTAATTTATTTAAAAATTAAAATTAATAAAACTAACAAATAAAATAAAAAATATATGCTAAAATACTAAATTAATTTATTTAAAAATCAAAATAAATAAAAAGTCAAAACTAAAGAAGTATATATTAAAATACTAAACTAATTTATTTAAAAATTTAGATAAATAAAACTAACAAATAAATAAAAAATATATATGAAAATACTACACTACATTATTAAAAAGTAAAATAAAAAACTAACAAATAAATAAAAAAAATATTAAAATACTAAACTAATTTATTTTCAAATTAACATAAATAAAACTAACAAATAAATAAAAGTATATATTAAAATACTAAACAAATTTATTTAAAAATTTAAATAAACACTAACAATAAAATATATATTAAAATAATAAACTAATTTATTTGAAATTAAAATACATAAAAACTTACAAATAAATAAAAAATATATATAAAAAAACTAATTTATTTGCAAATTAAAATAAATAAAAACTAATAAATAAATAAAACATGTATATCAAAATAATAAACTAATTTATTTTAAAATTAAAATAAATAAAAACTAACAAATAAATAAAAAGATATATTAAAATACTAAACTAATTTATTAAAAATTAAAATAAATAAAACTAACAAATAAATAAAAATGTATATTAAAAATATACTAATTCATTTAAAAATTAAAATAAAAAACTAACAAGTAAATAAAAATATATATGAAAATAATAAACTAATTCATTTGAAAATTAAAATAAATAAAAACTAAGAAATAAATAAAAAAATGTATATTAAAAACAAACTAATTCCTTTAAAACTTAAAATAAAAACTAACAAATAAATAAAAAATATATATTAAAATAATAAACTAATTTATTTTAAAATCAAAATAAATAAATACTAATAAATACATACAAAATATATATTAAAATAATAAATTAATTTGTTTAAAAATTAAAATAAATAAAAATAACAAATAAATAAAAAGTGTATATTAAAAAATAAACTAATTAATTTAAAAATTAAAATAAATAAAAATGAACAAATAAATAAAAATGTATATTAAAATACTAAACTAATTTATTTAAAAAATTAAAACAAATAAAAACTAACAAATAATTAAAAATGTATTTAAAAATTTAAAATAAATAAAAACTAACAAATAAGTAAAAAATATACATTAAAATACTATACTAATTAATTTAAAAATTTTAAACAAATAAAAACTAACAAATAAATAAATAAATGCATGTTAAAATAATAAACAAATTTATTTTAAAATTTTAATAACTAAAAACTAAAAAATAAATAAAAAAATGTACATTAAAACACTAAACGAATTAATTTAAAAATTGAAACAAATAAAAACTAACATATAAACAAAAAATTTACATTAAAATACGAAACTAACTAATTTAAAAATTAAAATAAATAAAAAAATAACAAACAAATAAATAAATAGTATATATTAAAATACTAAACTAATTCACTTTAAAAATTAAAAAAATTGAAAATAAAAAAATAACAAATAAATAAAAAATACATATTAAAAAAATAAACTAATTTATTTAAAAATTAAAATAAATAAAAACTAACAAATAAATGAATATTATATATAAAAATAATAAACAGATTTACTTTAAAAATTAAAATAAATAAAAACTAACAAATAAATAAAAAAAGAATTTAGACAGCTTGATCAGAAGACCAGGAAAC
>NC_136527.1:20339062-20449062 GCF_053919585.1 Euprymna scolopes
ACTCTTCTACCTACCTGGAAAAGTTTTTGTGTTTTTATGTAAAACGTGTAGTCGGTTCGAAAATCATACAGTGTTGATCGATATATGTGAAAAAAAAAACAAAAACAAATGGCGGGGAGGGGAGCTGACTGTTAAATACGTGAAGTTTGGGAAAATCAGTTAAAACTAAAAAGTTATACAAAATACTGTTAGAAACCCACTCAGTAAATAGGAACATTTATTTTGTCTCCCTACGAGGGCAGGGTTAGACACCAAGGTCGTTTTTTAATGTGGGAGGAGGGGGGGGATAAAAATTAAAAATTGTTTCGGTCGTGAAGGATTTTTTCCTCCACTAGCTGAGAACAAAAAATTGAAGTGTAGTATCAGAATAGATACTGTATTTTGATCTTGGCCCGAAGGACAAGAAATCTCTTACCGTGACATATATTCGTGTGTATTTTTTTTTTGTATGATTTTTTAGTTTTAACTCATTTTTCCAAACTTCACGTATTTAACAGTCGGGTCGCCGCTGATTGTCCTTTTTACATACACTGATAAGCACTGAGTTTTCGAACTGATTAAACGTTTTATAATTACTAAAACAACGAAAAACTTTTCCAGGTAGGTAGAAGAGTAATTTATCTTGCCTTTGATAACATTTGTTACTTATATTTTTCAATTTTTGACCACTTTTCCGTACGTCTGTTGATTGTAAAACAAGCCCGTAATTTTTACGAAAAATGGGGGAGAAATTGCATTTTCCCTAGATGTAAACACCTTGAAGATTGGGAATACAGGGGACATACTTATCTCCCTTTTCGACACTTTAATAATAGCGTGCTTTTTTAAGACCATAGCAAGATGGCCTTTTCTTTTCCTTTTTTTTCTTTTCTTTTTTCTTTTCCTTTTCTTTCCTTTTTTCTTTTTTTCTTTTCTTTTTTCTTTCCTTTTTTCTTTTTTCTTCTTTCTTTTCTGTTTCTTTTTTCTTTTTTTTCCTTTTTTCTTTTTTCCTTTTTTCTTTCCTTTTTTCCTTTTTTCTTTCCTTTTTTCCTTTTTTCTTTCCTTTTTTTCTTTTCTTCTTTCCATTTTCTTTTCTTCTTTCCATTTTCTTTTCTTCTTTCCATTTTCTTTTCTTCTTTCCTTTTTCTTTTCTTCTTTCCTTTTTCTTTTCTTCTTTCCTTTTTCTTTTCTTCTTTCCTTTTTCTTTTCTTCTTTCCTTTTTCTTTTCTTCTTTCCTTTTTCTTTTCTTCTTTCCTTTTTCTTTTCTTCTTTCCATTTTCTTTTCTTCTTTCCTTTTTTTCTTTTCTTCTTTTTCTTTCCTTTTTTCTTTTCTTCTTTTTTTCTTTCCTTTCCTTTCCTTTTTCTTTTCTTTTCTTTCCTTTTTCTTTTCTTTTCTTTCCTTTCTTTCCTTTTTTTCTTTCCTTTTTTTCTCCTTTTTTCTTTCTTTGTTCTTTCCTTTTCCTTTCTTTTTTTCTTTCCTTTTCCTTTCTTTTTTTTATTCCTTTTCCTTTCTTTTTTTTATTCCTTTTCCTTTCTTTTTTTCTTTCCTTTTCCTTTCTTTTTTTCTTTCCTTTTCCTTTCTTTTTTTCTTTCCTTTTCCTTTCTTTTTTTCTTTCCTTTTTCTTTTTTTCTTTCCTTTTTCTTTTTTTTCTTTCCTTTTTCTTTTTTTTTCTTTCCTTTTTCTTTTTTTTCTTTCCTTTTTCTTTTTTTCTTTCCTTTTTCTTTTTTCTTTCCTTTTTCTTTTTTCTTTCCTTTTTCTTTTTTCTTTCCTTTTTCTTTTTTCTTTCCTTTTTCTTTTTTCTTTCCTTTTTCTTTTTTTTTCAAAACTAAAAACGCAATAAAAAAAATCCATCTGTCTTAACAAGCACTTAAAAAAAAAAATGGCAGGCTTCGTAAACTGCAGAAGTACCTAAAAAATAGATAGATTGTCCTGGATCAATTTATATAATGTTTATAATTGTGAATTGATCCCTCCCTCGGACACGTCTATACGAATCAATCAAGTCTGCAATTTGTGCGACTTCTAAAATAAATAGATATATAAAAAAAAGGACATAAAATTAGGGCCCAAATGTATGTAATGTTTATTATTATAGATTGAACCCTCACCCCCAACTTATCAAATGCCATGTGTGTGATCAATATTCACTGTTTAGACGCAATTGTTAAACATTCACACACACACACGCACAAAAAAGCTGGTTCAAAAGTCGGGGGGTCCATTTATGTAATATTTATAATTGTATGTTAATGACAATTAAGTCAGGGATCAGTTTATGTAATTCTTGTAATTATTAATTGATCCCTCTTACCTGCCAATTGTTATTGCGTCTGTCCGACCAACACTTAAGAGAAACAACTACAGACCATAAAGTCAGGGATTGGTTTATATAACGTATATAATTGCAAATTGATCCCCCCCCCCTCCCGGAAGTTATTGATTATCTTTTTTCTCAAATACGTTTTCAATTTATTTTGTCAACTTGTCCACCCATTTAAAAAAAAAAACAAAACAAAAAAAAAAAAAGCAGTATTTTGCAAAACCTAAAACCAAAAAGTGACTATAAAGTCAGGGATCAAATTACGTAACGTTTATAATTGCGAATTGATCCCTCTTAACCTGTCGGCTTTCTTATCAGATATGTTCAATCTACGTCGTCAAATTATTCATTTTTTTTTTTCGTTCAACGTATAACAATAAACATTGACCATAAAGTGAGGGTTCAATTTATGTAATGCTTATAATTGTAGATTGGTCCCTCCTCCTACCCTACCACCTTCAAGCGACATAAAAACAAAATTTCTTCGTCTTTTGGATAGGAGCCAAGTGCAGTATCTGTTCTGATACTAAACTTCATCTTTTCTTTTCTCTGTCAGTCTGGAAGAATTTCACATTCACTGAGACATTTTTTTTTTTTTTTATCTCAATTCAGAATGCCCACTTTTGGGAAGCTGGAGTCCTTTTCCACATTAAAAATCGACATTGTATCTAATTTTGCCCTTGTGGGGAAAGTAAATATATATATATATATATAATATATATATATATATATATATATAATTGGTACATACATTGTGCGCAAATGTTATTTAGAAAGCCATTCTTAACATGGGGAGCGTGTTTTCTAAATTTTCTTTACTTTCATCTAATAATTTAATAATTAAAAAAAACGGCGCTTCTACACTATTAGGACGAAATTTTGTAGTCGATAAATGGAGTTTTCAGATTAAAAAAACAATGGTTTCAACTGATTTTTTTATCAATTCTAATAAATTACAATAGTAGCTTTCAAATTATGCAGTCGAAATTACCTGAATATTACTGAATTATTAAAAAAAAAAAAAAACAACTTTAATCTTGTTAGCAGGTGAAAAATTGCCGCCATCTTGTTTAAATCAAAACCGAAAATTACCTCCCTTTTGAAATCTGTCTTACGATCGTTTTCATCAAATTCTATTTCTTCATTTTCTTTAATAAATAATTTTCTACCTTATCGATTTTCGTAATTTTGGGATATAATCATCTTAAAAATACGAGGAATACGTAGATACCATTGTTTTCATGTGAAATTCAGTTTTACGATTTCCGAAATTTCGTCCCAATAGTGCAGAAGCGCAAAAAAACAAAAAAACAAAACAAAACATATCGTAAATCTTTAATTTAACGTGAAAATACTATTTAAAAACAAAAATAGCTCGGTAACAAAAGTGCACAAATGCTAAAAAAAATCTAATCGTACTCCCTTTAAATATCTTGAATTTGTGAACTTCAGAAACAAAAGGGGGGGGGCACGAAGTGAAAGATCAATTCATGTTTAGGAATTGATTCCTCTAACCTTTTCCTATTTTTATTTGCTCCTCACGAGGGTTAGACTCGACTTTAATTTTTAAAAATCCAGCTCCACACAAAACAGGGGCACTCTAGATCAGGACAAACATTGACTCGGTCTCAAAGGATTTCTTTCTTTTTTTTTTTTTATTGGCTGCATAGAGAAATGCTGAAGTGTATTATCAGAACAGGGTAATGTTTAAAAGTCGCGGCGAGAGAAGAACGCAAAAAAAAAAAAAAATCTGACGTTTTTTTTTTTTTTTTTTTTACACAGTGATCACCACTTATCAAGGCCCGGAAGCCACTCAGGGATAAGGGTTATTGCAAGTACATTACGTTAGTTTTTGTTTTTGTTATATATTACTGTATTGAGGAATTATTTAAACTCCATTTAGTATTATTCATGTAAAATTGAGAAAATCACGCTTTAAATGTGACACCAAAACAAAATGGCCGTGGAACTTGACCTGATGTTTACAAACGAAAATTGAATTTTTACTCGAAATGATCCCTCGTTTAGTAAAATTAATTAATAATATTTATTAATAGCATTTAACTAATTTTTAAAGCCTAAACAGAATTTTTTTTTTTTTTCTTACATACTTCTATAACTGTAGTCTTTAAATATAGGGTGGGTCATAAGTCCCGCACCAAAGGATTTTAAATAATTCTGATAGTAATAAACGTTATTTATTAAAACCAAACTTAACCAATAAACTGAAAAAGCACGTTGAACAGATACAATCATAAAAGATGTATCTCGTACCCAAAGAAAATAAAATATGGGTTTGTATTACTGTACACAGATTCGAAAAAGTTGTCAAAAAAACAAATATATAACAAATAAATGTTATCAAAGGCAAGATAAGTTACTTTTCTACCAAATTGGATATATTTTAGTCCTTTTCCACATTAATGGCGTCTCACACCCTCTTTAACACCGTAAGTTTGGAAAAAGGTGTTATAAATAAAAAACTATACAAAATACTATTAAAAACCCGCTGAATATACGTCAACCTATATCGCGGTAACATATATTGAGCGAGTTTTTAACAGTATTTTATCCGGTTTTTTATTTATAACATCTTTTCCCACACTTACCGTGTTAAAGAGAGAATAAGACGCCATCTTGAATTTTCGAATACATCCGTAAACACTGTATGGTTTTCGAGCTGAATAAACATGTTACATTGAATAAAAACACGAAAAATATATCCAGTTTGGTAGAAAAGTAACTTATCTTTCGTTTGATAACATTTATTTGTTATATATTTGTTTTTTGACAACTTTTTCGAATCTGTGTGTGCAGTAATACAAACCCCTGAAACAACACGTTGAACAGATACAATCATAAAAGATGTATCTCATACCCAAAGAAAAGAAAATATATTTTGCCCTGCAGATTTGACAGTTTCACATCACTTAATTCTTTGGTGCGTGACTTGTGAGCCACCCTGTACTATAGGCCTTGTGACTTAGGGGCAAAATGCATTATTTATTTATTTATTTTTTTTTTTTGTCAATGAAAGAGAAATCCTGTTAGACTGAGGCAGTTTTTATTGTTTCTATTCACAATGTCTCCCCCACGGGACAGTTAGACACCAGGGTCGGTTTTTAATGTGGAGAGAAGGAACAAAAATAAGGATTGTCTCGGTCGTGAAGGATTTCTCTTTCACTGAGAGAGAAAGAGAACAAGAAATTGGAGTACAGCATCCGAAGAACAGATACTACACTTTGAAATATTAAATTCTTTTATTCAGGCTGAAAATAAATATGAACAAAAACTTGGTCACAACTCAAAAGGGGGAGAAAAATGAGGAGTCGTTGGTCATCCTTGTCACTTTAGAACTAAACAAGTTTCTCTTACCTAGTATCTTCTTCCACCATAATACCGCATTCACCCTTTTATACTGGGGGACGCCCTACCTAGAATCCAATTGTGTAAAACATTTTTTTTTTTTTTTTTTGTACATGTAGGTCACCACTTATCAAGGCCCGGAGGCCACTCAGGGATAAGGGTTATTGCGTGTACAGTAATCAATGAGATAGTATTGTAGTAACCCTTAGTATTGGAGATTTGATAGTGTCTTACTTAAGCGGGCGGTTGGTCAGGAATTTGTTTATGTTGGACTTGAAGACATCCAAGTTGTAGTCAGGTGGGAAACGGGCGAACGGAAGAGAGTTCCACAGTCGTGCACTTCTGAGAAAGCTCTGCTCATGGAATCTACGTTTGGATTTAGGCACAGATAAAGAGTGGGGAAAATTATTGACAGTAGTTTCAGCTAAACGGGTGTTTCTTGTGAAAGATTGGCAACGGGGAATGAGAGATTGGAGCTCAGACGAGCGCTTGCCGTGGAAATAACGATACTGGGCTGGGAGGGGGGGAAAAAAAATTAAAAAGTGGTTAGTAGGACCCTCCCAACCCTGTCTAGTTGATAGACCACCCGTTCCATTTCAGTTTATAAAGGAACCTGAGCTCCTGCGGGACAGTCTCTAAGTGGGGATGCCCTCTAGATGGAATGAAATGGAGAAAAGAAAAATTAGTGGGTGAGGGGAGGTGTTAGTGATTGACTTCTTTCTCTTCAAGATGGGTGAAATTTAGAGGGAGACTGGAAAAAAAAATTGGAGATCTTGGAGGCTTCCTAGTCAGGGAGGGATGGAGCAATTACTCGGCTAGCTAAGAGGTAAAAGATTAGGTTACACTTGACGGACCTGTGCGTTCCACACCTAGGCGGAGAACATGTATTAAAATTTGGCTCCTCTTCGTACACACAGATTTGCTACATGTATCCATCTTCTGTCAAATGCTGTGCGATGCAGCCTTCTTCTATCACATCTGATCTTCACCCGTAGTTGGTGTTTAAAGAAAGCGATCAGATCCTGGTCAGAAAAAGACACCCCTCCCCGACCACCTTGACGTCACGACGTCCAAATCACCATTCTCGCCACGGCTAGTAAAGCAAAATGTGACACAAGGTCGTTTTTTAAAGTGGGGTTAAACTAGCTTCCTGAAAAAAGAGAAAAGAGGCACTCTGGTTGGGACCAAAAATAATAATTGTCCCAGTATATAGTTTCCTCTCCATTGACTGGGGAAAATTACCTTAAGTGCAGCATCTGCAGAACAGATACTACACTTTTATCCCGGCCCGAAGGGCTTCCTGGTCCCACGGCGGCTTCATGTTGTCAGTGACATTGGATATGGTGATCGGACGAGGATACTCTGATCTTGACCTGAAGGCCAAGAACGTCCATTTTTATTGTTGTTCCAATTCAGTGCTCCTTTTGGGAGGAGTTGGCTTTTATCCACTTAAAAAAAACTGACCTTATGTCTAAATCTGCTCTCGTGGGGAGGCACGTGAAGAGACGTGATGTTAAAATCAGCCACTGTTTTTATTTTTTTTTAAATACTAAAGAATATTGTTTTTACTTAAACTATTAATTTGTGATGATTTTTTATTTTTAGTTGAATTTATTTTATTTCATCGACTGGATGTATATATACTAGCAAAAGTACCCGTTATTGACTGGGTTCAAAAACAGCCTACAGAAAATGGGCTCTGATTTATGAAAGTATGATAGGTTATGAAAAGAAAGGGTTGTAAAGAGATAGCTTCGAATTTGGGGGTATCAAAACCAAAGCAAAATATGATGAAAGTAAAAATAAAATAGATAAACCCCATAATTTATTATACCATACCTGTTCACACTGAAACACTTATCACAATATTCTGTGGATCTATATTAAAAAACCTTGTTAAACTTTGTGACATTTCCATTCTATGGAGGTCAGGCGCAAATGAACACCCCATAATTTTATTATACCATATTTCTTCAAACTTATCAAAGTATACTTACGCAGATAGATATGAAAAGCCTTTATTAAAGTTTGTGCCTATTCCATTCTATGGAGGCCAGGTGCGAACGCAGACCCCACAATTTTATTATACCATCCCTATTTAAGTTAAAACATACTTATCAAAGTATTCTTATGTACATCTATATCAAAAACACTTGTAAACGTTTTTTTTTTAATTTTTAAATTTTTTATTTCCATACTTTGTGGACCAGGTGCGAACGCAGACCCCACAATTTTAATGAACCACCGTTCTACCAGATCAAACATATCCATTCCTGTGTCTCGATACATCTTCTATCATTATATGTGATCAGTTTTCTATAATAGTCAACCATATAGGAGCCTATTCGTGACCAGGCACACGGAGACGTTCAGCTTTATATTATATATATATATATTTTTTTTAAAATATAATTATCCACTGACACGTGTTTTGTCGTCCACGACTCATCAGAGTGGCTGAATCTAGTGAGATTCGAAATCGGGACCTCGTGATAAGAAGCCTAAACCTCTACCACGCGGCTAACCTCGCAGGACTAATAAATGTATCAATTTCTCTAGATATTTTTATTCGTTTCATTATTTTCTTTTGTAACGGGATTAGGATTTATATATCCTAGTCCTCTACAGGTGTTACGGTAAAGAGTCTTGAGCAAGTTGTTTTGAATGTTAATATTGGTAAAGGGAGACAACTCTCCATTCCGGTTTTAATAGATGACCAATTTGGTATTAAATTTCAGTTTGATAATTTCTGTCAAGTAAAGTCCCACCTAAATAAATTAAAATGCAGGTTGGCATTTTCAAGTGAAAAACAGAGCAATGCTATAAAAATTGACGGTATTCTAGGTGTAGATATATTTCAATTCATGACTAACTTTCTTTCTTTTTTTTTTTTTACACGGTGGTCACCACTTATCAAGGTCCGGAAGCCACTCAGAGATAAGGGTTATTAAGGGCTATTGCAGGTACAGTACGTTGGTGTGGAGATTTAATGAAGTGTTCACTCAAGGGGGCGGTTCTGGCTGGTCCCCCCTCGCCAATCTTTTTCAAAAAACACCCGACTAGCTGAAACCACCGTCAAAAATTTTCCCCACTCCTTATCTGTGCCTAAATCAAAACGTAGATTCCATGAACAAAGCTTCTTTCTTAGAACTGTACGCCTGTGGAACTCTGTTCCGCTTGCCTGTTTCCCTCCCGACTTCAACCTGGATGTCTTCAAGTCCAACACAGACAAATTCCTGATGAACCGCCCCCCCCCTCCCCCAAGTAATGACACTTTACCAATTTTCCAATACTACACCATCCCTTTGATTACTGTACACACAATAACCCTTATCCCCGAGTGGCCATTGGGCCTTGATAAGTGGTGAACTCCATGTAAAAAAAAAAAAAAAAAAAAAAAAAAAATTGTTTTTGTTAGCAATACTTTCTTGAATGAATTCAAGTATTTATACGAAAGTGCATTTTTACCTAAATGCTTGTTGGAAATAATTTTCCTATTGACCAATCTATATAATAAATATGTATAAATTATTATTATTATTATTTTTCTTTATTTTTTATTTTTTTTCTTTCTAGTTAACTATATTAAAAACTAGCACCCCCCCCCCCAATCTCCGATGTTAAGAACGGCTTTCGGAATAAACACCCTTTACAGGTTGGGCAACCAATGCACATGGACCAAATATTCTTATTACTTACTAGCAGTACAACCCGGCTTTGCTCGGGCCCTATGTACTGTTCATGACTTTATGTGCATATGTATATAGATATTAAAAAGTTTGACTCCTGTCCAGGTAACCTACATCTAAAATTTCAAGTTTTAGGCCCAAAATTGATGGAGGAGTTTGGTAGAGTCTGCAAAGGTCAACTGTTTCAACTTTGACCTCTTGCCAGCCAAAGTTTTGCCAAAAAACTGATTGAAAAGCTTGCTCCCTGTCTGACTACCCTTTATGTAAATTTTCAAATGTTCAGACCCAAAATTGGCTGAATAGTTTGCTAGAGACCACAAAGCTCAAATCTTTTGAACTTTGACAACCAAATTTTCGGCCAAAAACCGATTAAAAAGCTTGCACCATGTCTGAATACACTTTATGTAAAATTTCAAATGTTTAGACCAAAAATTGGCTGAGTAATTTGGTAGAGACCGCAAAGTTCCAATTTAAAAAAAATTTGACCCTAATTTTAAACTCTTAACATTTATTATTTTGGGCTCGAATCGAATTAAAAAGTTTGATCCATGTCCAAGGAATCAACATCTAAAAATTCAAGTGTTTTGACCCAAAATTGGCGGAGGAGTTTGGTAGAGTTTTCAAAGGTCAAATCTTTTGAACTTTGACCCCTTGACAGCCAAATTTGTGGCCGAAAACCGATTAAAAAGATTTTCCCAAATCTCAATATCCTTTGTCAAATCTCGAGTCTGTAGACTGAAAATTGACAGAGTAGTTTGGTAGGGAAAGGTACATACACACACAGACACACATTAAATATATAGATATATAATTACCCATAATTCCATTGATCTATGGGTAAATATCAATATATATATATATATATATATTTTTTTTATGTGTCACCAAAATCAAAAGCCACTCAAAGATAAGGGTTAATGAAATGGATTGTCAGTTAAATGATGATAACTATCATGAGAAGACTGAAAATGTTCAATTAAATAAACAAAATTTGATTACTTGTAGTAACCAGTATTTCTCGACATTCAACTCGAAAACTACCATCTGTAGCCTTCAGGGAGGCAGTTCAGTGATGTTTCACAAATGGGAAGTTCATCAAAAGATAGATTTTCTTAAATTTTCAGAAAAGAAACATTTCATAAAATGAGGGATCAATTTATGTAATATTTCTAATTATAAACTGATCCCTCTTGATCTGAATATCAGACACTTGATTTAAAGATGCACCAAACATCAGGGTAATTTTTTTGTAATGCAAGGCCAAAAATATAAATAATTTTTCTCTAAAAAAAAAACAACCAAACCATATATGTTTATATATATTTACCTGAAAGTATGTCGTTCAAACTCCTCGGCTTAACGTTCACAGGGAACATGAGTTGGAACAGATACATTCAAGAGCAATGCCATGGCTGCTAGGAAGAAGTTGAGCTCTTTCTCTACTGTGCTAGATGTGACCTGATGGGGACCGAGCGATGCCGAGAGACCTTGCTAGTTGATTAAGGAACAAGTTGTCGCCTGGGTGGTCTCATTGACACGAATTCAGAGAAATTCACACGACTGAATTCTAATGATGATGATGATGATGATGGTTTGATGTTGTTTTAAACAGAAATGTCTATGAGATTTTGTCAGAAAGAGAAAAAACAAATAATAATTGTTTTTATCTCCTTGCCGTTATATATCTGTTAACATGAAAGGTTGTTTTTAAAACCTCTGTTGAGAGGTTTGAAGAGATCCAGAGATCCTTAGCTGATTAAGGCTGACAACTTAGAATGGGGGTCAAGGGTAAGGGTCGCCGCCAAGCATTGTTCGACCTGGAATGACTAATCACTCCTAATTTGATAATAAGTAAAAACCTCAGTGTAAATGAGGGTACAAATTTGGTAGAGATAAGTTCGAAGAAGAGGAGTAGAAATTAGGAGAGAAGATGAGAGGGGAAAATCTTTTCTTTCCTTTTCTTTTTGCTTAGGTAAATGAAAGGGTTACTTTATTATTTTCTCTTCTTTCTCTGCAGCAACCAAGCAAGCCCTTACTGCCCCCCCCCTCTGAACCAAGGCGCGGCCACTGATTGGTTGACCGCCACTTGTGGGCATGCTTGGATGGGTGGAGGGGGATTACAAGGTGAGGAAGGGGAGAGAGAGATTCTTTTTACGACACGTTTGCAACCAAGCAAGCCCTTACTGCCCCCCACCCTCTGAACCAAGGCGCGGCCACTTGTGGGCATACTTGGATGGGTGGGGGGGATTACAAGGTGAGGAAGGGGAGAGAGAGAGAGATTCTTTTTCGAGATTCTTTTTACGACACGTTCCAATATGCGTGTCTCTGCCAGCTGATCCCTTTCTGTGGACTGACGGTAGATAAAGAACGAAGAACTTTTAAAGGAAAGAAAACTGCCAACCCCCTAAGTTGCATGACTAGGCCAGTGTGTAGCTATTATTTGTAAAGTCGAAGACAATAATCAATTCTATGTTAAGAAAAACCAATTAAGTTTTGACTTTTTCTTTAATTGGAAACGCCGTTGTGAATGCAATATATTTCTCCGATAGCCCAGGTGACGTTTGGAAGCTGATTTTAAAGCAGAACCGGAGAGCGACCGACGAAGACGAATTCGACCACTAGATGAAAACACGGGTGACGCCACAGGTATCGGCTACAGCTGCATCTCAACCCACAAGCGTATGCACCTGAGCTGCCCTGTAGGGGTTACATAGAAAGTTACGCCTGAAAGTATCCTGTACCTCTATAAGGGGCCACCATTCGCTCATGTATGGAGTATTGTTGTCCTATTTGGGCTAGTGCAAAATAAATAAACAAACAAAAAATAATTTAGCAAACAAAAAATAATTTAACAAACAAAAAATAATTTAGCAAACAAAAAATAATTTAGCAAACAAAAAATAATTTAGCAAACAAAAAATAATTTAGCAAACAAAAAATAATTTAGCAAACAAAAAATAATTTAACAAACAAAAAATAATTTAGCAAACAAAAAATAATTTAGCAAACAAAAAATAATTTAGCAAACAAAAAATAATTTAGCAAACAAAAAATAATTTAGCAAACAAAAAATAATTTAACAAACAAAAAATAATTTAGCAAACAAAAAATAATTTAGCAAACAAAAAATAATTTAGCAAACAAAAAATAATTTAGCAAACAAAAAATAATTTAGCAAACAAAAAATAATTTAGCAAACAAAAAATAATTTAGCAAACAAAAAATAATTTAGCAAACAAAAAATAATTTAACAAACAAAAAATAATTTAGCAAACAAAAAATAATTTAGCAAACAAAAAATAATTTAGCAAACAAAAAATAATTTAGCAAACAAAAAATAATTTAACAAACAAAAAATAATTTAGCAAACAAAAAATAATTTAGCAAACAAAAAATAATTTAGCAAACAAAAAATAATTTAGCAAACAAAAAATAATTTAGCAAACAAAAAATAATTTAGCAAACAAAAAATAATTTAGCAAACAAAAAATAATTTAGCAAACAAAAAATAATTTAGCAAACAAAAAATAATTTAGCAAACAAAAAATAATTTAGCAAACAAAAAATAATTTAGCAAACAAAAAATAATTTAGCAAACAAAAAATAATTTAACAAACAAAAAATAATTTAGCAAACAAAAAATAATTTAGCAAACAAAAAATAATTTAGCAAACAAAAAATAATTTAGCAAACAAAAAATAATTTAGCAAACAAAAAATAATTTAGCAAACAAAAAATAATTTAGCAAACAAAAAATAATTTAGCAAACAAAAAATAATTTAGCAAACAAAAAATAATTTAGCAAACAAAAAATAATTTAGCAAACAAAAAATAATTTAGCAAACAAAAAATAATTTAACAAACAAAAAATAATTTAACAAACAAAAAATAATTTAACAAACAAAAAATAATTTAACAAACAAAAAATAATTTAGCAAACAAAAAATAATTTAGCAAACAAAAAATAATTTAGCAAACAAAAAATAATTTAGCAAACAAAAAATAATTTAGCAAACAAAAAATAATTTAGCAAACAAAAAATAATTTAGCAAACAAAAAATAATTTAGCAAACAAAAAATAATTTAGCAAACAAAAAATAATTTAGCAAACAAAAAATAATTTAGCAAACAAAAAATAATTTAGCAAACAAAAAATAATTTAGCAAACAAAAAATAATTTAGCAAACAAGAAATAATTTAGCAAACAAAAAATAATTTAGCAAACAAAAAATAATTTAGCAAACAAAAAATAATTTAGCAAACAAAAAATAATTTAGCAAACAAAAAATAATTTAGCAAACAAAAAATAATTTAGCAAACAAAAAATAATTTAGCAAACAAAAAATAATTTAGCAAACAAAAAATAATTTAGCAAACAAAAAATAATTTAGCAAACAAAAAATAATTTAGCAAACAAAAAATAATTTAGCAAACAAAAAATAATTTAGCAAACAAAAAATAATTTAGCAAACAAAAAATAATTTAGCAAACAAAAAATAATTTAGCAAACAAAAAATAATTTAGCAAACAAAAAATAATTTAGCAAACAAAAAATAATTTAGCAAACAAAAAATAATTTAGCAAACAAAAAATAATTTAGCAAACAAAAAATAATTTAGCAAACAAAAAATAATTTAGCAAACAAAAAATAAACAAAAGATAAATAAAAAACAAACAAAAAATAAACAAACAAAAAATAGTCTCTAACTCCTGGACAGGGTTCAAAAGAGTCTTCAACCTGATAGTTCCTGGACTGTCATCTAGGCTTCAACCTCTGTCCGATCGGTGAAATGTTGCATCCCTCTGCCTGTTCTACAAGTACTTTAATGGTGAATGCTCTGATGAACTACAAGCCCTTGTACCCCCTCGATGTAAATACCTCCAACAAATCCAACAAGCAGCAAAATCCCACCCCAACACAGTAGAGATCCCTAGAGGTAAGAAAGCCTTCTACTCCAGTAGTTTCCTCCCTAGAACTGCTAGACTTTGGAATTCCCTTCTGGATTCCTGCTTTCCCAACTTTACTGTGCCCCGGATATGACCTTAAACTATATCCGATGGTGAGGCCCCAGTTTGCGGGCTTTGGGAAGTGTGGAGCAACCTTTTAATTGCCGTTGCTCCTAGGTCCACTCTTACCTGGAGTGGTAGTACCTGTTAGGGTCCCAACTATGGGTTGAATAGAAACCGGCTTAAAAAAAAACAAATTGCCTCTATTAAAAATTTTTTTTTTCAAAATCACTGGATTTAGCATTAAATAACCTGGAAAGGGTTGATATGCCGTAAAACAAACAAATGAACAAAACCAACTCTACTGACATGCAAAAGTTCAAGTGTGATGTGGACAGACATCTTGCTGCTCAACTCCCTACATAGTATCCTTGCGACTCTTGTCCCTGATAGTAGCCCCCTACATCAAAGTGGCACTGTGCCTTGTTTGGGCTGAAAATTGGGGGGGGGGATAAATAAAAAATAAAAAAAATAAATAAATAAATAAACAACCACGAATAAATATCTGAAGATATAAAAAAAAACTTTAAGCGTTAGAACTTTTTCCAAAATTACCAAACTAACCATCATGAATAAATAATATAATAAACCCGCTTAGCAACAAAATCTCACCTTTTCACTGTTGAGGGCCCTGAATGCCAGAAAGCTTTCTATTTTGTTTCTTCCCTCGAACAGCTGGACTTTGGAATTCCCTTCCTGCTACCTGCTTCCCTGACTGTACTGATATGCAGAAGTTTAAATGTAATGTAAACCAACATCTTGTTAATCTTTCCTAGGTATGGTCCCTAATAGTAGCCTTTTACATCCAAGTGGCGATATAGCTTGTTAGGGTGAACGTGAGTAGAAAATAAATAAACAAACAAACAAAAAATAAACAAAAAATAAATAAACAAAAAAATACATAAACAAAAAACAAACAAACAAAAAAATAACAAAAATAAAAAATAAACAAAAAATAAATAAAAAATAAATAAACAAAAAATAAATAAACAAAAAATAAATAAACAAAAAATAAATAAACAAAAAATAAATAAACAAAAAAATACATAAACAAAAAACAAACAAACAAAAAAATAACAAAAATAAAAAATAAATAAAAAATAAATAAACAAAAAATAAACAAAAAATAAATAAACAAAAAAATACATAAACAAAAAACAAACAAACAAAAAAATAACAAAAATAAAAAATAAACAAAAAATAAATAAAAAATAAAAAAACAAAAAATAAATAAACAAAAAATAAATAAACAAAAAAATACATAAACAAAAAACAAACAAACAAAAAAATAACAAAAATAAAAAATAAACAAAAAATAAATAAAAAATAAATAAACAAAAAATAAATAAACAAAAAATAAATAAACAAAAAAATACATAAACAAAAAACAAACAAACAAAAAAATAACAAAAATAAAAAATAAACAATAAATAAATAAATAAAAAATAAATAAACAAAAAATAAATAAACAAAAAATAAATAAACAAAAAAATACATAAACAAAAAACAAACAAACAAAAAAATAACAAAAATAAAAAACAAACAAAAAATAAATAAACAAAAAATAAATAAACAAAAAATAAATAAACAAAAAAATAACAAAAATAAAAAACAAACAAAAAACAAACAAAAAATAACTAAACAAAAAATAAATAAACAAAAAATAAATAAACAAAAAAATACATAAACAAAAAACAAACAAACAAAAAAATAACAAAAATAAAAAATAAACAAACACAAATAAACAAAAAATAAACGAACAAAAAATAAACAAAAAGTAAATAAATAAACAAAAAATAAACAAACAAAAAGTAAACAAAAAGTAAATAAACAAACGAAAATAAATAAACAAACAATAAATAAACAAACAAAAATAAATAAACAAAAATAAATAAACAAAAAATAAATAAACAAAAAAGTAAATAAACAAAAAATAAACAAAAAGTAAATAAACAAAAATAAACAAACAAAAAGTAAATAAACAAACAAAAAATAAACAAACAAAAAATAAATAAACAAAAAATAAACAAAAAGTAAATAAACAAACAAAAAGTAAACAAAAAAGTAAATAAACAAAAAGTAAATAAACAAAAAGTAAACAAAAAATAAACAAACAAACAAAAAATAAACAAAAAAATAACAAAAATAAACAAAAAAGTAAATAAACAAACAAAAAAGTAAATAAACAAACAAAAAGTAAATAAATAAAAATACACAAGCAAAAAATAAACAAAAAAAAATAAACAAAAAACTAACAAAAATAAATAACAAACAAGCAAAAAATAAATAAACAAACACAAAATAAACAAACAAAAAATAAATAAACAAAAAAATAACAAAATAAATATAACCCCCCCCCCCGATATACCAGAAAACAACCTCCCCCTTATCTGTTTAAATGATGATTTGAAGTTTTTTGTTTCACTTGACTCCCATAGTAAGCCAGCGAAGCCTGCTAGTGCGCTACGAATTTAATTTAATTCCTAAAAAATGTAACCTTATTTACAGATCAATAAGTGGATGTAATCGGTATCGATCTCCTCTTTTTTTTTTTTTTTTTCTATCTTAATCCTCTTTCGTTTGATAACATTCCGAATCTATCCATGTCTATTTATATCTATCTATAAATTCGTGTTTCTTTTGTGTGTGTTGATGTTCATATTAAAATCCCTCTTTTATTTTTATTGTATTTATTTGCTTCCCCACCAAAGTAGGCACAAGGCCGTTTTTAATGTGGGGTAAAAACCAGCTCCCCTAAAAGTAGACAAAAAGGAGGCACTCTGGTTACCAAAAATAATAATTGTCCAGTATAGAGGGTTTCCCCTCCATTGACTGGTACAAATTATCTTAAGTGCAGCATCTGCAGAACAGATACTACACTTTGATCCCGGCCCAGAAGGCCGAGAACAACAGGGTGTTTATTTGCTCCCCCACCGAGCAAATTAGGCACAAGGCCGATTTTTAATGTGAGGAGTGAAGGGAGGGGGAAGGGGAAAAGGGGACCAGCTCCCGAGAGGTGGGAAATGGGAGCTGGTTAAAGGTCAGACATGTGGGGTTGCCCCCACATCTGGTCTTTGCTAGTCATAGCTTGCAGCATCTGCCGGAACAGATGGTATTTATTTGCTCCCCCACTGAGCAAATTAGGCACAAGGCCGATTTTTAATGTGAGGAGTGAAGGGGAAATGGGGACCAGCTCCCCGGGGAGTAGGGGAGCTGGATAGTGACAATTGGTATGAAAGGTTGCCCCTACATTGACCAAGGTCTTATATGTGAGGTTGCCCACACATATGGTCTTTGCTTGCAGTATCTGCCGGAACAGATGGTATTTATTTGCTCCCCCACTGAGCAAATTAGGCACAAGGCCGTTTTTAATGTGAGGTAAAAACCAGCTCCCCTAAAAGTAGGCAAAAAGGGGTCACTCTGGTTACCAAAAATAATAATTGTCCCAGTATAGAGGGTTTCCCCTCCATTGACTGGTACAAATTATCTTAAGTGCAGCATCTGCCGGAACAGATGGTGTTTATTTGCTCCCCCACAGAGCAAATTAGGCACAAGGCCGTTTTTAATGTGAGGTAAAAACCAGCTCCCCTAAAAGTAGGCAAAAAGGGGGCACTCTGGTTACCAAAAATAATAATTGTCCCAGTATAGAGGGTTTCCCCTCCATTGACTGGTACAAATTATCTTAAGTGCAGTATCTGCCGGAACAGATACTACACTTTGATCCTGGCCCGAAGGCCAGGAACAACAGAAAAAAGGCAAGCCTCTTTTATATTTACTTAAAAAGAAAATACAATTTTCTTATATATGAGTTATGAAATTGCATTCATCTGCAAAAGATCTAGCTAATTTGCATATTCTTTTAAACATTCATTTTAATTAATTCCCTATTAGTTTTTTTCGGTTTTCTTATGGGATGATCATCTTTAGTTAACTATTACGTGTAATTATATTCATGCAGATAATCTACATGATTTATACTTGTGTAATATTTGCGTAAAATCTTTACAGTAAACAAAAAAAATTGTTTCCATATATATATATATATATATATATATATATATATATGACTATGGTATACATAACTTCATGTATACCACAATAAAAAGCACGGATTTCCGAAACGATCGTACAGATAATTGATTTTGTTGTTGTTCCTTCTTATGAAACTGATTTTTAATTTAATTAAAATTTGATTTTTAAATTTAAAAAATTTTTTAAATTTTTAAATTTTAAATTATAAATCACATTACTTAATATTGAATTAGCTCTAGGACATTTAACTGTCGAGCTTATTATATATCTAAATTACAACGAGCACTTTCTATTTCCTGTATTTTAATTAAACTAGTAATTTCACTGTTACATTAAAATACACTCAGCTCTTTAGACTATTGTTCTAATCTCCTTTAAATTTATATATATATATATATATATATATATATATATATATATGTATATGTATATATTTTTGTTTAATCAATAAAAGTGAACGTATCTGTGTGTGTACATTTCCCTACACAATAACTCTGTCAATTTTAAGTCTACAGACTCAAAATTTGATATACAGGGTGTTGAGATTTGGGAAAATCTTTGTAATCCGTTTTCGGCCAGAAATTCGGCTGTTAAGGGGTCAAAGTTCAATGATTTGACCTTTGAGAACTCTACCAAATTCTTCAGCCAATTTTGGGTTTGAACACTTGAAATTTTAGATATGGATCGAACTTAATTTGATTTAAGCCAAAACAATAAATGTCAAGGGGTCATAATAGGGGTCAAAGTTAAAAATATTGACCGCTTTTAAAAAAAAAATTTATTTCTTTTTATTGCTCAACATACACCTACAAACACCCGGGCAACGCCAGGCTGAAATGCTAGTTTTTAATATTATGCAATTTATTTCTCCCTGGCGGGGGTGGGGACGGTGACCAGCCTTGCCCGGTCATAAAATATGCTTAAATATATTTTAATTCATGCAGATTTCATATTTTTTTATTACAAAGGCCAATTCTCTATTGAATATTATATTGTACCTAATAAATAGTAGTGATTTCAAAAGTTTTTAAAAACATGTCGACACGTTGAAATATTTATGAATCAAAAAATGTTTGACGATTTTTTTTTTTTTTTTTTCGACCTTGCTATTTAAAAGGAACGATGAGGTGGATTTATTTATTTATTTTTACATAGGAGTCTCCACTTACCAAGGCCCGGGGGCCACTCGAGGATAAGGGTGTACGAGTGTACAGTACAGTAGTCAAGGGGACAATATCGTAGTAATCGTTAGTGGTGTAAATTTGATGAATTGGATTACTTACAGGGACGGTTTAACAAGAATTTGTTTACGTTGGACTTGAAGACGACAAAATTGTAGTCAGCTGGAAAACGGAACAAAGTTCCACAGGTGCGCAGTTCTAAGAAAGAAACTTTGTTCATGGAATCTATGTTTAGGTTTTTTTTTTTTTGTTTTTACACAGGCATCAGCACATTATCAAGGCCAAGCAGCCACTCAAGGATAAGGGTTAAAGAGTGTACAGTAGAAATCGGAAAATATAGTAATCATTAGTAATGAAAATTCAATAAATTTGTTAACTTATATGGAATGGCTCATCAAGAACTTATTTACGTTAGACTTGAAGACAACCATATTGTACTCAGCCAGAAAGCAGGAAAACGGAAGACAATTCCACAGGCATGCAGTTCTAAGATAGAAGCTTTGTTCATGGAATCTACGTTTAGGTTTAGGCACAGATAAAGAGTGGGAGGAATTATTGATAGTGTTTTCAGCTAGACGAGTGTTTTTTGTGAAAGTTTGGCGAGGGGGGACCATAGACTGAAGCTCAGTCGAACACTTTCCATGAAAATAACGATACATCAGAGACAAGCTCGCAACATCTCTTCTGTGATACAGAGGTTGTAGGGAAGAGAAAAGGACATCTACTACGAGGCTACGAAGTCTATTTTGAACTCTATCAAGGCAGGACAAGTTCTTTCTAGCAGCTCCTGCCCAGATGTGGCAACAATACTCCAATACTCCATCTTTGGACGTACCTGGCTCTTATATAGATAGAGAATTGTATCAGTAGTGAGATATCTACTGGATCGATAGAAAGATCCCACCATTTTTCCAGCGGCCCTGTTTAGGCACAGATAAAGAGTGGGGGAAATTATTGATAGTGGTTTCAGCTATTATTTATTACTAGCAGAGGGGAGGGGTGCCCGGCTTCACCGGATCATAAAATGCGCTTAGACATGCTTTAATTCATGCAGGTTTCGTATTTATTATTACAGAGCCAATTCTCTGTTGAATATTATATTGTACCTAATATATAGTACTGATTTCAAAAGTTAAAAAAAAAATGACTCAAGTTCCGTCAGTTAGAATCAAAACCAAAACATTTAGCACTCCAGCCTCGTTTCCTACTGTTTGAGCTATCGACAGATAGATAAGATTTAAAATTAAACCACCTCAAGCTATGAATGAATTTGCACATGCGCAAAAGCAACAGAAATATGTTGGCAAGTTGAAACAAACATTTTGCATCTCAACTTGCCGACCTCTCTCTCTCTCATCTACCTCTCTCTCTCTTCTACCCCTCTCTCTTCTACCTTTCTCTCTCTCTCTCTCTCTCTCTCATCTACCCCCTCTCTCTTTCTCTCTCTCACACACACACACACACACACACACACACACACACACACACACACACACACATATATATATACAGATATATACATTTGACTTTACATAAGCAGTAGTTTGTTGCTACAAAGTCACGAGCATGTTTTGGTCTACCAGTATTTACAGCCCTGTCGGTGGGGCATTAGAATACACCGACTGTCCCCCCCCCCACTGCAGAGGGTAAAAGTCCCTCAATGGGGGTCCTGGATATGACCTTAAACTATATACAGTGGTGAGGCCCCAGCTTGCGGGCTTTGGGGAGTGTGGAGCCACCGTTTAATTACCATTGCTCCCAGGTCCACTCTGACCCGGAGTGATAGTACCTGTTAGGGTTCCAACTATGGGTTCAATAGAAACCGACTTGAAAACAACAAATATATTCTATTAAAAATTTTTTCTTCAAAATCTTTTGATTCGGCATTAAATAACCCAAAAAGGGTTGATATGCCGTAAAACAAAAACAACCAACCAACCAACTAGAGACCTCATCAGGTAACAACCCTTAATCCCGAAAACGGAATTCAAAATGAAGAGCGACAATTAATTCTCAGCAAAAGAAGCCTTTTTTTTTTTGTTCTGAGTGTAAAGATTCAGATTGAATTGGGTGTGAATTTGTTAGTTTATTAATTTTAGTATTTATTTATTTATTTACTTATTTGGTGACTTTATTCATTTTCATGTTAGGGTTATAAAACCTAGAACTATACAGATGTTATCTTTAACAGCCGAGAGGCTCCTGTTTCTGTCCGAGACCATCCAGGGTCAATGTATCATAAAATTCCCTATATTTCTGTATGTATTATTCATTCATCCAAGCAAAGATTTTACTTGTAATAAACTATCCTTGGTGTATAATTACTATTTCTTGTTAATTTCAGTGTATAACGCTACATGTCCTCTGGGCCTGCATCTGTCGGATCCTGGTTCATGGGACCATATGTGTGATATACCCCTTAAAATTTCTTTATGAGAAGCATGTATCATATTTCTTTGCAGTAAAAAAGATTAAAAATTAAATGTTTGCAGCCATTTAATTTTGTCATGTAAAACATTTGGTCCTACTTTAGGAAACCCTACATTACGCTACAATATTCTCATTTCAAAATTCAGAAAACTAAAAAAGGTTGTTCTTCATTCTTTTTTTTTTTTTTTTTAATTTATTTATTTTTTTTTTTATTCATTTATTTATTTTTTATTTTTTTTATTGTAATTCTAATTACTGTATATACTTGTGCATAAGTCGAATTTCAGGGAAACTATTTTAAGTTTTTTTTTTTTTTTTTTTCTAGGTGGGGGTCGACTTATACATTTTTGGAAATGTTGTTAAAGACCAACTTGATGCTCGATCATATAGAAAGCGCCATTTTGTTTGTGCATTCATTATATACCGGTAATCCTATTAATTAATCACACTCCTTCCGAACAACAGCGGTGTGTTTACCAGCATGTAAGCACATGTGCGGTTTTTCAGTGGGAGGTTTAATACCAGTTGAAATAGCTCTCACAATGTTCACTCTCTAGATGTGGCTATAGGCCTAAGTTCGATATGATGTATTTGGTGATGATGTGACATTTTTTTTTTTTTTTTTTTTTTTTTTTAGTTGTTACCTAAGTTTGCTATTAAAAATCCTATAAGCGACAATATTAACTATTTATTAACAATTTAATGGCAACAATTTAATGGCACTTAACACATGCATTCACATCTATTATGGTATATTATGGCTCATGCAATGTATGCATTTACGTTATTATGGTACGTTACATAAATTATATCTAAAAACAGTAACTGCGTCTGCAATCTACAGCATGTCATTAATCAGAATGTCTGATTTGCAACATTTGCGTTCGTTGCATGTAAGTGTGCAGCAGGTTGGTTCTATATATGAAAATCGAATTGAACATACGTGCGTAAATGCACATATTATTGTTCGCGGGTGCTGAAAAACAATTTATAATACGCATTACAAAAAAAAAAAACCACCAAAAAAGGAAATTATCTGTGCAAAAAAGAGCCATGAGATGGACATTTAACTTATGTATAATCTACACTCGACTTATACATAGGTAACACCAACAATGACATAATTGTTGGTCTTAAAATGCACATCGACTTATACACAAGTATTTACAGTATTGAAAAACAAATTTTTATTTGATTTTTCAAACTATTGTTCTCATCTTATGTGTTATTATTCCCACAACGTGTTACAAAATGGATTGAGAGAGAGAGGTGAGTAAACGTGGAGTGTAGACACGTTTACCAGAACCGAGGGTCAGCTGACCAGATTACGTATGAGTGACGTGGTCAGGTTGGCTAGATCTGAGAGACTGGATTTGGGCTTTAAAGAAGACGGACGGCTTAATAGCTGTTCCGTCCCCTTCACTGGGAGTGGGGGACGCTGACGTGTTCAAAGCAAGCAAGATTTACTTCCATATTCTGTGTCGACATCTGGGAGCTAAATAAAAAGCTATAAAACCCATTCATCATCTTGGAGTGATAAATCTTCGTCTAACAGGTACCAGTCTCCCGCTCAAGAGAAGATGAATTCCAGATGGATCACATCAACGACACAAAGTAAGGTATGTCGAAGAAAATGCATGTAACACACAAAAGCATATGAACAATTAGATGAACACACACAACCGCATATGAGACTAACGCACACAGAATTCTTTTATGGTGTACACCAAACATCAATTTGGTGCCCCTCTATGATAACCCTAGTGAGAACTTCAATGATAACGCTATGTAACAAACGTTTCGGCCGGTGTAACCTCCAGCTTTCTTGAAGTACATCCTATCAAACTTGTGTATAAGTCGACTGTAAATTCTAGATAGGTTTTATTAGGGACCATGCCTATGGGGACAAGGGAGTTGAGCAAGAAGACTTCTGTTTGCCTTACATTTACATGTCCGCATCTTAGTACCGCCAGTAAACTGGAAATGGTGAGGGAATTCCAAAGTCTAGCAGTTTGAAGGAAGAAACTATTAGAGTAGAAAGCTTTCTGACATCTAGGGACAAGAGGTGGAATTTTGCTGCTTGTCGAGTTAGGCAGGGTTTATTTACATCTAGAGGGCAAAATCGCTTTGAGTTTTTTTTTTTCTTTTTTTTTTTACATGGGGGTCACCACTTATCAAGGCCCGAAGGCCACTCAGGAATAAGGGTTATTGCGTGTACAGTAATTAATGAGATAATATTGTAGTAATCATTAGTATTGGGGGTTCTGATAGAGTGTCTTACTTAAGGGGACGGTTTATCAGGAGTTTGTTTATGTTAGACTTGAAGACGTCCAAGTTGTAGTCAGGTGGGAAACAGGCAAGCAGCAGAGAGTTCCACTGGCGTGCAGTTCTAAGAAAGAAGCTTTGCTCATGGAATCTACGTTTGGATTTAGGCACAGATAAAGAGTGAGTAAAATTATTGACAGTAGTTTCAGCCAGACGGGTGTTTCTCATGAAAGATTGGCGAGGGGGGACGAGAGATTGGAGCTCAGACGAGCACCTGCCATGGAAATAGCGATAAAACAATGACAGGCTCGCAACGTCTCTTTTGTGGGAAAGAGGTTGCAGGGAAGAGAAAAGGGCATCCCCCACTAAACCACAAAGTCCATTTTGTACTCTGTCAAGGCAGGATAGGCTGCTTTTTAGCAGCTCCTGGCAACAGTATTCCATAAAGTACTTGTAAAAAAAAGGCATAGAGATGCAACATTGTGGTGATGCGACAGGGCTTGAAGCTTAGTTGCTAGTGTGGAGCTTATTAGATTGGAGATCTTTTAACATGGAGAGAACAGAACAGTGATAGACGTACCAACCCAGATGTGGACGAATGGTGGATTCGTAGAGATACAGGATGCTATCGGGTCTGAATAGTTTTCTAGTGCGGTAAAGGGAGGTTATACGAGACAAAACATTTATATATATATATATATATATATATATTTTTTTTTTTTTTTTTAACACTAATTGATCACCACTTTTAAGGCCAAAAGCTGCTTGAGGCTAAAGGTCAGTGAAATTTTCAGTTGAATGTTGAAACTGTACTTGCAGTTGATTAAGACCTATGCTTAATTTGTACGGTTATATATATATATATATATATATATATATAATTTTTTTTTTTTACATATGTGTCACCACTTATCAAGGAACTCAGAATCTCCTGACTGCCTTCACTGCAATTACTGCCTTCTGTAGTTGTTTTCGTCTCACCATGTTTTTGGCTAAGTAAGCCTCTGGCCGGCTTTGAGTAGGATTGAAACCGCTATCTTCAGACAATTCTCACCTGGAACTATAGGGATTCAATTTTTCTATCAACTGCGGCACGGGCCCCCGAAACGTGTGGAGACGACAACAACTACGGAAGACAGTAATTGCAGTGAATGCAGTCAGGAGATTCAGAGTTCTTATCCGTCAGAGTTTTTTTTTTTTTTTTTTTTTTTTTTTTTTTTACAAGGTGGTCACCACTTATCAAGGCCTGGAAGCCACTCAGGGATAAGGGTTATTGTAAGTACAGTACGTTAGTGTGGATATTTAAAGTGTCTACTTAAGGGGGCGGTTCATCAGGAATTTGTTTACGTTGGACTTGAAGACATCCAAGTTGTAGTCAGGAAATTCAGAGTTCCTATCCGTCGCAGTTATTTTTATTTTATTTTTTTATTTATTTTTTTTTTTTAGAAGGTGGTCACTACTTATCAAGGCCTGGAAGCCACTCAGGGATAAGGGTTATTGTAAGTACAGTACGTTAGTGTGGATATTTAAAGTGTCTACTTAAGGGGGCGGTTCATCAGGAATTTGTTTACGTTGAGCTTGAAGACATCAGGAGATCCAGAGTTCCTATCCGTCGCAGTTACCACCTGAAGAAGGCCAAAGGAATAGTTGGCCGAAACATCATGAAACAACTAATAAAAGATGAGGATAAAATAAAAAAAATAAAATTAATAAATAAAACTCATCTCAATGAATTCCAATTAAAATAATAAAAAGGAACTTAGTCGTGTACTTTCCGTGGCTCGCCAGAGTAAACTGTTTAATTATGCTCTAAAGTAGTGGTTCCCAACCATTGTGCCGCGGCATGATTACTGGTGTGCAATACGTTTTGTTTATTGTTGTTGCCCAACATTCATTCTATGTGGGTTGAACTGACTTCCTTCAAAGGAGAAAGTGTCAAGTGAATATTAAATTCACTGGTGTGCCGCAAAGAGATAATAGCTGGAAGCAAATTAAATTTCTTTAAAGAAATTTAATTTCTTAATCATGATGACACCACTCGGTTTAAAATTGCCGAATTTCTGGAATTTAAACATTTTGCGCATACTAATTAGTAACCCTTTTTTATGATTAATATCAGTGATGGGACGTTTAATTGGAATATCAGAATTGGAACTGAATAATTCAAACCCGGTTTCGATATGAAAACGATCCCAAAATACCAAAGTTGTAAGACAAAAACGTCGCTTTCAAGCTAACCTAACTTTAGTAGAGATTATCTGACATTTTAGTGGTACGGACAGGGAAAAAATTTAAGATTAATCATTTGTTGTTTAATTAAAAATAAAAAAAAAAATTGTTAGCATTTCTACGACTTTCAATTTTTAAATTTTGATGAAACTAAAATATATTTAAACGTATTTTATGACCTGGCAAATTTGTCTGTATAAAAGAAAAAAAAACTATAACATTTTTTTAGTTTTATTTGGCAAGAAACAAACAAAAAAAAAATCTTTTTGTTTCTGTTAAATTTCTGTTTTTTTTTTTTTTTTTTTTTTTTTTATTAATCGAACGACTGACATAATAAAGCCTCAAACTGCCGTACCCGCTCCCTCCCTCCCCCATAAGCCGCCCTCACTGCCAACAAACTCACCTGATATCGTTTTTATTAAAGAAAAAAAAAAACAAAAAAAAAAAAAACAGAAAAACTGCCAAAAGCTTTTTATGGGTTTTTTGTTACAATTATTGGGGGTGGAAAGAGTTACCTTTTTCCCCTAACCCCACCCTCCCCCACGTTCCGTGTGTTAAGTGCCGGGACCTACAAGTGCTAAAGTGTCCGACTACATTTCTAAAATTGTTTTTACTATTGATTAGTTCATGATCTCGAGAATCTTGACATGTTCTCTCCCCCCCCCCCTATTCACTTAAACAATCACGTTACCACTGGATAATAATGGTTAACTATTAGGGACCCTGCCTTCCGGCCAAGATTAACATGTAACGACTTTTTAAAAAAAATTTTATGTTTACAAATTTATTTTATCTTCTCTCTCTCTCTCTCTTCTAATATATATATATATATATATATATATATATATATATATATATATGTCTTTGAAGTTTTTAACCTTTAAAACTATACAAAAAAAAAAAATCATTCGTTAGAAAACCATCTAGTCACTGCATCAACTCGCTCTCGAATTTACTATAGTACCAATAATTTATTTTTCAAGGGATCATCAGTTGTTTACCATGAAACACTGTTTCGTGGATTTATTTATTTATTTCGGGGATATATATATATATAATGTGTGCGTATATATATATATATATATATATATATATATATATATATATATATATATAATGGACTCTCCCGTCGTGTTCGACGCATGAGGGCCAAAAATTCGCTCTGTTTTACTCTGCCTTCAATGCTTGTGCCGCATGTGTGACACGAGGTCAGCTCTGCTCCCACAAACCAAGCCGCACAACTCACAGGATACAGGCTGGGAAGGTGCTGTTCCTACTCTTGCTCTACGAAGATTTGTTTGATTCGATAGCCGTGTGTCATTGTATGTGTTGATGCCCGCAAAACATTTTTCCCTCCACAATTTTCTATCCGCAGCATCTTCTTCGAAGGTTTTTGGGTTCAGGCCTGCATGCTTAAGATTGTCTTTCAGCTCATCCCTGTATCTCAGAAATATATATATACTAGCATTTTGTTCCGGCGTTGCCCAGGTGTTTGGAGGTGTATGCTGAGCAAAAAATAAAAAAACGGTCAATTTTTTAAACTTTGACCCCTTAACATTTATTAACATTTATTGTTTTGGGCTCAAATCAAGTTAAGTTAGATTCATGTCCAAGGAACCTATATCAAAAATTTCAAGTGTTTAGACCCAAAATTGTCGGAGGAGTTTGGTAGTTCTCAAAGGTCAAATCGTGGAACTTTGTCCCTTTAACAGCCAAATATCTGTTCGAAAACCGATCACATCGATTTTTCCAAATCTCGGTCTGTAGACTGAAAATTGACAGAGTAGTTTGGTAGGGAAATATACACACAGACACAGACAATATCACTTATATATATATACTAGCATTTCAGCCCAGCGTTGCCCGGGTGTTTGGAGGTGTCTGTTGAGCAAAAGAAAAAAAAACGGTCAATTTTTTAAAATTTCACCTCTATTATGACCCCTTAACATTTATTGTTTTGGGCTCAAATCAAGTTATTAAGTTAGATCCATGTCCAATGAACATATATCTAAAATTTCAAGTGTTGAGACCCAAAATTGTCGGAGGGGTTTGGTAAAATTCTCAAAGGTCAAATCGTTAAACTTTGACCCCTTAACAGCCAAATTTCTGTCCGAAAACGGATTACAAATATTTCCCAAATCTCAATACCCTGTATATCAAATTTCGAGTCTGTAGATTAAAAATTGACAGTTATTGCGTAGGGAAATATACACAGACAGACACAGACATGTTCACTTTTATAGATATATAGATATATATATATAAAGTGAACGTGTCTGTGTGTGTGTACATTTTTCAATGCAATGACTCTGTCAATTTTCAGTCTACAGACTCAAAATTTGATATACAGGGTATTGAGATTTTGGGAAAATCTTTTATCGGTTTTCGGCCAGAAATTTGGCTGTTGAGGGGTACAAAGTTCAACGATTTGACCTTTGAGAACTCTACCAAACTCCTCCCCCAATTTATTGTCTAAACACTTGAAATTTTAGAAAAAGTTTCCTTAGACATGGATCTTACTTAATAACTTGATTTGAGTCCAAAACAATAAATTTTAAAGAGTCATAATAGGGGCCAAAGTTAAAAAGAATTGATTTTTTTTCTTTTTTTTTTTTTTGCTCAATATACATCTCCAAAAACACCTGAGCAACGCCGAGCTGAAATGCTAGTATATCTATAAAAGTGAAAATGTCTTTGTCTGTCTGTGCACATTTCCCTACCAAAAAACTCTGTCAATTTTCAGTCTACAGACTCGAGATTTGACATAAGGGGTATTGAGATTTGGGAAAATCTTTTTAATCGGTTTTCGGCAAGGGGTCAGAGTTCATCCATTCACGTGTAATCACCTTTTTCTTCAACATATTCCCTCTCCTTTACTTTTTTTGTTTTCAAGTAAGATCTTTGACTTACTTGTTGTTTCATCAAATACTTCTGCATGCAAAATCCGATCCCGCATTTTGCTAATTCCTACCCTCTGATGAGAAGGAAAGTATTTCTTCGAAACTCCGCGGATTAAGGACTATCCACTTATCTAGTGTTTCCTTTTCAGATTAAATATGTTTTTAACTCTTTTTCAAAGTGTTTTTTAACATGTTTTATTAACTGTTTGCTCCTATATATATATATATATATATATATATATATATATATATATATTTAACACTTATCAATCAGCAGTTTTAAAGCCAAAAGCCACTCAAGGATAAGGGTCAATGAGATTTTCAGTTGAATGATGGAATTATACTGTAAAAGGATTGAGAACTATAATTTACTAGCAGGGAGACCCGAGGTGGTCCGGGATTAAATGAGGATCAACAAATCCCGCCCCTCCTCCCCCAGTTTGAGAAATCCGACATTTTTAATCAAATCGATTGATTGACTGCTGTACTCAAGAACTCCTTCCCCACAGTGTACCGAGAGGAAGTTTCACATGCCCCGTCGCAGTAATTTAGTTCACAATACATTGTAGTCTACATTGCACTGTAGAGAATTTACTGTTGCGAAAATCAAATATCATGATTTATTTCTACCCTAAACAGAAATATTCATTTTTAACCCCCTCCTCCCACACCGTCTTATGTTTGTGTGATGGTAAAACTTCATTGAACGCGCCCCTGTCTTATCAAAGCACCAACTGTTGATTTTTATCAAATTATTTTTACGTAATCATTTTTTTTTTTTTTTTTTTTTTTTTTTTTTTACAGGGTAGTCACCACTTATCAAGGCCCAGAAGCCACTCGGGGATAAGGGTTATTGCATGTACAGTAATCAATGGGATAATATCGTAGTAATCGTTAGTAATGGAGATCTGATAAAGTGTCTTACTTAAGGGGGCGGTTTATCAGGAATTTGTTTATGTTGGACTTGAAGACATCCAAGTTGTAGTCAGGTGGGAAACAGGCAAACGGAACAGAGTTCCACAGGCGTGCACTTCTAAGAAAGAAGCTTTGTTCATGGAATCTACGTTTTGATTTAGGCACAGATAGAGTGGGGAAAGTTATTGACAGTGGTTTCAGTCAGACGGGCGTTTTTTGTGAAAGATTGGCAAGGGGGGGAACAGAGATTGGAGCTCAGACGAGCATTTGCCATAGAAATAACGATAAAAGAGACAAAGTTAAACATATAAAAGTCAAGTATCATGGTTCAATTGTGTTCTAAAAAGAAACCTTCAATTTGAATCTGCTCCTGTCCCATAAAATAATTTACTGTTGATTTTATAGGCGATGATAAAACTTCTTAGATGCATTTGTGATGTTAAGCTGTATAAAAACGTCGATTTTTTTATTTATTTATTTTTTTTTTATCGACTTTTGATACTTATCCCAAACATTCCAATACAAAACCTATGTAAGAACACTCCCTGACACATCAAGTATCTTCATGTGAAATTTGTAAAAAAAAAAAATTGGCCCAGCTGTTTCAGAGTCTGTAGGGAATGAACTCAGACACACATACAAAGTTCCTTTTATCTATATTCCTATAATTTTTTTTTTTTTGTGTATTGATATTCATATTAAAAATGGTCCTGGATATGACCTAAAACTATATCCGATGGTGAGGTCCCACCTTGCGGGCTTTGGGGAGTGTGGAGCCACCCTTTAATTGCCATTGCTCCCAGGTCCACTCTGACCCGGAGTGGTAGTACCTGTTAGGGTCCCAACTATGGGTTAAATAGAAACCGACTTGAAAACAACAAATATATTCTATTAAAAAAATTTTTCTTCAAAATCTTTGGATTCGGCATTAAATAACCCGAAAAGGGTTGATATGCCGTAAAACAAAAACAACCAACCAAATCATATTAAAAATACTTTTTTCTATTTATTTTGTTATTTATTTGCTTCCGCACTGAGCAAATTAGACACAAGGCCATTTTTTAATGTAGAAAGTGAGGGGAGGGACACCAACTCCCCTGAGAGGGAACTGAATAGTGACAATCGGTATGAAGGGTTTTCCCTACATTGACCAAAACTGATTGCTTAAGAGCAATGGTCTGATATGTGGGGTTGCTCCCACATATGGTCTTTGATTGTAGTATCTGTTGGAACAGATGTTACACTTTGATAACAGAAAAAAGATCTTGGCCCGAAGGCCAAGAAAAAAGAAAGGCAAACTTTTTTTTTGCATTAATCAAAATATATTTAAGCATATTTATGACTGGGCAATTGCCGAGCAGCCTGCTAGTATAATAAAGATTCACAAAATGATATGACAGATATTTGGTGACATTAGACTTGAAAATAATCATGTTATAGTCTGCAGGAAAGCCTTCCTGTGATAACATGTTCCACAGTTCTGAAGTTCTTGGAAAGAAACTCTGTTCATGGAGGTTTCATTTGCTTTTAGATACAGAGGAAGAAAGAAGAGTGCAGTGTTCGTGTTTGAGGCGGAGAGTTTGAGAACCAGAACTTGAAGCTCAGTCGAGCATCTGCTATATCGTCTCTCATCTCCGTCGTCTTTCAGGACGCTTCACCACCAAATCTACATGACTTCTCCAGTTCTCTCGATCTCGTATGATAGTTTGCAGGTTCTGAACACTTTCCAATCCTTTGTCGTGCAACAGGTTGTCAATCATATAGATTTAAAAAAGATTATTTGACAAAGGAGTACAAATAATTAAATGACATGTGTAGAAGGCGGTACAATGCAGAGGTAACGGAAAGACACAAGCTGAAGCAGGTGAGAAAGTTTTATTAATACAGGTTTGAACCAAAGTCAAATATCTGATGATGAGATCTTTCTCGAAATATTATATAACACAGATATACCACCAGGCTGACTTTCCCAGGTAATCACGGTGCAAATATAAATGTGTATATGAAATACATGAATATGTACACATGTATTTGTAAGTTGTATTAATAAAACTTTCTCACCTGCTTCAGTTTGTGTCTTTCCGTTACCTCCGCATTGTACCGCCTTCTACACATTTAATTTAATTACATACTATACAATGCTTCAAGCAAACTACACCTACCTCTTAAATAATTAAATCTTTTCCTTAACCCATAGATTTTCAATGAATGTTTCATCTCATCGAAGAAAATCTTATTGGCAAAATAAATATGGATAATTATAAATTTTTCTGATCAACACATAATTCTTCTACCACGGTTTGGGTGCAGCTGAAAAATTATCATCCTCATCTCTTGTGTTTCAGGACGTTTCACCACCGAATCTATACAACTTCTCCAGTTCTCTTGATCTCGCATGACAGTTTGCAGGTCCCGAACACTTTCCAGTCCTGTGTCCTGTATCAGGTTGTCAATGTAGGTCATTCTTCTACTTGGTTTGGGTGTCCATCTGTTGGTATTCAGAGAACGAGCTTGCTGGCTTCCTCTTCGCTGTGTCTCATGCAGTGGCCAGCTAATCTCATCCTTCTCTGCTGTACTTTCAGTGATACTGGTGGTAGGTCATCATAAAGCTGTTGGTTTACTGCATGGCTCCTCCATGATGTATTGAGGACCATCCTGAGCATCCGTATGTAACAGCCATCCAGTCTCTTCTTCAGTGCATTTGTAAGAGTTCATGCCTCAACACCATAGAGAAGGATTGTTTCTACTATGGCAACAAATAGTCTTACTTTCAACTTTTCTGAGAGAATGGATGACCATATCTTCCTCAGCTTGTGACATGCACTGCATGCCAGTGCTTTATTCACTCCAAAATCTTTTTCCTTGCTTTCTGACCATGCTCCAAGGTACTTAAAGTTTTCGACACCCTTGAGCAAGGTCCCATCAAGTGTTTTCACTGCAATTGGTTCAACGTAATTGAAGGCTTGTATCTCTGTTTTCTGGGCATTGCAGTACAAACCCACCAATCGCGCTTCCTATTCCAGTTGGCTTAGGACTTCTTGGGCTTGACCAATTTTCTCAGTTAGTAATGCTAAGTCATTAGAAAAATCGAGATCAGTAATAACAATTGATTCAACACGTTTACTCTTTCGTCTGTGCAGACGAAAACCAAGCTCCTTTTCTCTTCCAACAACGAGTAAAAAAAAAAATTGTAATTATAGAAATAAGACACAATGTCCTCTACAAAATAAATGCCAAACGAAAAGCATCGTTTACCAGGCCATAATATTTGCCTTAAAAAAAAAAAGAATAAAAGAAAGAGTACGTAGGAATGACCTTACTAAATTTCAAAAGCAGATATTATAACCAATATTTTTCCCAATTCCGATACAATTACTGATTCCGCACTAAATTCCCGATTCTGATACAATTACCGATTCTGATTCTTTATAAATCTGAATATTTAACTATAAAAGTATTATTTTGTCCTGATTACTGTAAAAATACATCTTAAATCTCAAACATAAAAACACACTTGTGACGGGGTTATCTAAAGATTTTAGTCTTACTGGAAGTTTTAATCAATAAACATTTATTTTATTATTACTACAAGCAGTGGAAGATGTTTCTTAAACCAAAATCAAATAAAAAAGATAATTTAAGGAATCGTTTTTGGCATCGGAAAATAGGCTCCATTTTTTCCGATTCCGATACCCCCAAAAAGCTCCGATTTTTCCTATTCCGATTAATTGTCCGAACACTAGTAATAACAATTGGCTGGACACGGTTGTTCTTCCGTTTGTGCAGACGAAAACCAAGCTCCCCTTCTCTTTCATTAAGTGTCTTTCTTAGAACATAGTCAAATAGATTTTACTTGGTTAAAAAAAAGGGTGAGGTAAGGGGAATAGGAGGTAAAAGAAAAAATGATAAAAAGATTTCACATGAATGAATAGTCCGGTGAAGGGTAAAAAATCCAAGAATGGTAAAATCCAAACACAGTCGAATTAAAAACTTCCAATCCAACAGGTTTTTATATATATATATATATATATATATAGTTTCTTTCTTAGAACATAGTCAAATACCATGGCAAAGAGGTAAGATGTTAATATGTCTCTTGTAAGACTCCAGCAATGATATTGAAAAATTCTGTTTCTCCATCTGGTGTTATTACTCTTGTCCTTGTGTTCTCCTAGATCTTAGTTATTGCTTGGAGATCTGGGTTATCATCATGCACTCATTGTAACCCTTGTCAAAATTCATACTAGTTAACTTAATCGCCACTGACGTATGGTTCCTAATATGGAACATGAAAAATGGAGAGAGTAGGAGGCAAACATTGTAATTCTTGTTATACGACATGGTTAGAATCCGAAATTTGGAAGAGAAGCTGCAGTTTCCTTTATATTTTACCATTACGCCATCTTGGATCTAACCATGTCGTATAACATTTTAATTCCTTTTGGTGGATTGATTTTTGCGATTTCTTCTGATGAGTTAAGGGCATAATAGATTCACTAATTGATATAATTATTAGTTGATTGATTTTGCGCTACAAAACAGATGCTGCCACGAATTGTATAAGTCAACTGAATTACAGGAATAAATTACAAACTTGTCAACATCATGTATTTTGGAATATGAAGTTTTGCCATTTATTCTCTCTCTCTCTCTCTCTCTCTATCTCTCTATATATATATATATATATATATATATATATATATATATACAGTTCTTTTAACTCATATTAGGAATGGAGAGAGTAGGAGGCAAACATTTTAATTCTTGTTTGGCGAAATAGAGCGTTGACCAAAATCGACTTTTTAAAGTAAAAAAAAAAAATATGTAAGCATTTTAAGAATGTTAACTTTTATTGCCTTTGGTTGAAGTTATTTGTTGTATATTTTTTTTCTATCTGTTGCCCTTTGCCTTGCTTCCATATCTTTCATTCAACTTTGTACTTAGTTTTATTTTTGAGTTTTGAGTGATTCTTGAGACTCCAAAGATGGCAGACTTGTATTCGATTGGTTCGACACACTTGCTCTTTCATCTGTTATTTGTTGTATATATTTTTCTATCTGTCGCCTCTTGCCTTGCTTCCAAATCTTTCATTCAACTTTGTATTTTTTTGAGTTTTGAGTGATTCTTGAGACTCCAAAGATGGCAGACTTGTATTCGATTGGTTCGACACGCTTTCTCTTTCGTCTGTGCAGACGAAAGCCAAGCTCCTCTTCTCTTCCATTCAGTATCTGTTTCTCCGTCTCGTGTTATTACTCTTAGCTATCGTTTAGAGTAGATTTGGTGGAACGTCATAAGCTTTCAATATTTTCACCATCATGCCTCTGTGTATTGAATCAAACGCCTTCTGGAAATCTATGTGATTGAACACAAGAAACTTTAGACACTGTATACCTACATGATGATCTGGTAATGACGTCACTCTGTCATGTTCATTGGCCTGTACTTACTCTTGGTGGCCTCGATCAAACACCTTCTGAAAATCTATGAAAATAATGATTGCTTTCCTGTTATGGCTTTCCACTCATTCTATCAATCTGAGTAGCGCGAGGATATGAACAATTGTTGAACGTCCATGTCTAAAACCATTTTTGTTTGAACGAAGATGTGTATCTATTTTTGGTTGGATTCTGTTTGGGATCATTTTGTTGACAAGTTTTGAGACCTCTGATAATAAATTTATGCCTCGATAATTTTGGTTGGTTGATTGTTTTTGTTTTACGGCATATCAGGATGGAATACTGTTGCCATATCTGGGAAGGAGCAGCTAAAAACAGCCTATCCTGCCTTGACAGAGTACAAAATAGACTTCGTGGCTTAGTGGGGGATGCCCTTTTCTCTACCCTGCAACCTCTCTCCCACAGAAGAGACGTTGCGAGCCTATCCTTGTTTTATCGTTATTTCCATGGCAGGTGCTCGTCTGAACTCCAATCTCTGCCTCCCCCCTCGCCAATCTTTCACGAAAAACACCCGTCTAGCTGAATCCACTGTGAAAAATTTCCCCCACTCTTTATCTGTGCCTAAATCAAAACATGGATTCCATGAACAAAGCTTCTTTCTTAGAACTGCACGCAAGTGGAACTCTGTTCCATCTGCCTGCTTCCCACCTGACTACAACTTGGATGTCTTCAAGTCCAACGTTAACAAATTCCTAATGAACCGCCCCCTTAAGTAAACACTTCATCAAATCAACACACTAACGTAATGTACTTGTAATAACCCTTATCCCTGAGTGGCTTCCGGGCCTTGATAAGTGGTGATCACTGTGGAAAAAAAAAAAAAAAAAAAATCATCAACCCTTTTCAGGCCGAATCCAATAATTTTGAAGAAAAGGTTTTTATTAAAATATACTTGTTTTTTTGTTTTTTTCAAGTCGGTTTCTATTTAACCCTATGTTGGGACCCTAACACGTACTACCACTTTGGGTCAGAGTGGACCTGGGAGCAATGGCAATTAAAGGGTGGCTCCACACTCCCCAAAGCCCGCAAGTTGGGGCCTCACCATCGGATATAGTTTAAGGTCATATCCAGGACCCGATAATTTTGAGTTGATATCTATCTATATATGGATATCTGGAAATCTATTAAAATAATTATTTCTTTCCTGTTATGTTTTTTCACTTCATCGTATATTTCTATCAATCGTCGTAGCGCGAGGATATGAGCAGTTGTTGAACGTCCAGGTCTGAAACCGTTTTGGTTTGGACGAATATGTGTATCCATTTTTGGTTGTATTCGGTTTAGGATCATTTTTTTGACAAGTTTTGAGACCACTGACGCTAAACTTATGCCTCGATAATTTTGAGTTGAGCTCAGATCTCCTTTCTTCGGAAGTGGTATCATATCAATCCTAGACCATTGATCGGGTTTCATATTCTCTCTCAGAAGCTTCAGGTGCAGCCATGGATGGAGTACTGTTGCAACATCTGGGCCGGAGCTGCTAGAAGCAGCTTATCCTGCATGGACAGAGTTCAAAATAGACTTTGTAGTTTAGTGGGGGGTGCCCTTTTCTCTTCCCTACAACCTCTTTCTCACAGAAGAGACGTTGCGAGCCTGTCTTTGTTTTATTGTTATTTCCATGGCAGGTGCTCGCCTGAGCTCCAATCCCTCGTCCCCCTCACCAATCTTTTCCACAGAAGAGATGTTGCTAGTCTGTCTCTGCTTTATCGTTATTTTTATGGCAAGTGCTCGTCTGAGCTCCAATCTATGGTCCCCCTTCGCCAAACTTTCACAAAAAACACTCGTCTAGTTGAAAACACTATCAATAATTCCCCCCACTCTTTATCTGTGTATAAACCTAAACGTAGATTCCACGAACAAAGCTTCATTCTTAGGACTGCATGCCTGTGGAACTCTCTTCTGTTTGCCTGCTTTCCGGCTGACTACAATATGGTCGTCTTCAAGTCCAATGTAAACAAGTTCTTGATGAACCGTCCCCCTGAGTAATCCAATTTACAAAATTTCCACTACTCATTTATTCCCATTAACCCTTATCCTCGAGTGGTCTCCGGGCCTTGATAAGTGGGGACTCCTTTGCAAAAAAACCCCAAAAAAAAACAAAGCTTATTTGTATCTCCCGCTGTAGGAATACCAATAGAGTAGAAAACTAAGAAACACTAAATAGGGATTTGAGCAGCGAGAGGTCTGTTCACATTACACTTAAATTTCTGCATGTTAGTACAGTTGAAAAAAACACAAAAAAAACACTCAAGATCAAAACAAGTAACATGAAAAAATCATTAAATGATTAACTAGGCCAATAGGGGGAGGTCATGTTGGTGATGTTCTCAACATATAACCAAATGAAGCAGTCCGTCTGGTTCAGGTCAAAAGAGGAAGGTGATCTGGGAAAGAAGGGTACTATTACATGATAAGGGCTGTCCCCTTTTCATGTAAGTATAAAAATAGAGAATTTAGTTTAAAATGAAAATGAAATAGCAATAGACGAAATTCGAACCTCGTAATTTAGGTTTAGAAATAGATTACGTGTGAGAATTTAAAAATGTAAAACAAACATTTGTTTAGAATATAGATAAAATATTTCAAGAAAAGAATGTATTATATATTTGTGTTATATGTCTTTACATACACGTATCAACATCATAATGTCCGAACTGTCTGAACACTATATCCCTTCACTCTAAGAGCTTTCTCCTTCTTCCATCAGCAAGGTCTAAGAAAGAACATTTTAATATATAATATGAACAATCTCTTTAGAACTCTTACAACATCTCTCTCTCTCTCTCTCTCTCTCTCTCTCTCTCTCTCTCTCTGAGTCTTACAACATCCATCACTTATAATAAGACTCTTACTCTCTTTCAAAGAAATTCTCTCTAATCCTCTCTTAATAAAAACCAATATGCAACATCTGTATAGTAACTTGTAAGACTGTATAGTAACTTTACGGACACCCTGTATATATATATATATTTGTTATATACTCCCACGCAAATTCTGCCGGTATAAAAACTAAAATTCTGTCTTGTTTAGAATATAGATAAATATTTCAAGGAAAGAATGTGAACTCTCAAGTTTGTTATGAGATTTTAAATTGAAAGAATGCAGCTTATAAGATAATGTTTTTAACGTATTGAATATAGGTTAAAATTCCTTTTGTAGAAATAGGAAAAGTTTTGGACACGTATGTCCAGAACACGTGAAAGAAGGCACATGTTTTAACATGTGTATGACGTCACGGAAAATAGAAAGTTCTAGGAATAGAGAAAAAAGTTTAGAGTTAGTCAGTCAGTGAAGAAACTCGGAGAGAGTCAGTAGTCTAGGAAGCGAGACGTCACTTCAAGAAAAAAATGTGAGACTTTGAATTCTTGGTGATGGAAACACGGCCGTGTGACGAAATAAACCATCATGTGTTTTGTAAAGCTCGTCTTGTCTTATGATTCTTACGAAAAGGTAAAGTGAAATTGTATTATATATTTGTGTTATAAAATGTCTTTACATACACGTCTCAACATCATCATGTCTACACAATGTCCGAACAGTGAACACTATGTCATCACTCCAAGAGCTTCTTCTTCTAATCTACACAAGCAAAGAATGAACATTTAATATATAAGAATCTCTCCTAACATGAACAATCTCTCAAAGTCTCTTGCAACAAAATCTCTCTCTTAGAGTCTATCAACATTCCTCTCTATAATAAGACAAGAACACTCACTAAGATACAGCATCACTTCTAATAAGACTCTCTCAATGAAACCCCTATATAACAGGAGGTCGAGGGTCATTCTAAATACTTAGCTAGGTCTTTGAAGACTATTAATATCTCTACACTAAGATACTATCACCACAATACCTCACTCTTACCATGGAGTTTATCTACTTAAAATCTCCCCAGCGTATACGTCGGCTTTATATACAAACTGAAAAAAAAAACGAATATTTACATGTTAACAAAACAAAAATCATATTTACAAACAAAAAGATTTTTAAAAAAAAAAATATATGAGGGATGAGATGCCTGGGTGTTTCGAGATGCGTGTTGAGCAAAAAAACAAAAAAAAAAAAAAAAAAAAGTTGTAGTAGGCAGACAGGCTCAAACCCATACCGCGAAGGAGGAAAAGGATGTGATAAAAAAAACAAAAAAACTTTCTAATATACTCAGTCATTGATATGCGAGCGACTACACAAAGGTTAACTAATTTTCATGTTCCTTTAAAAAACGAGCGTTGATTAATTATTTATTTTATGATTTATCATTATACTAGCCTGGGTGCCTGGCGTTGCCCTGGTGCTTGGAAGTGCGTGTTCAGCAAAAAAAAAAAAAAAAAAAAAAAAATGATAGTAGGTAGGCAGGCTTGAACTTGTATTGCGAAGGAGGAAAAGAACGTAAAAAAAAAAAAAAATTGTGACTTTGCTGTTGCGTCCATTGCCAAACCGGAAGTGGAGTAGATTTAAATTAAGGCTAGTCAATCGAAAAAAGGAGATGACTATCGAAAATATCGGCGAAAAAAAGAAACGACCCCCCCCCACTGTAGAAAAGTGCCCAGTGAGGATTAAGGAATTAATGTTTTTAGCCATTTTTTTTTATATTTGTCGTCCAAAGGGTCGTGCTTCAAAACTATACTGATCTCATGAAAATTCTTTGCCTCGGTTGAAAGTTTTAGGCAGACATATAAACATACATACATACATTTAAACAAACAGGTTAGATTTTTATTACAGACTGGGGGGGGGGTACCCGGGGTTGCCCAGGTGTTTGGTGGTGTGTGTGTTAAAAAAACGTTGGCTGGGTGTTTGGAGGTGTAAAAGAAAAAAAAGTTTAAGTAGGAAGGTAGGATTGAACCTCAAAGCCTTGACGCGAAGGTGGAAACGAAAGGGAAAAAAAGCCAGGCACCTAACCATCTCGGCCACGAGGGGAGAGGAATTGATAAGCGTGTTAAGTTAAGGTTTATAAAGTGAAATATACAGGTGCGAGGAAGTGGTGTGATGTTTGACCTAGTTTTGCGCTGCAAGCCAGTTACTGTTTCCCCCGCTTTTCGAAGATGCGGTGAGCTGGTAAAAGTCGGGCAATCCGGTTGTTAAGTCGTAGATATTATCATTTAAACGTGATATTAAAAGTTTTAAAAAATGAGCGATGAGAAGACCTCGGAAAAAAGCCTTTTGCAGACATACACAAAAATGAACATATATACATACATACACACACATTTTACCTTTTATATATATACTAGCGAGGGGTACCCGGCGTTACCCAAGTGTTTGGAGGTGTGTGTGTGAAAACTCTAGGGGGGGGGTAAAATAAAAAAAATATTTTGGTAGGTAAGTATGAGGATCGAACCCTTCAGGCAAAGTTGTAAATTAAAGTGTGAAAAAAAAAAACGTGCGACTTTAACCATTGCTCCACCGTGAGATGCTAACGGAAACACGTTTGAATTTATTTAATTACTTAAATTAGCAGGTGCACGTTTTAATGACTTAATGAGGGCAACTTTTGACTGCGGGGTAGCATTTCATTTAGTGCGGGAATGCTTCCCCCCCCCCCCCCCCAAGATGTTGGGGGGGGGAACATTATAGGAAAAGACCTAACCTACATGCGGCGAGTGAAAACTGTTGAATCTTCCCGAAGTCGAGCAAATTAAATAGATAGGCGAGCTCCGTTGTTAACTCTGAGATATTACGATTTACATGTGATATAAAAAGTTTTAAAAAGTTGTGAACCGACTGACCGCTTCTCTGAAAAACGCCTTTTGTAGACATACACAAAAAAGCGAACATACATTTTCGCTTTTATATATAGATAGATATAGATGTTAGTACACCGATAGCGTTTCTTGTCTTTTGACTGACTTTTTATTCCCATCCCATTAAGCCTTATCTTCGAGTAGCTTTTGGCCTTGATAGGCGGTGACCTCGAAAGTGAAAGGAAAAAAACGTTATTGTCGTCGCCCATAAAATCTGCTGAGTCTTATTTGTTTTGAATCCACTAAGCTGGTTTTAGATATCATCGATTAATCATCTAGATACACGGAGGGGGTGGGGGAGAAAAGGGGAGGGGAAAATAGAGAGAGAAGGTTTGAGAGTGGCAGGAGAGAGAGAGGGGAGAAAAGACAAGGGAGATAAAGAAGCTCTCGGGGAGGGAAGAGGGGGCGAAAAAGTGAGGGGGAATGGAGATAGATAAGAGTGGAAAAGGAAGAGATTAAGAGAAAGGGTGAAGGTGGAGGAGGAGGAGGAGGAAAAAAAGATAAATAGGGAGGGAGTGGAAGATGGTGAGAAAGATGCAGAGGGAAAGGGAGAACCCTGAAGTTACACGGAGGATGGGGAGGAGAAAAAGGGAGGGGGAAAATAGAGAAGGTGTGAGCGTGGCAAGGGAGGAGAGAGGGAGAGAATAAGCGAGGGAGGAGAGGGAAAGTGAGTATGGAAAGAATAGAGAGGTGGGGGGGGGATAAGACACGGGAGATAGATAGAGAAACTCTCGGGGGAGGGAAGAGGGAGCAAAAAAAGTGAGGGGAAGGGAGATAAGCTGCGAAAGTCGAAAGAGAAGAGATTTTTATTATTATTTTTTTTTAATTAATTAAATAAATAAATAAATTTAGATTAAGAGAAAGGTTGAGGGTGGGTGAAGGAGGAGGAGGAGGCTAGGAAAAAAGATAAATACGGAGAGAGGGAGGGAGAGAGTGGAAGATGGTGAGAAAGAGGGAAAGGGAGAACCCTGAAGTTTGTTTGAAGCTGGTGATTTAAAAAAAAAAAAAAAAAAACAATTAAAAAAAAAAAAAAAAAAAAACAATAAAAAAAAACAATAAAAAAAACAATAAAAAAAAAATTCAACCTTGGATCATTTACAAAATTGGATCAGAAAGTAAGTGATGTTCCTTGTGTAGTTTCACAATAGATTGTCTCACAGAGTAATCAAGTTTTGGCGGTTTGCCATGGTACCGCCTGCTGCAACATTTACAAATGACTAAGTAAGACTTATTCTTTAGGTTGGTTGGTTGTTTTTGTTTTACGGCATATCAACCCTTTTCGGGTTATTTAATGCTGAATCCAAACATTTAAGAAAAATTTTTTAATGGAGTATATTTTTTGTTTTCACGTCGGTTTCTGTTTAACCCATAGTTGGGACCCTAACAGGTACTACCACTCCGGGTCAGTGGACCTGGGAGCAATGGTAATTAAAGGGTGGCTCCACACTCCCCAAAGCCCACAAGCTGGGGCCTCACCACTGGATATAGTTTAAGGTCATATCCAGGACCCCCATTGAGGGACTTTTACCCTCTACGGAGGGGGGGGGGCAGTCGGCGTATTCTAATGCCCCACCGATAGGGCCTTATTCTTTAGGGGGAATCAAAAAATTTGAATATAACATACTGTTTATGTTGTACCTAGGCTAGAAAACATTCCAAATACCATGACACTTCCGCCCATGAACTTAGTTCACAATACGTTGTAGACTACATTGCACTGTAGAGAATTTACTGTTACTTTTTCTAATAAAATTATCTGTAAATAATGGCTTCACTTAAAATTCAAAATTTAAGTATCATGGTTCAATTATGCCCTAAACAGAAATATTTTGGCCTTTTGGCCAAGATCAAAGTGTAGTATCTGTTCTTCAGGTGCTGCACTTCCATTTCTTGTTCTCTTTCGGTGGAGGAGAAATCCTTCACGACTGAGACAATTTTTTTATTTTTGTACCTTTTAAAAAACGACCCTGGTGTCTAACTCTGTCCCGTGGGGAGGCATGGTAAATAGGTACCCTAAACAGAAATATTCATTTTAACGCCCTCCATCCCACCCGCCGTCTTACGTTTGTGGGAGGAAGGGGGCGGGGCAAAAAGTGAGGGGGGGAAGGGAGATAAATAAGCTGTGAGAGTGGAAAGGGAAGAGATTATGGGAAAGAGTGGGAGGAGGAGGAGAAGGTTGGGGAAGAGAGATAAATAGGGAGACAGAGAGGGAGGGTGGAGGCGGGGGGCGGGAAGTGGGAGATGGTGAGAAAGATGCAGAGGAAAAGAGAGAACTGAAGTTTGTTTAAAGCCGGTAGTTTTTGAGAAAAAAAAAAAATAAAATAAAATAAAAAAAAAAATTGTCAGCCTTGGATCACATTTACAAAATTGGATCAGAAAGTAAGTCACTAATGAAGAACAGATACTACACTTTGATCTTAGCCATCACAAGTCACTATTGACGATTTTCCAATTTCTGCTGATCTTTCAAGATAAGTCCAAGCACACCTAAAAGAGGCTTCGTCCGTCTGTAACACTCTCATATTAATCTGTAGGTATATATTACTTGACATATAACTTGTGTTCCTTTCAAAACCAAAACTTCAGAAGAATTCTTGGTAAAATTGTTTACTACAAGAAACGGAAGATCATAACAATTAGACGACAGTCACTCTGAAGAAAAAAGATGTAAGCGTGACACAAAATAACACGTACGCTATCGTATAAATACCGGGTGGTCGCTAGAAAAGTGGGAAATTTGTCAAACAACGATTTATTCTTACAAAGTTTTTCAAAGACAGATGTTATATTATACTCATAGATAATCAAAATGTCGTCCGTGCACTTCACTGCAGCGTCTTAACCTAGAAAACCAACAAAAGAACCAAATAAAAAATAAATAATTTTCAATCTTGGACCACATTTACAAAATTGGATCAGAAAGTAAGTCACTAATGACGATTTTCCGATTTCTGCTGATAAGTCCAAGCACACCTAAAAGAGGCTTCGTCCATCTGAAAGGTGGGCTCTCTCTACCGTGCTAGAAAACTACTAACACCCGAAAGTATCCTGTACCTCTATAAGGCCACCATTCGCCCATGTATGGAGTATTGCTGTCACATCTGGGCTGGTGCATCTGCTACTAGTCTCTCGCTCCTTGACAAGGTTCAAAAGAGAGTCGCAAACCTGATAGGCCCTGAACTGGCATCTAAGCTTCAGCCTCTGTCCCATCGATGAAATGTTGCATCCCTCTGCCTTTTCTACAAGTATTTTAGTGGTGAATGCTCTGACGAACTGCAATCACTTGTGCCCCCACGACGTGAGCACCCTCGACAAACCCGACAGGCTGCTAAATCCCACCCCCACACTGTAGAGATCCCTAGATGTAAAAGATCTTTTTACTCCAATACTTTCTTCCCCAAAACCGCTAGACTCTGGAATTCCATTCCAGGTCCCTGCTTCCCAAACAGTACTGATGTGCAGAAGTTCAAGTGTAATGTGAACCGACATCTTGCTGCCCAAATCCCTACATAGTACCCCAGTAGTTGTTGCCCCTGATAGTAGCCCCCTACACCAAAGTGGCAATTTGCCTTGTTTGGGGTGAAAATGTAATAAAAAAAAAAAAAAAACCACTGTCAAGCTTAAATTTGAAAACGCATCTTCATCAGCCTATGGCGCAGGAATATGGTCTTTCAGAGAACTCCTGACATTCCTATCCAGCAGAGCGTTACAATTATCGAACCAAGAAATGTGGTGATGTATGAAAGTGGAATCTGGTCAATAAAGGTTGAGGACATGCGTTGCATGTCGTGTACGAGGGCATTCGGTAAATAATGCTCCTAACTCATTCCTCTTAGTAGTAGAGCAATGAAATGAACGTTGACACACCTATTCCCGCTGGATCACCGAAGTTAAGCAACGTTGAACCAGGTCAGTACTAAATGGGTGACCATTTGGGACTTCCAGGTGCTGTATGTGCTCTCCGCTTATCTCGGCATCGCTTCCAGTCATCCTGGACTTCTGTTTGAGTCCAGCATATTTCACTGCACAGTGAACGAGGCATAGAAAAAAAAATGACTAAGTTCAGCATTCAGTGCCCGATTAGGAGCGGTGTGGTTGGGATTGTGCAACACTTGCTTCACAATTACACGCACAGCTACCTCTACAGGGAGTATCCTTTGTCTTTTGAGACTGAACGGAGGTGTCGATCAAATGGAAAAATGGTCAGATCCTTCTATCGATCATCTATCTTCAACATTCTGATCCACATCTTCAGGAGGCGTCAAGTTTGGCAAGCTTCTGGGCTTGACCGTTATTCCTGATCTTAAATGGAACACGTACATCAAATCTGTTGCCAAGGCCGCTGGAAAAATGGTGGGATCCTTCTATTGATCCAGTAGATATATCACTGCTGATGCAATTCTCTATATAAGAGCCAGGTACGTCCAAGGATGGAATACTGTTGCCACATCTGGGCAGGAGCTGCTAGAAAGGACTTGTCCTGCCTTGATAGAGTTCAAAATAGACTTCGTAGCCTCGTAGGGATGTCCTTTTCTCTTCGCTGCAACCTCTATCTCACAGAAGAGATGTTGCGAGTTTGTCTCTGATGTATCGTTATTTTCATGGAAAGTGTTCAACTGAGCTTCAATCTATGGTCCCCCCTCGCCAAACTTTCACAAGAAACACTCGTCTAGCTGTAAACACTATCAATAATTCCCCCCACTCTTTATCTGTGCCTAAACCTAAACGTAGATTCCATGAACAAAGCTTCTTTCTTAGAACTGCACGCCTGTGGAATTGTCTTCCGTTTTCCTGCTTTCCGGCTGACTACAATATGGTTGTCTTCAAGTCTAACGTAAACAAGTTCTTGATGAGCCGTTCCATATAAGTTAACAAATTTACCGAATTGATTACTATATTGTCCAATTTCTACTGTACACTCTTTAACCCTTATCCTCGAGTGGCCTCTTGGCCTTGATAATATGGTGATTCCTGTGTAAAAAGAAAAGAAAAAAAAGTAGTTTTCACATCTGGGCAGGAGCTGCAAGAAGCACCTTATCCTGCCTTAACAGAGTTCAAAATAGATTTCATAATCTAGTAGGGGTTAGGGTTTTTCTCTTCCGTGCAACCTCCTTCCCACAGAAGAGACGTTGCAAGCCTGTCTCTGATGTATCGTTATTTTCATGGCAAGTGCTCGTCTGAGCTCCAATCTATGGTCCCCCCTCGCCAAACTTTCATGAAAAACACTCGTCTAGCTGAAACCACTATCAATAATTTCCCCCACTCTTTTTCTGTACCTAAACCTAAACGTAGATTCCATGAACAAAGCTTCTTTCTTAGAACTGCACGCCTGTTTTTCTGCTTTCCAACTGACTACAACTTGGTTGTCTTCAAGTCCAATGTAAACAAGTTCTTGATGAGCTGTCCCCTTTAATAATCCAATTTACCAAATTTCCACTACTAACGATTACTACGATATTATTGACTACTGTACACTGATTAACCCTTATCCTCGAGTGGCCTTTGGGCCTTCATAAGTGATGACTCCTATGTAAAAAAAACAAACAAAAAGATTAGTTCAGGGCAATAATTTTCCATACAACCCATAGAGATATAAATCATTGTACCTCTAAAATTTCAGTTCAATTCAGCAATTAGAAGTATGAATGGTTTAGGTAATAGGTTTTTGTCAGCTTAAATGCTATTTGGGTAGGACTTTGAAAATCTAACAAAGTAAATTTACAAGGTGGAACGATAAAATTGTCACCCTAAAAAAATTCTATGGCTTTATTTTAAAACTTGAAAAAAATCAATTCAGGTAACTTGATTATGTAGTAGAGCTGACATCTATTCAAATGCAGCAACCTTCAGCCTTAATCTCTGCTCCAATATGGGTCTGGAACTGGGAGCATGCCTTTTCCACAAGTCACATTGTCGCCCTAGAAAAGACGACATGATTCCATTTCCATTTGATGAAAACAGGGTTTTCTGTTTTTGTTGCAGACCATCTTCTAGTTGGCCAGTTGTGTACAAATCGCAAGAGCGATAGGAGCCTTCTATCATGTCTGAAAGTGACACAATGTTCAACGACCGATATCGGAGATGCGCCGCTGTACAACTTATGCTCTAGATCCAAGTTATGTGAACAGGACCATTGCCAGCACCCTCAAAATGCATTGCTGGATTGCCACAAATAACAGACATGCCTAGGATGATGAAAAACAAATTTCCGGCCACGGTTCTGGTCTTTGGTGTGGTTTCAAGTAGTGTTGGGACAATTCCTAAATTTTTTTCCAATTCCAGGAAAATGTTTAACGATTCCGATACCAAGTACGATTCCGATTCCTTTAGAATTGTTGTTTTGAAATATACCATTATATAACCGAAAGTTTTTGTGTAGCAAAAGAATTTGGTACAGCGAAAAACTGGAAATACAATTAAGTGAATTTCGAAAACTATTTGATTTTTTTTTTTCGTGAAATTTTTTTTTTTTTTTAATTCAAAGAATTAAAGAAAGAAAAAAATTAAAAGAAATTTGGAAAATCGTTAAGATAAATAAAGATTACCTTTTAACGTAGTTAATAAAATTCTTGTGCATCATATTAAATATGTTATGAAAAGTTCTATAACGTTTTTATCATAAATTTTCGACGGCATTAATCTCACTTGAAAGAAACAGTTCAACTTAAAAATATAAGAGAATCGTAATGAAAGAATCATGAATCTAAGGTATTTTCTAACAATGCGATTAATCGTCCCACAACTAGTTTCAAGTGAGAGCCACATCATGCCACCTCACATCTTCGGAGTCGGCTTGAAAGTCAACACCAAAGTGTACCTGGATGTGTTGAAGAGTGTGGTGATCCCCTGGTGCAATCAGGTGACTGCTGGCAGACCCTGGGTGTGGCAGCAGGACTTTGCGCTAGCCCACAAGTCCAAAGAGACTCGGGCTTGTCTTCAGAAGGAGTGCTATAACTTTGTACCTTTCTCTCACTGGCCTCCCTTCTCTCCCAACCTGAACCCGCTGGACTAGTTTGCTTGGTCATACGTCGAGAATATCACCAACATGACCTCCCACAATATCAAGGTCCTGGATATGACCTTAAACTATATCCAGTGGTGAGGCCCCAGCTTTTTTTTTTTTTTTTTTTTTTTTTTTTTTACATGGGTGTCACCACTTATCAAGGCCCAGAGGCCACTCGAGGATAAGGGTTAATAGGTATACATTAGTCATTGTGATTTTAGCATAGTAAACAGTGGGGATTTTGTAACTTGGATTACTTAGGGGGACGATTCAATTAGAACTTGTTCACATTGGACTTTTTCTTCTTTTTTTTTTTTTTTTTTTTTTCATAGGTATCAACACATTATCAAGCTTGCGGGCTTTGGGGAGTGTGGAGCCACCCTTTAATTGCCATTGCTCCCAGGTCCACTCTGACCCGGAGTGGTAGTACCTGTTAGGATCCCAACTATGGGTTAAATAGAAACCGACTTGAAAACAACAAATATATTCTATTAAAAAAATTTTCTTTAAAATCTTTGAATTCGGCATTAAATAACCTGAAAAGGGTTGATATGCCGTAAAACAAAAACAACCAACCAACCCACAATACCAAAGCCAACTTCATCGCCACCATCTGTTGAGTATTTGCCGAGCTTCTGCCAGCGCTTGCGGAAAAGCATGCTCCCAGTTCAGGACCCGTATCAAGGCGATGATTGAGGCTGAAAGTTGCTACATTGAATAGATGCCAGTTCTACTACATAATCAAGTTACCTGAATTGATTTTTTTCAATAAACGTTTCAAAATAAATCTGTTTTCTTTTATCATTCCATCCTGTACAATTGCGAATTACTAAGGAATTTTATCAAGTTATGGCTGATGAGATGAGAGCATGCTACCCCCATGGATTTAATAAAGAGTTCTGTTCGCAAATCCATGCAGATTCCAGAGTTTGACAGAAAGAATCCTGAGTTTGAGAAATTACCAACTTCAAAATGAGACTTGATCAACTTCAAAATGAGACTTGATCAACTTCAGAATGAGACCTGGTCGACTTCAGAATGAGATCTGGTCGACTTCAGGATGAGATCTGGTCGACTTCAGAATGAGACCTGGTCGACTTCAGAATGAGACCTGGTCGACTTCAGGATGAGACCTGGTCGACTTCAGGATGAGACCTGGTCGACTTCAGGATGAGACCTGGTCGACTTCAGGATGAGACCTGGTCGACTTCAGAATGAGACCTGGTCGACTTCAGAATGAGACCTGGTCGACTTTAGAATGAGACCTGGTCGACTTTAGAATGAGACCTGGTCGACTTTAGAATGAGACCTGGTCGACTTTAGAATGAGACCTGATTACCTGAAGAAGGTTGGAGGTTACATTGGTCGGAAGGTTGTGAAAATAACACAAGATGAAAATAGTAGGGTGAAGAATCCAAATAATACGAATAATCAACTTTTCTTCAATTTTATCTCGTTTAGCAACTGACCTGTGACCTTTCTATAGTTCACAAAGTCCCCCTAGCGACTATGCTTGTATCTTCTTTGGACAAAGACGGTATTTCATATGAATAGCCACGAGCAGATCCGGAACAGGATTGGAGTGATTGGGTGGAGGACAAGAATGCAGAAAATAAATAAATAGATCTATAATATAAAGCTGTGTGTGTGTGTGTGTGTGTGTGTGTGTGTGTGTGTGTCTGGTCACAAATAGGCTCCTATATGGTTGACTATTTTAAAAAAACTGATTACATATAATGATAGAAGATGTATCGAGACACAGCAATGGGTATGTTTGGTCTGGCAGAACGGTGGTTCATTAAAATTGTGGGGTCTGCGTTCGCGCCTGGTCCACAAAGTATGGAAATAAAAAATTTAAAACTTAAAAAAAACGTTTATAAGTGTTTTTGATATAGATGTACATAATAATACTTTGATAAGTATGTTTTAACTTAAATAGGGATGGTATAATACAATTGTGGAGTCGGCGTTCGAGCCTGGCCTCCATAGAATGGGAATAGGCACAAACTTTAATAAAGACTTTTCATGTCTATCTGTGTAAGTATACTTTGATAATTATGTTTCATGATAAATGTATGATAAAATTATGGGTGTTCGTTTGCGCCTGACCTCCATAGAATGGAAATATGTCACAAAGTTTAAAAAGTTTTTTTTTAATATAGATCCACAGAATATTGTGATAAGTGTTTCAGTGTGAACAGGTATGGTATAATAAATTATTGGGTTTATCTATTTTATTTTTACTTTCATCATATTTTGCGTTGGTTTTTATACCCCCAAATTCGAAGTTATCTCTTTACAACCCTTCCTTTTCATAACCTATCATGTATAAATATAAAAGCGAAAATGTATGTATGTTTGTATGTTTGTATGTTTATAAGCTAAAATGTATGTGTGTTCGCTTTTTCTGTATGTCTACAAAAGGCTTTTTTCAGAGAAGCGGTTGGTCGCCTAAAAACTTAAAACTTTTTATATCACATATAAATCGTAATATCTCACAGTTAATGACGAAGCTCGCCTGTCTATTTAATTTGCTCGATTTCAGGGAGATAAATATTCAACATTTGTCGCTCCCTTCCTTTTCATAACCTATCATATTTTCATAAATCAGAGTCCATTTTGTGTAGGCTGTTTTTGAAAAAAAAGTCAACGACGGGTACTTTTGCTAGTATATTAATAAAGTAAAAAAAAAAAAAAAAAAAAAAGAAAGAAAAGGAAACCGAAATGTCAGTTTTTACGTCGGATTGTTTGATCTGTTTATGCGGCTGTTGTGTATTCTTTTTATTCTTCTTTTTTGTCAAGAAGACGGTCCGAAGTTCATTGTTTGTTTTTCCTTTTGTTCGCCTACCTGCCCGGACATGTTCGTTAATCGACAAATGACTTCCGAAGACATATAACACTTTTGATCAAAAGAAACTACCGGATATTTGGAAGATGCGTCCAATCAAGCAACGCGAATTGTATTTCTTTACATTGAACTTTCATCAGAGCTATTCGAAAAGTTACCCACGACAGACTGACGAAAATATTTTTTCAATCTTTACCATAACAGACTGACAAAAATGATATTTTTAATTTGCACTTGACACAAAATGATATAAATTTGCATTTGACAGACTGACGAAAATGCTTTTTACAACTTTACCATGACAGACTGACAAAAATGATATTTTAAATTTGCGCATGACAGACTAACGAAAATGATATTTGTAATTTCCATGTGACAGACTGACGAAAATGACATTTAAAATTTGCACATAACAGACTGATTAAAATAATTTAAATTTGTACATGACAGACTGACAAAAATGCTTTTTCAAACTTTATCATGACAGGCTGACGAAAATGATAATTTAAATTTGCACATGATAGACTGACGAAAATGATATTTAAAATTTGCACATGACAGACTGACGAAAATGATATTTAAAATTTGCACATGACAGACTGACGAAAATATTTTAGATTTGCACTTGACAGACTGACGAAAATAATATTTTAAATTTGAACATAAGACTGACAAAAATGATATTTTAAATTTACATGTGACAGACTGACAAAAATATTTTAAATTTGAACATGGCAGACTGACGAAAATGATATTTTAAATTTAAATATGACAGACTGACGAATATATTTCAAACTTGCATGACAGACTGACAAAATGTTATTTAAGATTTAACTATGACAGACTGATGAAAACATAAACTTAAGCAATATAGACTGATGGAAATGCTATTTCAAACTTAAGCATAACGAACTGATGAAAATATTATTTGAAATTTAAATGACAGATCAACAAAAATGCTTACTCTGCACAAATACTATTTCTCTACTATTATATAAAGTCATTTTGTGTGTGTGTGGTTGTGTGTAGTTGTGTGTGTGTGTGTGAGTGTGAGAGAGAGCTCCTTCTTCATAGTGGGGGGGGGGGTTCATATTTTCTGACAAATAATATTTAGTTATTTAAAGGATACAATTGACTTTTTTTTAAATTTTTTTTTTTACATGGAGGTCACCACTTGTCAAGGCCCGGAAGCCACTTGGGGATAAAGGTTATTGCGTGTACAGTAATCAATGGGATAGTGTCATAGTTATCGTTAGCATTGGATATTTGATAAAGTGATTTACTTAAGGGGGCAGTCCATAAGGAATTTGTTTGTGTTGGACTTGAAGACATCCAAGTTGTAGTCAGGTGGGAAACAGGCAAATGGAAGAGAGTTCCACAGGTGTGCACTTCTAAGAAAGAAACTTTGTTCATGGAATCTACGTTTTGATTTAGGCACAGATAAAGAGTGGGGAAAATTATTGACAGTGTTTTCAGCTAGTCGGGTGTTTATCGTGAAAGATTGGCGAAGGGGGAGGTAGAGATTGGAGCTCAGACGAGCACCTGGCATGAAAATAATGATAAAACAAAGACAGGTTCGCAACTTCTGTGGGAGAGAGGTTGCAGGGAAGAGAAAAGGGCATCCCCACTAAGCCACGAAGTCTATTTTGTACTCTGTCAAGGCAGGATAGACTGTTTTAGCAGCTCCTGCCCAGATATGGGAGCAGTACTCCATCTTTGGACGTAATTGTCTTTTATATAGATAGATAATTGCATCAGCAGTGCGATATCTTCTCGAGCGGTAGAAGGATCCTACCATTTTCCCAGCGTCCTTGGCAACAGACTTGACGTACGTGTTCCATTTCAGACCAGGGGTAAAGATCAAACCCAAAAGCTTGTCAAAACATGGGGCCTCACCCAGACGATAACCATCCATTTTAATTGATGCCAGATGGGGATCAGAGCGTTGATGATCTAAAGATAGAAGCTTGGTTTTACGTGCATTAAAATCAACTAGCGACCTCTTTCCCCGATTACATTGTTCCATTTCAGATCCGGAGTAATTGTCAAGCCCAGAAGCTTGTCAAAACATGGGGCCTCCCCCCATTCCTAGGATTTCATTTATCCATTCTTTTAACACTTGCCTACAGGGTTCGATTCTAGCCTTTTTCTAGTATCATTTTCACTTATCGTTTGCCTTCTTATTTACATGAGAAAGCCCTTCGTCTAGCTGTAAACACTATCAATAATTCCCCCCCACTCTTTATCTATGCCTAAACCTAAACGTAGATTCCATGAACAAAGCTTCTTTCTTAGAACTGCACGCCTGTGGAATCGTCTTCCGTTTTCCTGCTTTCCGGCTGACTACAATATAGTTGTCTTCAAGTCTAACGTAAATAAGTTCTTGATGAGCCGTTCCATATAAGTTATCAAATTTAACAAATTTTCATTACTAATGATTATTATATTGTCCAATTTCTACTGTACACTCTTTAACCCTTATCCTTGAGTGGCCTCTTGGCCTTGATAATGTGTTGATACCTATGAAAGAAAAAGTCCAATGTGAACAAGTTCTAATTGAATCGTCCCCCTAAGTAATCCAAGTTACAAAATTCCCACTGTTTACTATGCTAAAATCACAATGACTAATGTATACCTATTAACCCTTATCCTCGAGTGGCCTCTGGGCCTTGATAAGTGGTGACACCCATGTAAAAAAAAAAAAAAAAAAAAAATCTCACATGAGGTTCTTTTGCGAATTTAACACAACACTAATTTATATGTCTGGCAGTGTTCTTAGATATGTTTTGTACAGAAATTCATGTGATGAGTAAAAAAAAAAAATCGAAAAAATTAAATTTTAAAAATAGCTTTTCTCTCTAAGAATACTTTATCAAAACCGAACATACTTTTTTGTTGTTTTGCGTAACGCATAAAAATTAGTTATACGTAAGTGTTATATTTTTTTCATTTAAAATAATGCAATTCGCAAATAATGTTTAATAATTTGCGGTGAATATTGAAATCAAAATAGTTAGTAAATTTTATATTCATGTTTTTTTTTCAACAAAATAAAATGCATCACCACGAAAGCAAATGTCGGATTTGACGATTGCTGGTGTTTTTCTTTTTTTAGCGTTTAAAATATGCAAATAAAGACAAAACTGTAAATGATTTTACTTTGTTTACATCGTCATTTTACAAATTTTATTTGTATTTTTATTGCAAGTTGGAATCATTTTCAAACAAAAATTAACACATCATAAAATCTAACTATTTATAAAACTGAACATAATAAAACCATGTACGGTATAAGCGTCTTAAATTTATAAAACGATTATTCTAATTGTATTTTTATTGCAAATTGGAATCGTTTTCAAACCAAAATAAAAGCAAATATATTTACAAATGTAAAAAAAAAAAAAACTATTTGACCAATTTACATGTTTTTTTAAAATATATTTACAAATGAAAAAAAAAAAAAAACTATTTGACCAATTTACATGTTTTTTTTAAATATATTTACAAATGAAAAAAAAACAAACTATTTGACCAATTTACATGTTTTTTTAAAATATATTTACAAATGAAAAAAAAAAAAAACTATTTGACCAATTTACATGTTTTTTTTAAATATATTTACAAATGAAAAAAAAAAAAAACTATTTGACCAATTTACATGTTTTTTTAAAATATATTTACAAATGAAAAAAAAAAAAAACTATTTGACCAATTTACATGTTTTTTTAAAATATATTTACAAATGAAAAAAAAACAAAACTATTTGACCAATTTACATGTTTTTTTAAAATATATTTACAAATGAAAAAAAAAAAAAAACTATTTGACCAATTTACATGTTTTTTTAAAATATATTTACAAATGAAAAAAAAAAAAAACTATTTGACCAATTTACATGTTTTTTTAAAATATATTTACAAATGAAAAAAAAAAAAAACTATTTGACCAATTTACATGTTTTTTTAAAATATATTTACAAATGAAAAAAAAAAAAAACTATTTGACCAATTTACATGTTTTTTTAAAATATATTTACAAATGAAAAAAAAAAAAAACTATTTGACCAATTTACATGTTTTTTTAAAATATATTTACAAATGAAAAAAAACAAAAAACTATTTGACCAATTTACATGTTTTTTTAAAATATATTTACAAATGAAAAAAAAAAAAACTATTTGACCAATTTACATGTTTTTTTAAAATATATTTACAAATGAAAAAAAAAAAAAACTATTTGACCAATTTACATGTTTTTTTTAAATATATTTACAAATGAAAAAAAAAACAAACTATTTGACCAATTTACATGTTTTTTTAAAATATATTTACAAATGAAAAAAAAAAAAAACTATTTGACCAATTTACATGTTTTTTTAAAGTATATTTACAAATGAAAAAAAAAAAAACTATTTGACCAATTTACATGTTTTTTTAAAATATATTTACAAATGAAAAAAAAACAAAAACTATTTGACCAATTTACATGTTTTTTAAAAATATATTTACAAATGAAAAAAAAAAAAAACTATTTGACCAATTTACATGTTTTTTTAAAATATATTTACAAATGAAAAAAAAAAAAAAACTATTTGACCAATTTACATGTTTTTTTAAAATATATTTACAAATGAAAAAAAAAAAAAACTATTTGACCAATTTACATGTTTTTTTAAAATATATTTACAAATGAAAAAAAAAAAAACTATTTGACCAATTTACATGTTTTTTTAAAATATATTTACAAATGAAAAAAAAAAAAACTATTTGACCAATTTACATGTTTTTTTAAAATATTTTCTTAAAATCTTTGTACTTGATTAAGAGTATGACTTGATAAAAAAAAATGTACGTTTTTCGCGTCCGATTTCTTTTAGTTACGATTATTTTATTTGTACTTTTTATTGAAAGTTGGCCAAGGGAGATAATAAAATCTTAGCAAATCATTTCTTAAAAAAAAAAAAGTTTAATTATAACCTGGAGATATAGCAGAGTGGCTGAGCATGTGACTACAGATCGAATGATCGCGTGTTCAAACCCTAGTGTACCTCACCATTTTATTTGAATTTCTTTTCTTATTAATCTCTATATAAATAAAATGAACTCATTTTTTCCCGTATGATTTTTAGTTATTTCCATGGCAGATGCTTGTCTGAACTCCAATCTCTGGTCCCCCCTCGCCAATCTTTCACAAAAAAACACCTGTCTAGCTGAATCCACTGTGAAAAATTTCCCCCCACTCTTTATCTGTGCTCAAATCAAAACGTGGATTCCATGAACAAAGCTTCTTTCTTGGAACTGCACGCCTGTGGAACTCTGTTCCATCTGCCTGCTCCCCACCTAACTACAACTTGGACATCTTCAAGTCCAACGTTAACAAATTCCTAATGAACCATCCTCTTAAGTAAACACTTCATTAAATCTCCACACTAACGTACTGTACTTGCAATAACCTTTATCCCTGAGTGGCTTCCGGGCCTTGATAAGTGGTGACCACCGTGTAAAAAAAAAAAAAATCAATTGCTTGGTTGTTTTCCCTCCTTTCAAACTGATAAGAACTTTTCTGCCGATTTGTTGTTGCATTCTCGCGTGTGAGAATTGAACTTTATTTCAGGGAAAAATTAATCCCAACAATGCAGAAGTGCCGGCCACTAAACAGCGGTTTTCCTGATGACTAGACATTGGACATAACATAGTAGATTCGAAACGTCATCTCTATATAAATAAAATGAACTCATGTTTTCCCGTCTGATTTTGACCTTAATAGGATTAAAAATCAAGATATTTCATGCAAATATAATATGCACAAACAGCAGAACAATATCTGAGGTGTGTTATAGGCTTATTATTTCTCAAATTCCTCGATAATCTTAGATTTCTATACTTTTTCTGCTGAGAAGTCACGGCCAAAATCGGTTAAGATCAATGGAAGTGGTAAAATATTTTCTCTCTAATAAATTCCTCCTCCCCCTGCCACCACTTAACACCGTTTGGGGATCGTTCACAAGGAACAGTTGAGAAGAGAACACCGGTTTGGCTTCGTAGTTCTTTCATGTGAAGTTATTTAAAATCACTAAACTAAGCTGCAGTGCTCTGTGGCGTAGTGGTTAGCGTGCTGGACAATTCACATTATATTTTCACGTTCGCGCCGACCTACCGTAGTCGTTTTTTTTTTTGTTTTTTTTTTTTCCTAAACAACTGGAATGGACTTTTCTTGGTGGCCAAACTGTTAACGTTGCAGATGTTTTTTTTTTTTTGTTTTTTTTGTTTTTTTCACACTTTATTTTCCTACTTTTACTCATGACTCCGGGTTTGATCCTTCCTACTTACCTACCATAACATTTTTTAACCCCCCCCCCCCGTCCCGGAAATAAACACTCGGGCAACGCCGGGTACCCCCGCTAGTGTTACAATAAAAGTATAGGTACTATTTAAAATCACTGCAAATCATTTCTTTGCATGTTTTAAAACTAAACATAAATCAGAAGTGACTTTTCCAGGGCATTCATCGTCAAAGAGATTCATTGTCAACCCCAAATATCAGCTGACGTGGTAATGTAAACAAACACAAATGGAATTTGATGAACGACATTATAATTATTATTTATTTTTTATTATTTATTCATTATTATTTTTTTATTATTTTTTTTTTTATTAGGGCGAATTATTCCTTGTAATCTAATATATGAGACACTGTCTGTCTGTCTGTCTCCATATTTTGAAAATCTATCTACTCCGAAACTAAAAATCGCAGAGGGGTGCTAGACGCCTGAAATGATGGCATTTTTTAATGAACCATTCTTTTATGGATCTTTAGCCGGTTAAAATTGTTTTTAAGGGGTTAAAAATGGGTTAAAATTGAAAATATGATTTTTTTATGAACCATTCTTTTATGGGTCTTTAGCCGGTTAAAATTGTTTTTAAGGGGTTAAAAATGGGTTATAACTGAAAATATGATTTTTTAATGGACCATTCTTTTATGTGTCTTTAGCCGGTTAAAATTGTTTTTAAGGGGTTAAAAATGGGTTATAACTGAAATAATGGCATTTTTTTTATGGACCATTCTTTTAGGGGTCTTTAGCCGGTTAAAATTGTTTTTAAGGGGTTAAAAATGGGTTAAAATTGAAAATATGATTTTTTTATGAACCATTCTTTTATGGGTCTTTAGCCGGTTAAAATTGTTTTTAAGGGGTTAAAAATGGGTTAAAATTGAAAATATGATTTTTTTATGAACCATTCTTTTATGGGTCTTTAGCCGGTTAAAATTGTTTTTAAGGGGTTAAAAATGGGTTATAACTGAAAATATGATTTTTTAATGGACCATTCTTTTATGGGTCTTTAGCCGGTTAAAATTGTTTTTAAGGGGTTAAAAATGGGTTATAACTGAAATAATGGCATTTTTTTTATGGACCATTCTTTTAGGGGTCTTTAGCCGGTTAAAATTGTTTTTAAGGGGTTAAAAATGGGTTATAACTGAAAATATGATTTTTTTTATGGACTGTTCTTTTATGGGTCTTTAGCCGGTTAAAATTGTTTTTAAGGGGTTAAAAATGGGTTATAACTGAAATAATGGGATTTTTTTATGGACTGTTTTTTTATGGGTCTTTAGCCGGTTAAAATTGTTTTTAAGGGGTTAAAAATGGGTTATAACTGAAATGATGGGATTTTTTTATGGACTGTTCTTTTATGGGTCTTTAGCCGGTTAAAATTGTTTTTGAAGAGTTAAAAATGGGTTAAAATGGAAAATTATTTTTTATGGACCATTCTTTTATGGGTTTTTAGCCGGTTAAAATTATTTTTAAGGGGTTAAAAATGAGTTAAAATTGAAAATGCGTTAGACAGTTTTTTTCAAATCACATTTTCTTTGGTTTATCATTGCAAAAAAAAAAATAAATAAAAATAAAAAATAAATAGAAGTTGTAAGAAAAACTAAAAATTTAACACTAAACGTTTCCGAATGATTTTCCGTAGTCGTGCCATTCAAAAGAAGCTTCTTTTTTTTTTTTTTATATCGTATTTCCGTTTCCACACTCTTCAACTCCCTTTTTAAAATAAATCTAAAATCAATTTTGAGACTTATTTTAAACCCGCTAAAAGATCTTTTAACGTTTCTTTTGCTTCCTTCCTGCACAAGTCTTCATTTCTTGAAATATGAAAACCCGATAATTACCCTTGAAATATGAAAACCCTCAAGGCGAAAATAAACGAAAATCGATAACTTATTTATAAAAAAAAAATCGATAAAAAACTTGAGTGCGTGTGAGGTTTTCTAAACGCAAATTCCCTGAACAAAGCTCTTTCCTAGAACTGCCCCCCTGTGGAACATTGTTCCGCTGGTCTGCTTCCCGGCCAATAACAATATTATACCCCTCAAGTCCAATGTAAACAAGTTCTTGTTGAGCCGTCCCCTTAAATAATCAAACTCTACTCAATCTACATCATTAATGATTGCTAAACTACCACCGTACATTCATTAATCCTTATCCTCAAGTGGCCTTCGGGCCTTGATAAACGGTAACTCCTTTAAAAAAAAAAATCTAAATAAGAAAGTGGAAAATAATTTGTATTGTTTGGATTCATTGAACTACAATCTACAGTTTTCTTTTCATAACGTTTCGGTCGATGTAACTTCTGACTTTAGATGTATCTTAAGGCAGATTCCATGTAAAAACTTTCTTTCCAAGAACGACTTGCCTTGTGGAACATTGCTTCCCAGCCGATTACAATACGGTAGCCTTCAAATCCAATGTAAACAAATTTTTTTTTTTTTTTTTCTTAATAACTATGCCTTGGAATTTTTTTTTTTTTAATTTTGCACAAACATTAAACATAACATCAGTAAAAGAATAACAGAACGGATTTTCTGTGAAAACTCTGGTTGTGCCCCTAGGGGTGCTTTTCGGGTTAAAATGGCCAAAATTGACACTTTTGTGCTTATTAAAAAAAAATTGATGCCTTGGATTTTTATAAAACTTTCTTGAAAAATTGTAACTAATTGATTTTTAGTTTTGTTTGTCTATACTTTGCGATAATTCTTGGGTGTGCCCAAGGGCCTCTTTTCGGGCTAATAAAAACATTCCATTTTTGGGACTATTTGATTATATTTGTCCAAAAGTTTCTGCGTATGCCTGTTTAGCAGTTTTGCATGGTGCTGAACTTAAATTTAAATATGTTAAGGCCTTGGGGACTTTTGGGGCTAAATGCAAATAATGAACTTAGTCATTTTTTTTTTTTTTTTTTGCATGGTGCAGAACTCAAATGTACATATAGTACCGTTTGTTCATTTCACAAGGATTTGATGTCTCCTGGGGACTTCTGGAGCTAAATGGAGGGGGGGAATGCTGAACTTAGTCAATTTTTTTTTTTTGGCATGGTGCAGAACTCAAATTTACATATAGTAGGCTTAAAACTGCACCGTTTGTTCATTTCACAAGGATTTGATGTCTCCTGGGGACTTCTGGAGCTAAATGGAGGGGGGGAATGCTGAACTTAGTCAACTTTTTTTTTTTTTTGGCATGGTGCAAAACTCAAATTTACATATAGTAGGCTTAAAACTGCACCGTTTGTTCATTTCACAAGGATTTGATGTCTCCTGGGGACTTCTGGAGCTAAATGGAGGAGGGGGGAATGCTGAACTTAGTCAATTGTTTTTTTTTTTTGTTTTTTTTTTGTTTTTTTTTGCATGGTGCAGAACTCAAATTTACATATAGTAGGAATAAAGCTGCATCGTTTGTTCATTTTACAAGGATTTGGGGTGGGGTGGGGGGAATGCTGAACTTAGTCAATTTTTTTTTTATGCCTCGTTCACTGTGCGCTCATGGGGGACCATGCATGCTTCACTTGTTTTTAAAAAAAATCAGTTATCACAAATGCATCTGAGTTCTTATCATCGCCAAGTGGAAAGTGGCCTATAAAATCAACAGTAAATTCTTTTGTCACAGGAGCAGATTCAAAATGAATGTTTCTTTGTAGAGCACAATGAACCATGATGCTTGACATTTGTACGTTTTAACTTTAATTCTGTCAAAATAATTTCATAAAATCAGCAGTTGGTTCTTTAATAAGACGAGAAGTTTTATCACTGCACAAACAGAAAAGCCCCACTTGTAAAATCAACAGTAGGTTGTTTGATAAGATGGGGGGGGGGTTAAAAATGAATATTTCTTTGTAGAGCACAACTGAACCATGATACTTGACTTTTGCATTTAAAATTTTAAGTGAAGCCATTATTTACAGATAATTTTATAAAAATCAACAGTAAATTCTCTACAGTGCAATGTAAATTAGTGTATTGTGTAGTGATGGGTCGATTCCAATATTTTTCCCGATTCCGTACTAAATTCCCGATTCCGATACAATTTCCGATTCTGATTTTTTATAAATCTCTGAATATTTAACTATAAAAGTATTATTTTGTCCTGATTACTATAAAAAAACATCTTAAATCTCAAACGTAAAAACACACTTGTGACGGGGTGATTTTTTTTTTTTTTTTTTTTTTTTACACAGTGATCACCACTTATCAAGGCCCGGAAGCCACTCAGGGATAAGGGTTATTGCAAGTACATTACGTTAGTGTGGAGATTTGATGAAGTGTTTACTTAAGGGGGCGGTTCATCAGGAATTTGTTTACGTTGGACTTGAAGACATCCAGGTTGTAGTCAGGAGGGAAGCAGGCAGACGGAACAGTTCCACAGGCATGCTGTTCTAAGAAAGAAGCTTTGTTCATGGAATCCGCGTTTTGATTTAGGCACAGATAAAGAGTGGGGGAAATTTTTGACAGTGGATTCAGCTAGACGGGTGTTTTTCGTGAAAGATTGGCGAGGGGCGGGGGGATCTATACTGGAAGTTTAAATCAATAAATATTTATTATTTCATTATTACTACAAGCAGTGGAAAACGTTTCTTAAATTAAAATCAAATAAAAAAGAATTTAAGGAAGCTGTTTAAGGATCGGAAAATAGGCTGAAATTTTTCCGATACTGATTCCAATACCCTAAAAAGCTCCGAGTTTTCCAGTTCCCTATTTCGATTCTGATTAATCGTCCCAAGAATATAAAAAAAAAAAAAATAAATAAATAAAAAATGCATACACAAACACACAGAGAACTGTTTATAAATTGTAAATATGGTTTTGATTCTTAAACGCTGGGGATTTATTAGTTAGTTTAAGATCCATAGAGTGAATGAGGTATTTTGGTAAATGTTGCCAGTCAAGAGTAAGACTCCAAAGTCTACATTTATTACTTTTTTAATCACTTTAGTCACAAAGACCCTGAACCTCCTCGGGGGTCCGGGCGACAAGATCAAGGTGTGGTGTCTGTTCCGGCAGATGCTGCAAAGCTGAGACTAGCAAAGACCCGCTATGACTAGCAAAGACCATATGTGGGGGTAACCCCACATATCTAGACTTGGTCACTGAATGGGGCAACCCTTCATACCAACAGTTTCTAATCCAGCTCTCACTTCCCACCTCTCGGGAGCTGGTACCCCCCTTCCCTCCCCCCCTTCCCCCCCCCCTTTCCTCCATCTCCACATTAAAAAACGGCCTTGTGCCTAATTTGCTACGTTGGGAAGCAAATAAATACAAAGACCCTGAACCCTTCCCCTCCCCAATCTCTTGTAGGGCCTTGTGCCTAATTTTGTTGTTTGAAAATCTTTTGGTTTTTTTACTTAATTGTATTGACAAAATTTTAAAAGCAATAAAATATATAAACAAGACTAAGTCACTGCGGGAAGGCATGTGAAACTTTCTCTCGGGTACACTGCTGGGGTGGGTGGGGTCCGTAACTAAAGTCGGCAATCAATCCATTTATAACTTAAAATATTGCAGCATTAAGGTTTTTTTTTTAAATTTAATTTATACCAGTATATAAGATTATATAATCAATTCTTAATGCTGTTTAAGCTTAACCATATTACTTTTCATGCTCGCATTTTTCTATTGTAATAACATTATATAATCAATTCTTAATGCTGAAATATTTTAAGTTATAAATTTATTATATTTTTTACTAGAATATCTTGTCCTTTTCTTTTCCAATTTTAACAACTAGTCCTTTACTTTTCCATGTTTAAGCTTAACCATATTACTTTTCATGCTCGCATTTTTCTATTGTAATAACATTATATAATCAATTCTTAATGCTGAAATATTTTAAGTTATAAATTTATTATATTTTTTACTAGAATATCTTGTCCTTTTCTTTTCCAGTTTTAACAACTAGTCCTTTACTTTTCCATGTTTAAGCTTAACCATATTACTTTTCATGCTCACATTTTTCTATTGTAATAACATTGTATAATCAATTGTTAAAGCTGCAATATTTTAAGTTATAAATTTATATTTTTTACTAGAATATCTCGTCCTTTTCTTTTCCAGTTTTAACAACTAGTCCTTTACTTTTCCATGTTTAAGCTTAACCATATTACTTTTCATGCTCGCATTGTTGGAATGTTTTGGATGGTATGAATCCATCTATGCTTACAATTAGCCGTTCGGTCAGGTCTGATACTATGGAGAACACATCCTTTTTAAACATGGAATGCAGTGGTAGATCGGATGTAAATGTATGGAAGCTATCCCAGTCAGCGGTAGAGTATCGATATACAGTACCGTGGAGAGGTACATCTGAAGACTTATTGCATTTTGTTTTTATCTTAACTGATACAACCAAGTGGTCGGAAGATGGGTGTATTTGCTGATGACACCACTCTCTATAACAGGCATGGGAGGAAAAAACAAATGAACACGTATCTAAGGAAATTCAGAAACACTAGAGGAAGACCTCCGATCTGTAGTGGAATGGGGACAAAAATGGATGGTCACATTCAATGCTGCTAAGATTAAACTTGTTTCCTTCAATAATTACAAGAAACCTTCTCTACCACCAATAGCAATGACTAAAGATACATTGCATAAAAGCACTTCTTTTTAATTCCTTGGCTTAACGTTCACAGAACATGAGTTGGAACAGATACATTGAGAGCATTGCCAAGGCTGCTGCAAAGAAGGTGGGCTCTCTCTACCGTGCTAGAAACTACATATGCCTGAAAGTATCCTGTACATCTATTAGACCATCATTCACCCATGTATGGAGTATTGTTGTCACATTTGGGCTCGTGCATCTGCTACTAGTTTCTCTATAAATTAATTAACCGATCATTATAAAATTTAGGCGTAAGGAGTCCAAATTTGGGCTGTATTTACTTTAATTTGCTTTCATGCAAACTTACCAAAAAGTTGATAGACCATAAAAATTCAGAAAACTTTGACAATTACATTGAGAACATTGTCAGGACTGCTGCAAAGAAGGTGGGTTCTCTCTACCATGCTAGAAAGCTACTAACGCCTGAAAGTGACCTGTACCTCTATAAGGCCACCATTCTCCCATGTATGGAGTATTGTTGTCACATTTGGGCTCGTGCATCTGCTACTAGTTTCTCACTCCTGGGCAAGGTTCAAAAGAGTTGCCAACCTGATAGGTCCTGAACTGTCATCTAAGCTTCAGCCTCTGTCTCATCGATGAAATGTTCCAGAAGTATTTTAATGGTGAATGCTCTGACGAACTACAAGCACTTGGACCCCCTCGATGTAAATACCCCCCCCCCCCGACAAGCAGCTAAATCCCCTCTCCACACAGTAGAGATCCCTGGATGTAAGAAAGTGACACTTTGTCCTGTTTGGGATGAAAACTCAATAAAAAAAAAAAAAAATTAATTAAAAACTTGGAGTGAAAATAGAATAAAAAATAAAATAAAAAATGAAGGAAAAAAAACTATGGAGATGATGATTGTGGAAAAAGGCATGCTCCCAGTTCCGGACCTGTATGAAGACGGTAATTGAGGCTGAAGGTGGCTACAGTGAATAGATGTCAGCTCTACTACATAATCAAGTTACCTGAATTGATTTTTTTTTTTTTTTTTTATAAAGGTTTTAAAAGCACTTGTACCCTCTCGACGTAAATACCCCCCAACAAACCTGACAAGTACCAAAATCCCACCCCTTCACAGTTGAGATCCCTATATGTAAGAGAGCCTTTTGATCAAGATCAAAGTGTAGTATCTGTTCTCCAGATGCTGCACTTCCATTTCTTGTTCTCTTTCAGTGGAGAATCAGTCCTTCACGACTGAGACAATTTTTATTTTTGTACCTTTTCTCCACGTTAAAAAAACGACCCTGGTGTCTAACTCTGTCCCGTGGGGAGGCATAGTAAATAGGTACTCCAGTAGTTTCTTCCCCAGAACTGGTACACATTGGAACTCTCTTCTGGGATTCTGTTTTCCAAACTGTACTGACATCCAGAAGTTCAAGTGTAATATGAACAGACATCTTGCTGCTCAACTCCCTACATAGTATCCCTGCAACTTATGTCCCTGATAGTAGCCCCCTTCTTCAAAATGGCACTGTGCCTTGTTTGGGGTGAAAATAAAATTAAAAAAAAAAAAGAAACAAACAAAAAAAGCAGCCTGTTAGTTTAATATCATACTGACCCAACGGGTCAGGGCTGATCTGACTAGGAGAATTCTGTATACGAAATTATATTGAAGCGTTTCTGCATTTTGGATTCAGCTTGATTTGATTTGGAGAACTTTGTGGAACTCTATTCTGTTTGCCCGCTTTCTAGCTGACTACAATTTGATTGTCTTCAAGTCCAACGTAAACAAATTCTTGATGAACCGTTCCCCTAAGTAATCCAATTTACAAAATCTCCACTACTTATGATTACTACGCTATAATCCCGTTGACTAATGTATACCGTTATCCTCGAGTGACCTCTGGGCCTTGCTTGTTTGTAAAAAAAAAAAAGGGGGGGGGTTCTTTTCATGTAATTTATATGCATGGCGAAAATAGACGATTCTGTCGTTTGCCGCAAATGAAGATTGAAGCTTCCATCTCTTCTTCCGCGTTCACCTAATTACCCTTTGCATCTGTTTGCGTTAAGCTGTCAAGGTGGAATCAGTTGTTGATGAGGTTGGCATGGCAACAGGTGTTTGGATCAATTAAATGAAACGATGGTTTTTCTCTCTCTCAGATTGGCGCCATTTTCTGAGGAAACAAAGCAAAACAAAATGTCGAATATCGAACGGCAACGTTCTTAATGCTTTTAGCGTCCGCAAAGAACAAAAGTGACTTAATTGGTAGCAATTTAGGACGTTCGGCTTTTATGTAAGTGTTTATGTCTGGTTTTCTCTCTCTCTCTCTCTCTCTTTCTCTCTCTTCCTCTCTTTTTCTCTCTCATCCTTTCTTTCTCTCTCTATATATATATATCTCTTTCCCTCTCCCTCTCTCTCTCTTTCCCTCTCCCTCTCTCTCTCTTTCCCTCTCCCTCTCTCTCTCTTTCCCTCTCCCTCTCTCTCTCTTTCCCTCTCCCTCTCTCTCTCTTTCCCTCTCCCTCTCTCTCTCTCTTTCCCTCCCTCTCTCTGTCTCTCTTTCCCTCCCTCTCTCTGTCTCTCTTTCCCTCCCTCTCTCTGTCTCTCTTTCCCTCCCTCTCTCTGTCTCTCTTTCCCTCCCTCTCTCTGTCTCTCTTTCCCTCCCTCTCTCTGTCTCTCTTTCCCTCCCTCTCTCTTTCCCTCCCTCTCTCTCTCTCTTTCCCTCCCTCTCTCTCTCTCTTTCCCTCCCTCTCTCTCTCGCTTTCCCTCCCTCTCTCTCTCGCTTTCCCTTTTTCTCTCGCTTTCCCTTTCTCTCTCGCTTTCCCTCTCTCTATCTCTCTTTCCCGTGAGCAAAAAAAAAAAGTGAAAATCATCGATAAATAATTTTAAGAATGAAAACAAACGATAAAATACAAAAAATTGAAATCAAACAAATAATTTAAATACAAACAAACAAGTTACTAGTGCAGAAATATATTTTTAAAATTTAATTTACAGAAAAATCACATGGGTTGAATGTTATTGTTTGGAACTTTAGAGATTATTCGGACTAATGTTCTCATCTTGCGTGTTTATTTCACAACGTTTTATCATCGAATCTTGACTTCTCCTTTATTACATCCTCAGGCCGAAAATGATGTTCACATACTGAAAAACAAAGAAAACATTGAAATGGCAGTTAAGATTTTGTGCGGGACAGTTTTTACCAAACTTTGGGGAACAAAAAGCAGCTCCCCTGTTTATTAGGGGAGTGTCTCGAAATGAAAGCAACTGTCTGATATGACGGTGAAAAGCCGACATTGACCAAACGTTACATCGCTTTCTGGAGACTACTGGCTGTGGGCCAGGGCGCTGGATATTGAAATCGGGTTTTACTTTTTTTATACTAAAAAATGAAAGCAACACGCAGTGATCCAAAATGTGGAATATTTAACGTTTCAAAGTCGGGCAAATTAAATAGACAGGCGACCCCCCGTTGTTAACTCGTAGATATTACAATTTAGACGTGATATAAAAAGTTTTAAAATGAGGGAGCCGAGTGAGCAGCCCTCAGAAAAAAGCCTTTTGCAGAGATACGCAAAAAGTGTATATAAATACATACATACATACATACACATACACATTTTCGCTTTTATTTTTATAGATTAGAAACTCTTACAATTTTTTTAAATTAGTAACTGAGGAATATTTTTTATGACATTCATTTCGTTTCTTTTAACTGTTACATTGAATCCTGTATGTTGAAAGCGAATATCGAAGCCGCAGACAGGAAGAAAAACAAACACGTGAAACTCTATTCTACGGAATTGATTTCACAAACTTATATAAAAATGTTTTTACAAATATCATTCAGTTCTTAGTAAGTTTTTTCAAAGTCTCAAATCTCTTCAGACAGTGTCAGCCAGGTGGGTATGGGGAGGTAGAGGAGTCCCATCAACAAAATATCTCAGGTTTTTTCCAACCAAAAAGCAAATATATCTATTTTGACAATGAATAAAAATATATCTATATTTATCCACCCTAAATTCCCGAGGCACCTGCCGTTACCTGGGATTGGTCAAAAGCTATCTTAGCATAGCTATTCGACCCTCCTTGGGCCTCTGGGGAGATCATGTCACATAAATGTATCGCTTTATTGCTGGTAAATATTTTAAAAATTTTGAAATTGCTATGAAACACAGTGAATTGAAATATATACATATAATTATTACATATCATTACTATACATAATTGTTACATATCATTACTACATATAATTATTACATATCATTACTATATATAATTTTACATATCATTACTATATATAATTATTACATATCATTACTATATATAATTAATTTGGAAGAGCACAACAAGGTGTCTTATTTCTCACATGTTTCTGAAATTTGAACCAATATTTTGAAAGTTTTGCTAATTTTTCCATTTTCTGGTAATTTTAAGCGTGTATCACTTTATTGCAAGTGTCTGAAAATGTATATTTTTCGATAGTAAAACAATATTCTAACTTCATATTTCTATTTATATGAAACTAGTATGGGTGCCCAGCATTGCCCGGGTGTTTGGACGTGTGTGCTGAACAAAAAAAAAAAAGTGGTAGTAGGAAGGCAAGGTTCGAACCTGTACTGTGAAGGAGGAAAAGAATATGAAAAAAAAGGGACGTCTTTTCCGTTGCACCCATTGCCAAACCGGAAGTGGCAAAGGTTTAAATTAAGGCTAGTCAATCGAAAAGAGGGATGACTTTCGAAAATATCGCCCCCCCCCTGTAGAAAAGTGCCCAGTTGAGAATGAAGGAATTAATGTTTTTAGCCAATTTTTCGATATTTGTTGTTCGAAGATTTGAGCTTCAAAACGATACCAATCTCGTGAAAATCCCTCGCTTCTGTTGAGAGTTTCAGGCAGACATGCATACATTTAAACAGACAGGTGAGATTTTTATTATAGATAATTTCTCCCTTTCCAAAATCCAGCATTGCTGATTGGCTGCGATGTAGACATTTTCATATTCAGATATTCGTATTTTCCACCATTATATACATTTCCTTTGCATTTTGGGACTTTACCGATATTATATTAAGTCATTGCTTCAGACATTTTATTCATTCAGCTTTGGAAATTCAAGACTAAACGTATACAAAGCTATGTAAAGCTGTTTCTTCCTTCAGTCACTCCTGGAATTACTCGCTCCCCCCTCTCTCTCTCTCATTCTCTCCTACTCTCTCGAAACAACAACTATAAATATTGAGGATAACGGTCTGCGATTATACTAGCCAAAGCCACTATCAATAATTTCCCCCACTCTTTATCTGTGCCTAAACCTAAACGTAGATTCCATGAACAAAGCTTCTTTCTTAGAACTGCACGACAGTGGAACTTTGTACCGTGTGCCTGTTTTCCAACTGGTGACAATATGGTCGTCCTCAAGTCTAACATAAACAAGTACTTGATGAACCGTCCCCCTAAGTAATCCAATTTACAAAATTTCCACTACTTATGTTTACTACGCTATAATCACATTGACTAAGGTATACCCATTAACCCTTATCCTCGAGTGGCCTCTGGGCCTTGATAAGTGGTAATTCCTATATATATATATATATATATATATATATATATATATATATATATGAAAGTGTCTGTCTGTGTGTACATTTCCCTATGCAATAACTCTGTCAATTTTAAGTTTACAGACTCGAAATTTGATATACAGGGTACTGAGATTTGGAAAAATCGATGTGATCAGTTTTCAGCTAGAAATTTTGCGATTAAGGGGTCAAAGTGCAACGATTTGACCTTTGAGAACTCTACCAAACTCCTCCGACAATTTGGGGTATAAACACGTGAAATTTTAAATATAGGTTCATTGGACATGGATATAACTTAACTTAATTTGAGCCGAAAACAATAAATTTTAAGGGATCATAATAAGGGTCAAAGTTAAAAAATTGACCGCTTTTTTTTTTTTTTTTTGCTCAACATACATCCCCAAATACCCGGGCAACGCCGGGCACCTATGCTAGTATATATATATTCACTTATGAGTTTTCCTGTGATTTTCCGTTATTTGCAACACATTCTGCCGCACAGAATTGGAAAGTGTGAGTCATCTGATATCAAGTTGCAGGGTTCTTTTTGGAGACGGCTACTACACAAACAAGACATGGACCATCTGTAAAAAATTTAACATCCAGTGTAGCAGCAAGTCCTGGGATCATCAACCTGAAAGAACAGTTGGAAATGACTTATATACCATACATTACGACCATGTAATCCCTACAGCCACCTACCTTGAAAATGCTGCTGTCAAACTTGACATAGTTATATGGAATAAGTCAGAAAGAGTTGCAACCTTGGTTGAAGTGAGTGTTCCTAAAGATGGAGGTCTGAACAGAGCTGAAAGGGAGAAACAGACCAAATATCAAGGTCTCATATATGATATGAAAAAAAAAAACTGGAATCGTAGGGAGATATCAATCATACCAGTTATTATAGGTGCCACAGGGTTTATGAAGAAGAACCTGAAGTCTTACCTAACTAATATTCCTGGTGAACCAAGTGCAAAAGAGATCTAGACAATTGCTACCTTTACTACTGATCTTAAATGGAATACGTACATCAAATCTGTTGCCAAGGTTGCTGGAAAAATGCTGGGATCCTTCTATCGATCCAGTAGATATCTCGCTGCTGATGCAATTCTCTATCTATATAAGAGCCAGGTACGTCCAAGTATGGAATACTGCTGCCACATCTGGGCAGGACATGCTAGAAAAGACTTGTCCTGCCTTGGTAGAGTTACAAAATAGACTTTGTAGCCTCGTTGGGGATGTTCTTTTCTCCTCCTTGCAACCTCTATCTCACAGAAGAGATGTTGCGAGTTTGTCTCTGATGTATCGTTATTTTCATGGAAAGTGTTCAACTGAGCTTCAATCTATTGTCCCCCCTCGCCAAACTTTCACAAGAAACACCTGTCTAGCTGAAAACACTATCAATAATTCCCCCCACTCATTATCTGTGCCTAAACCTAAACGTAGATTCCATGAACAAAGATTCTTTCTTAGTACTGCACGCCTATGGAAGTGTCTTCCGTTTTCCTGCTTTCCAGCTGACTACAATATGGTTGTTTTCAAGTCTAACATAAACAAGTTCTTGATGAGCCGTTCCACTTGTTAACAAATTTACCGAATTTCCATTACTAACGATTACTATCTTGTCCAATTGTCTGCTGTACACCCTTTAACCCTTATCCTCGAGTGGCCTCTTGGCCTTCATAAGTGGTGATGTTTATGTAAAAAAAAAAAAAAAAATTGCACTTAAGGGAACAAGGAGGATACTAAAAAGAGCTTTCGGTTGGTTTCAATAAAAAGCAGGGCAATATTTGCAGCTAGTTTGGCTGCCCCATACCCAGCGTTACAATCTTCAAAGGAAGAGAAAAAAAAAAGCATACCTTTCCTCTTTGTTGTTTTTATCATTCATCTTTTCTTACAAACCTTCACTGCCAATTTCTGTTAAATAAACAAAATTTTGTTTATTTTTCACTAGCAAAGTACCCGTTGTTGACCGGGTTCAAAAACAGCCTACACAAAATGGACTCTGATTTATGAAAGTATGATAGGTTATGAAAACGAAGGGTTGTAAAGAGATAGCTTCGAATTTGGGGGTATCAAAACCAAAGCAAAATATGATGAAAGTAAAAATAAAATAGATAAATCCCATAATTTATTATACCATAACTATTCACACTGAAACACTTATCACAATATTCTGTGGATCTATATTAAAAAACCTTGTTAAACTTTGTGACATATTTCCATTCTATAAAGGTTAGGCACGAACGCAGACCCCACAATTGTAATGAACCACCGTTCTGCAAGATCAAACATACCTATTTCTATCATTATATGTAATTAGTTTTTTAAAATAGACAACAATATATAGGAGCGTATTCGTGACCACACACACACACACAGCTTTATATTATAGATAAACATACGCTTTCAATCAAACATTTGGTGAATATATCTTCTATATATATAAAAGCCAAACGTCTGTGTGTATGTATGTATGTTTGTTTGTAACGCTAAAACTTTTGAAAGACGGAACCAAACTTGACAAATTTGGTATCATATCGAAGCCCCATCACCCGGATGACAAATATCGAAATTTCACGTCAAACGGACCACTAGAAGTTGGTCAACTGATCAGTTATCTTCGAGGGGGGCCCCCAAAAAACCTGTCATTAACGCTAAAACTTGAGATGAAAGATTCCTCTCCCCTAAGAATAAAACATATGTTCAATATCTGCTTTTGTGTTTTCATTGTTTATACGGTCCCGAGCAACGCCGGGTAGCCCTGCTAGTATATATATAAAAGCGAGAATGTGTGTTTCTGTGTCTGCTAAAAACTTTTGACAGACACGACGAAAATTACCAACCTCGGTATCATATGAAAGCCCCATCCTTCGCTTGAACAATATCGAAAAATTGGCCAAAAACGTTCATTTTTTCACCCTGAAATCGACAATTTTCGACAGTCTTCTCGTGACCTGATTTACTTTAAATAGTTAAAAAACTGAACAAAGTTCATGTACATCGCGTTAGGTCAGTTGATTAGCGCGTTGGTTCATTATCTAAACGTTTTGGGTTTGAATCGTGGGGTGAGATGTCTTTTTTTTTTTTGATTTTTTAAAATTTAAATATTGAACCAGTGTTATTTAAGCCATTTTTCACGTAACGTTCGTTTTTCTGTTTTGTTTTTTTTACTTCGCTTATCCACCCCCGACCACACACCCAAAAACACCCGGGTACCCACCGTTTTTTAAAATTTTAATATCGAAACAGAATTATTTAAGCTATTTTTCACGTGTTCTTTTTTCTGTTTTCATCGTTCGTTTGCCTTACGTTCGTTTTTTTTGTGGTTATTTTTTTCGATGTTTTGATTACCCCTTCCTGTTTAAGTTTTAACGTCGTTTTCTTTTTTATTTCGCTTATAACAATGCTTACGTCATCGTTGTAATTCTCGACGACTTCCGTGCGCATATCTGTCAATTTGGTTTTACTTAAATAAATGCAAACATCTTTCACTAACTCATTCCGGCTGGCCGATTTTATTTTCAAACTCCGCCTCAGGGCTTCGGGTTCAATCCTACCAGCTTTACCCCCCCCCCCCCCCCCCCCCGGGTTCTTATTTATTTAATACCACACACACCTCCAAACGCCCGGGCAACGCCGGGTACCCCCGCTAGTCTATAATATAAATCTCACCTGTCTGTTTAAATGTATGTATGTCTTGCAAAAACTTTCGGCAGATGTGACGGATTTTCACGAGCTCGGTATCATTTTGAAACTCGACCCTTCGGACGACAAATATCGAAAAATTGGCCCAAAACATTAATTCCTTCACCCTCAACTGGGCACTTTTCTACCGAGAGGGGTCACTTTTTTCGCCCAAATTTTCGAAAGTTATAGCGTCTTTTCGACTGTCCAGCCTTAATCACTAAGCCTACATCACTTCCGGTATAGCAATGGGTGCAACAGTTAACGCTGCACTTTTTTTTCTCTTTTTATTTTTCACATTCTTTTCCTCCTTCACCACTTTTTTTTTTTGCTCTACAAACACCCGGGCAACGCCAGGCACCCAAGCTAGTCTATCTATATATATAAAAGGCAAAATGTGTGTGATCATTTCGTGTATGTCTTCAAAATGCTTCTTTCGTAATTGCTCCCGGGGTCGTTACTATCGCTTAAAACTGTGTATATAGGTCCTATATCATAATATCTAGGAATTAGGAAAGCGCGTAGTGTATAGATTTATTTACGTCGATTTTTACAAAATTATTGTTATTTTGGCTTCTCGCGTGTTGATTGGGCTTTTTAGTATAAATAAAATAAAACTAAACTCAAACAGACGTGTTCGCGACAATGCGCCGGGAACAGACGCTTATGCTGCGTGACTTCTATTTGACCTTCTTAATTAGGTCAAATGGAAGCAGCAAAGTTAACTTTTATTACGCACGCCTGTTTTTATAGTTAAATAAATTCAAACACGTCTACGCTGTATGTCGCGGTGGCCCGATGGTAACATCACACGGTTTTTTTTTTCACACATTAATTTCCAACTTAAGGGTACGGGTTCGATTCTCATACTCACCTACCAAAACATTTTTTTATTATTATTTTAGCCCCCCCCCCCCGGAGTTTTGATTTACCTCATGACACCCAGGCATCGCCGGGTACCCTCGCTAGTATATATATAAAAGCGAAAATGTTTGTGTGTGCATTTTCGTGTATGTCCGAGAAAGGCTTTTTTCCGAGAACCGATCGATCGGTTGCGTCACAACTTCTTAAAACTTTTTATATCACCTCGAAATGATAATATCTAAATCATAATATCTACGTTAACAATGGGGGTCGCCTTGTCTATTAAATTTGCCCGACTTTCAAAAGTTAAATATTCAACATTTTTCGATCGCCGCATGTGGATTCAACGTTTTCGTATGAAAAAAAGAAGCGAACAGACCCGCAGTAAATAAAAAAAAAAAAACTGCCCTGCACTGAAAGTTGACTTCATTAAGTCGGCAAGTATGGGCATCCGTTAAACGTCGCACATTATTTTCCAACTGCGCGTCAAGGCTTCGGGTTCAATCCTTCCTACATACCTACCAAAATTTTTTTTTCTTTTTTAAAAACAAATACCCGGGCACCCCCACCCCGCTAGTTATTAATAAAAGGTGTTTATGTACTTATGTTGCCGCGCTATTTTGTAACGTAGTCGTCGTAACTTACATTCAATTTTACATAAATTGTTGGGTGAAAGTACACTATAATTAAAAAGCACCCTTATGTTTCTAATGCCTTTCTAAATAACTAGCGAGGGTACTCGGCATTGCCCAGGTGTTTGGAGGTATGTGTGTTCTTAAATAATAAAAAAAAAAAATTGGTAGGTAGCCTGAAGAATCCTAGAGTGGATAAAACGCGGAATATTCAGTGTAGCTTAATCGCCATATATATTTTATAAATTACTAACTAGCTTTACCTACGTATTGAGCACTTTTGAAGTAAATACTTAAAGTTTACGCATAAATCTATACTTTCGTATATTAATTTTATGTGATTAAATTAAGTAGTTATATATATATATATATAGTGTTATAATGGAATAATTCCAGGAGGAAATCCGGGTATGAGAGCTCAATGTGGTAAACAGAGCAATAAGATAAAAATTATAACACGGAAATTACATAATTGTCGATGCAATAATTTATTTCAACCTTATGGTATTTTCAAGCATCTAAATCAGCTGATTTAGATGCTTCAAAATACCATAAGGTTGAAATAAATTATTGCATCGACAATTATGTAATTTCCGTGTTATAATTTTTATACTTTATATATTGATATATATATATTGAGCCCGAACTATAATTTATGCAAAATCCTGAGGATCCGGGTCTAATTCTCATACCTAATATGAAACTAAAAATTGCCTTAAAACTTAGATTAAATTTCTAGTGCAACGCCGAGAAACGGGTCCTGCTAGTTGTTAATATAAATCAAAGAAATGGTTGAGGTTACTTTAGTGTTCGGTCAGGCATATCCATGCTTAACAGGCAGGACATAAATTAGTCACTTAGTTTCACTTTGTTGACTTCATTAAAAGATCTCAGCAGGACCCCAGGGATTGGTTGGTTGGCTGGCCTGGTGGGGGTCAATGTCAAGACATTTGGTCTTGTTGTTAAACAGTTCAGAATTTATTCACCTAACACTTTTTTTTTTTTTTTACCATATTGTATTTATTTTTAACTTCTTGCAGCAAGTGGTTTTTCATGCTTTATCGAGAGTAACTTTCATAAAAATCTATATAATTATAAAACTCGAATGACCTTGTAACGAGTGATGTAACCCACTTTCCGGTTTACGATATCTGGTTGTGCATGCGCGCATGAACATAAACCCATAACAACGTAAACAAATAAACACAAATTGCTTCTTTTGCAGATTTTAACCTGCGCACTGAAATATTAACGTTATTATTTCGAAATTATTATTTAACATGGGAAGAGTGGGGGTGTTTTGCAACTATTCTTTATTACAACTATACTGTCGCTATTTTCTTACAACTAAACAACTTTAACCCGCTGACAAACATAAGAACAATTGTAGTAATGCCAAGACTACTACTACTACTACTACTACTCTCTATCCGTCCCTTTTCCTTCCTTCCTTCTTTTTTTATTTTTTGTTTACTTTTCTAGATACAAAATAGTTGTGTGAGAACGGTGAATTTGTTGACACATTTACTAATCTGTTTCAATATTAGTTCTATTTTATTTTATTTATTTAGGTTTTATTTTTTTGCTTCAGGTTTTATTAATTATTTTTTTTTTTTAGATTTTAAGTTTCTATAACTTGGTTGAAGGATTCCAATATGGGGTTTTCATTCTTATATTTCTCATTGAAAGGTTCCTGTGCGTTTTTGCTGCTAAATGACTTTCGGCGGTGTTCAATTCGTAGGAAAATCATGTTTAATTTTCAATTTTTGAGTGATTATTCGGAAAAATAGGTAACTTTACACGAACAGGGAGGATTTTTTTTTTCACGTTTAAGTGATCCGTCCAGGATTTTTCATTGTAATATACTTTCATAGAAATGTTTCTGTTATGTCAAACAAAACCTATTTTCTTTACGTCACCAATGTCAACGGGTCACAGGTAGTGTAGTAATTTCTAACTAGTAGTTACCAGTCACTTGATGGTGTGCCAGGTTGCAGAAAAATTATTACATCATCAACGCTCTGATCCCCAGCTGGCATCAATTGTGATGGATGGCTCTCGTCTGGGTGAGGCCCCATGTTTTGACAAGCTTCTGGGTTTGACCTTTACTCCTGATCTGAAATGGAGCACATACATCAAGTCTGTTGCCAAGGTCGCTGGAAAGATGGTGAGATCCTTCTACCGCTCCAGTAGATATCTCACTACTGATGCAATTCTCTATCTATATAAAAGCCAAGTACGTCCAAGGATGGAATACTGTTGCCATATCTGGGCAGGAGCGGCCAAAAACAGCCTATCCTGCCTTGACAGAGTACAAAATATACTTCGTGGCTTAGTGGGGGATGCCCTTTCTCTACCCTGCAACCTCTCTCCCACAGAAGAGACGTTGCGAGCCTATCCTTGTTTTATCGTTATTTTCATGGCAGGTGCTCGTCTGAACTCCAATCTCTGGTCCCCCCCTCCTCGCCAGTCTTTCACGAAAAACACCCGTCTAGCTGAATCCACTGTGAAAAATTTCCCCCACTCTATATCTGTGCCTAAATCAAAACGCGGATTCCATGAACAAAGCTTCTTTCTTAGAACTGCACGCCTGTGGAACTCTGTTCCGTCTGCCTGCTTCCCTCCGGACTACAACTTGGATGTCTTCAAGTCCAATGTTAACAAATTCCTAATGAACCGCCCCCTTAATTAAACACTTCATCAAATCTCCGCACTAACGTAATGTACTTGCAATAACCCTTATCCCTGAGTGGCTTCCGGGCCTTGATAAGTGGTGATCATTGTGGTAAAAAAAAAAAAATTTGATATTACTAAATATGAGCTTATAATGTCACTTTTAAAACTAAATGTTAAGGGGTAGATGTTAAAGGTCACTGCCAGAGCAGAATGCAAAAAAAACCCCAAATAAGTAAAGCATGCACAGTAAATGAGGCAAAAAAAAAAAAATTGACTAAGTTCAGCATTTCTCCCTGACCCCCACCATTTAGCCCCAAAAGTCCCTAGGGAACATCAAATCCTGGTGAAACTGAACAAACGGTGCAATTTTAGGCCTTAACATATGTAAATTTGATTTCTGCACCATGCAAAAAAAAAAGAAATGACTAAGTCTATCATTTGCCCCCCCCCCCTCTCGTTTAGGCCCCAAAGTCCCCAAGGCCTTAACATATGTAAATTTGAGTTCTGCACCATGCAAAAAAAAGAAATGACTAAGTCTATCATTTGCCCCCCTCCCCTCTCATTTAGGCTCCAAAGTCCCCAAGGCCTTAACATATTTAAATTTGAGTTCAGCACCATGCAAAACTGCTAAATAGACATACACAGAAAATTTTGGACAAATATGGTAACATAGTTCCAAAAATGGAGTGTTTTTATTAGACCTAAAAGAGCCCTGGGGGCACACCCAGGAGTTATCGCGAAGTATAGACAAACAAAATTATATAGAAATCAGTTAGTTACAACTTTTTCAGAAAGTTTTATAAAAATCCAAGGCATCAATTTTTTTTTAATAAGCACAAAAGTGTCACTTTTAGTCATTTTAACCCGAAAGGCACCCTTACGGGGGGGCAACCGAAGTTTTTTTTTTCTCGTTCTGACATTGATATTAAAAGGCTACTTTTTTTTTTTACATAGGCATCACCAGTTATCAAGGCCTAGGGGCCACTCGAGGATAAGGGTTAAAGAGTGTACAGTAGTCAATTGGACAATATAGTAATCGTTAGTAATAGAAATTCGGTAAATTTGCTAACTTAAGTGGAACGGCTCATCAAGAATTTGTTTATGTTGGACTTGAAGACAACCATATTGTAGTCAGCTGGAAAGCAGGCAAACAGAAGAGTTCCACAGGCGTGCAGTTCTAAGAAAGAAACTTTGTTCATGGAATCTACGTTTAGGTTTAGGCACAGATAAAGAGTAGGGGAATTATTGATAGTGTTTTCAGCTAGACGAGTGTTTCTTGTGAAAGTTTGGCAAAGGGGGACCATAGATTGGAGCTCAGTCGAGCACTTGCCATGAAATTAATGATAAAGCAGAGACAAAAATGCTAAATCTCTTCTGTGAGAAAGCGGTTGCAGGAAAGAAAAAAGGACATCCCCAACGAGGCTGTGAAGTCTATTTTGAACACTATCAAGGCAGGATAAGTCCTTTCTAGCAGCTCCTGCCCATATGTGGCAACAGTATTCCATCCTTGATGTATCTGGCTCTTATGTAGATGGAGAATTGCATCAGCAGTGAGATGTCTACTGGAACGATAGAAAGATCCCACCATTTTTCAAGCGGCCTTGGCAACGGATTTGATGTCTGTGTTCCATTTCAGATTAGGAGTAAAGGTCAAGTCTAAAAGCTTGTCAAAACATGAGTCATCCCCGAGACGAGAGCCATTCATTTCAGTTGATGCCAGATGGGGATCAGAGCGTTGATGATGTAAAGATAGAAGCGTATTAAATTACTATCGATTACTATATTGTCCTTTTGACTACTCTACACTCTTTAACCCTTATCCTTGAGTGGCCTATCGGCCTTGATAAGTGGGGACGCCTATGTAAAAAAAAAAAAAAAAAAAAAAAAAAAAAAAATGAACTTCTTAATATACTCTGTCATAGATATGAATGATTACATGAAAGTTAACTAATGAGGCCTCCTGAAGACGAGAGCCATTCATTTCAGTTGATGCCAGATGGGGATCAGAACGTTGATGATGTAAAGATAGAAGCTTGGTTTTAGATGCATTAAAAGTAACCCGCCACTCCTTTCCCCATTGTACCACGTGCTCAAGATCAGAGAAGAGAGAATCAGAGAGAACTTAGTCGTTTACGGTCTTAGATGATGTAAAGATAAAAGCTTATTAAAATGAACTTCTTAATATACTCTGTCATAGATATGAATGATTACATGAAAGTTAACTACTTTGCATATTCCTTTGCAAAATGAATGTTTATTAATTATTTATTTTTATGGTTTTCTTATTAGATGATTGGGTTCATTTCGCCATTTCGTTAAATTCTTTTTATGCATAGTTTCTACATTCTGCATAATCGTGTAGAATTTAAGATGAGAACATTATAGCACACTGAAAAATATATTAGTGGCCTGGCAAGGTCACGGGGGAGACAACAGAAGCAGCAAAACTAAAGCTGGCCTGCCAGGACACTATATACACAAATGTAAGTAAATTTGGGCATATTTTATTGGTTTGAAAATATAGGTTCTTTATTAACAATTGTCATAAAATTTGAACCATATAATAGTGTTATAATCTTCTAAAAGCCTGCAAATGTTCATGTAGTTTTGTTCCACAGAACCAAATGTATGAACACTTCAGTATTCAATTTGGCTACCAGTATAGATATATAACTATATAGATGTATGTATGTATGTATGTATATATATATATATAGGTGCTAGTCTAGCGGCACTGATGAGCTGTGATACAACGAAACAGGACTGTATGTCGATGACTAAAATATATATATATATATATATATATACGGCTTTTTTGGCAATTTTATGTTCGAAATCTTGGCGACTATTGATCAGAATTAAACAAATGAAGAGTCGTTGGAAAGCTAATGACTTGAATTGTGTAGTGGGCTATGTGACATTTGTCCATAAGGTTGCACATTATTGTTTAACCAAGTGGAGATCACTTTTCTATGTTAAGTTAATGTAAAATGAGCACCCACTTTATGCCCACCTTGGCTATAAAGTGAGTGTTCATTTTATGTTAAACTAGCAGGGGTGCCCGGCGTTGCTCGGGTGTTTGGAGGTGTATGCTGTGCAAAAAAAGCAAAAAAACAAAAAAAATGGTTAATTTTTTGAAACTTTGACCCCTATTATGACCCCTTAAAATTTATAGTTTCGGGCTCAAATCACTTTATTAAGTTAGATCCAGGTTCAAGGAACGTATAGCTAAAATTTCAAGTGTCTAGACCCAAAATTGTCGGAGGAGTTTGGTAGAGTTCTTAAAGGTCAAATCGTTAAAATTTGACCCCTTAACAGCCAAATTTCTGGCTGACACCCGTCACATCGATTTTCCCAAATCTCAGTACCCGGTATTTCAAATTTCGAGTCTATAGAATAAAAATTGACAGTTATTGCGTAGGGAAATGTACACAGACAGACAGACACGTTCACTTTTATAGATATATAGATTAATATAGAAAAATTATCCCCTCCCCCCCCTCCCTTTTTTTTTTAAAGCTATAATTTATTCATATCATTGAAATTAATTGTTTTATGAGATTCCGTACCATTGAACACATAATAGTAATTTTATAGGATTTTTTTTATGGGTGGAAAAATACAGCGTTTTTACCAATATTTCAATCAGTCATTTTTTTCCCCTAGTTTTGCATATGAATTACAAAATATCTGAGATTTTCCCCAAAACCTTTGGCCTTGATGGAGAGGAGACTAAAACTTGCTGCTATGGATTCAAATGATCTGAAATAACAGCAAGGGGAGACTTGATTCCAAATATTTCTCATCTGTTATATCTGGTTCTGGATATGATCTTGAACTATATCCAGTGATGAGGCCTCAGCTTGCAGGCTTTGGGGAATGTGGAGCCACCCCTTAATTACCATTGCTCTCAGGTCCACTCTGACCCGGATTGGCAGTACCTGTTAGGGTCCCAACTATGGGTTAAATAGAAACCGACTTGAAAACAACAAATATTCTATTAAAAATTTTTTCTTCAAAATCTTTAGATTCGGCATTAAATAACTCGAAAAAGGGTTGATGTGCCATAAAACAACCAACCAACCAAGGTCCACTGTGACCCGGAGTGGTAGTACCTATTAGGGTCCCAACTATGGGTTAAATAGAAACTGACTTGGGGGAAAAAAAAAAAAATGTATTCTATTAAAATTGTTCTTCAAAATCACTGGATTCAGCATTAAATAACCCGAAAAGGTTTGATATGCCGTAAAACAACCAACCAACCAACCCATATGTTATATATCCCTTGGTTTTCATACATAAAGTAAATTTCACAGTGTATAAGGATTATTTGGCATCAACTGAAATGGATGGCTCTCGTCTAGGAGAAGCCCCATGTTTTGACAAGCTTCTGGGCTTGACCTTCATTCCTGATCTGAAATGGAACACGTACATCAAGTCTGTTGCCAAGGTCGCTGGAAAGATGGTGGGATCCTTCTACCGCTCCAGAAGATATCTCACTACTGATGCAATTCTCTATATATAAAAGCCAAGTACGTCCAAGGATGGAATACTGTTGCCACATCTGGGCAGGAGCTGCTAAAAACAGCCTATCCTGCCTTGACAGAGTACAAAATAGACTTTGTGACTTAGTGGAGGATGCCCTTTTCTCTACCCTGCAACCTCTCTCCCACAGAAGAGACGTTGCAAGCCTATCTTTGTTTTATCGTTATTTCCATGGCAGGTGCTCATCTGAACTCCAATCTCTGGTCCCCCCTCGCCAATTAGGTACAATATGATAATAAATACAAATTCTGCGTGAATTAAAATACAATCTTCTATCATATAAATCTCACCTGTCTGTTTAAATGTATGTATGTTTGTGGTGGTCAACGGCTGTTAAAAGTACACAAGTGTCTTAGCGTCATACTTTGCTTCTCCCAGACAAATCAACCTCACGTGCACGTCGTGACTACTGCCACGCAGACGGGGCTCTGATGAACGGCGAGTCTCCTGCGCCATATAACTGGACCTCCACTGCCTTGTGGGCCAAGGTTCTTTTAATCAAAGGCTAAGGGTGAGGTAACCCTGACAGAAACCCTCAGAGGAGCTTAGGCCCTGTAAGCTGCGGCATACATGACTCACCGACGTGTGGAGTATGCTCTGGTGCGACATATAAATATCTGTACGTTATGTTGCCAAGCTAATCAAAAACCTTGATTCCAGAAAAGCAACTGGCCCTGACCGCATTCCAATTATTGTGCTGAAAAACCTTCAACCAGAACTAGCTCCCATACTTGCAAAGCTGTTTAAGCATTGTCTTAAGGAGAATTGCTTCCCAACACCCTGGAAAACCTTATCAGTGTGCCCTGTATTTAAGAATTCTTCCTCTCAGTACAGACCAATCAGTCTCTTGTGCGTTATGAGTAAGTTGCTGGAATCTGTATTAAATAGAGTAGTCAACCACCTCAGCAAAAATAACCTTCTCAGTGACATGAAATATAGTTTCCGTTCTGCTACATTTACAGTGGATGTGCTTACAGTTATATCTCATAGGATTAGCGAATCTCTCACTGGAGGCTTCCTTTCTAGGGCAATTGCTCTTGACATATCAAAGGCCTTTGATAGGGTATGGCATAAAGGTCTACTCTACAAAATCTCCAGCTATGGTATAGTTGGAAATGTCTTCTCAATTATTAAATCATTTCTCTCTGATAGGTTCATAAGAGTAGTAGTTGATGGGCAGAAATCAGAAATATACAGTCATGCTGGGATCCACCCTGGGTCCAACTTTCTTCCTGATCTACATCAATGATCTTCCAAATCACATCCTAAGATCATTTGTAGACATTTATGTTGATGACACTACCATTTATGGTAGCACATCTAAGACAGTAAATGACCAAGTTCTCTCTGATTCTCTCTCCTCTGATCTTGAGTACATGATGCAATGGGGAAAGAGATGGCTGGTTGATTTTAATGCATCTAAAACCAAGCTCCTATCTTTAGATCATCAACACTCTGATCCCCATCTGGCATCAATTGAAATGAATGGCTCTCGTCTTGGCGAGGCTGCATGTTTTGACAAGCTTCTGAGTTTGACCTTTACTCCTGATCTGAAATGGAACACATACATCAAATCTGTTGCCAAGGTCGCTAGAAAAATGGTGGGATCCTTCTACCACTCCGGTAGATATCTCACTCCTGATGCCATTCTAATCCTGCGTCTCTTTGGACTTGTGGGCTGGCCCCGAGTCCTGCTGCCACACCCAGGGTCTGCCATCGACCACCTGATTTTACTAGGGGGGGGGGGTCACCACACTCTTCAGGACATCCAGGTACACTTTGGTGTTGACTTTCAAAGACCATAACCACAGCCGGAAATTTTGTTTTCATTACTTTGGGTGCGCCCCTGTTATTTATGGCAATTCAGCTATGCATTTTGAGGGTGCTGACAATGGTCCTATTATTATTATAACTTGGATTGGTAGAGAGGCATAATTTGTACAGCGGCACCTCTCCGATATCAGTCGTTGAACATTGTGTCATTTTCAGACATGATAGAAGGCTTTCTCCCCCTCCATCTTTCTTTTTCCTCCCCCTCCATCTTTCTTTTTTCTTTCCTTCCATCTTTCTTTTTTTTTCCCTTCCATCTTTCTTTGCTCACCCCTCCGCCTTTTTTCTCCCCCTCTCTCTGCCTTTTTTCTCCCCCTCTCTCTGCCTTTTTTCTCCCCCTCTCTTTGCCTTTTTTCTCCCCCTCTCTTTGCCTTTTTTCTCCCCCCTCTCTCTGCCTTTTTTTCTCCCCCCTCTCTCTGCCTTTTTTATCCCCCTCTCTCTGCCTTTTTTATCCCCCTCTCTCTGCCTTTTTTATCCCCCTCTCTCTGCCTTTTTTTATCCCCCTCTCTCTGCCTTTTTTTATCCCCCTCTCTCTGCCTTTTTTCCCCCTCTCTCTGCCTTTTTTCTCCCCCTCTCTGTACCTTTTTTTCTCCCCCTCTATCTGCCTTTTTTTTTTCACCCTTTTATCCCTCTTAGAATTTATACACAACTGGCCAGCTAGTAGATGGTCTGCAAAAAGAAAAAACAAACTGTTTTCATCAAAAGGAAATGGAATCATATCGTCTTTTCTAGGGCTACAATTTTATCATTCTCCCATACAATCGGTCCTGGATATGACCTTAAACTATATCCAATGGTGAGGCCCCAGCTTGTGGGCTTTGGGAAGTGTGGAGCCACCCTGTAATTGCCATTGCTCCCAGGTCCACTCTGACCCGGAGTGGTAGTATCTGTTAGGGTCCCAACTATGGGTTGAATAGAAACCGACTTGAAAACAACAAATATATTCTATTAAAAAAATTTTTCTTCAAAATCGTTGGATTCGGCATTAAATAACCTGAAAAGGGTTGATATGCCGTAAAACAAACGACCAACCAATCCATACATACAGAAGTAACTAGTTTCCTGCAGCTACTGAACGTATTTGGTTCCGGGGGTAACGCAGGATTTTAAATCTGTTGGAATATAACGTGAGTGTGTGTGTGTGTGGGGGGGGGTGCATGTTTGTTTGCCTAAGTCGCTTAGTGACAAAGTGTTTATAACAAGCAAAGATGAACAGAAATGCAAAGGGGGGGCATTTTAGTTGTGGGCAACTCGGGGGGGGGGGTACTTTTTTTTTTGTTTTTTTTTCTGTCTTCGACTTTCTACATGGACACAGAACAGGTGGCAGCATCGGCCAATGAAATCAATATCTTTTGTTTCTTGTGTAGCGACTCCCCCCCCCCTCCTCATCGAAACCATCCCTTTTAAAACAGTGGGGTGCAATTAATGGAAAAATCTGTTTTTCCTTATCTCTTTCTCCAATATATCTCTCTGCCTTTTTTCTCCCCCCCCTCTCTCTCTGCCTTTTTTCTTTTTTCTCCCCCTCCGTCTTTCATTTTTCTCCCCCTCCGTCTTTCATTTTTCTCCCCCTCCGTCTTTCATTTTTCTCTCCCCTCCGTCTTTCATTTTTCTCTCCCCTCCGTCTTTCTTTTTTCTCCCCCTCCGTCTTTCTTTTTTTCTCCCCCTCCGTCTTTCTTTTTTTCTCCCCCTCCGTCTTTCTTTTTTCTCCCCCTCCGTCTTTCTTTTTTTCTCCCCCTCCGTCTTTCTTTTTTTCTCCCCCTCCGTCTTTCTTTTTTCTCCCACTCCGTCTTTCTTTTTTCTCCCACTCCGTCTTTCTTTTTTCTCCCCCTCCGTCTTTCTTTTTTTCTCCCCCTCCGTCTTTCTTTTTTCTCCCCCTCCGTCTTTCTTTTTTCTCCCCCTCCGTCTTTCTTTTTTCTCCCCCTCCGTCTTTCTTTTTTCTCCCCCTACTTTTCAATGTCTCTCCCTCTCTCTCTCTCTCTCTCTCTCCCCTTTTCCTACGACTGTCTTTCTCATTTCCAATATCTGCTTTCGATAAAATCCCCCAATTATCTCCCTTTCATGCTTTTATTCTCTCTGTTTCACTTGCTACTTTTCTTTTTGCGAGAGCAGTGAATTAGTAGCAACAGTAGTCATTGAAGTGATGTTGCTATGGAAACCTGCCCGTCATAAAAAACGTCGCTCATCTTTTTTTTTTTTTTTTTTTTTTTTTTTTTTTTTTACAATTTTGAACATCAGTAAATTCATCATAGTTTCAATTTTATTGAACAAAAATTGAAAAATGAGAAGGTGATCGATAAACTGTAATAATTGTTCGAAATTTGAAGTTATAAATTTATATTTTTACTAGAATATCTTTTCCTTTTCTTTTCCAATTTTAACAACAAGTCCTTTACTTTTCCATGTTTAAGCTTAACCATATTACTTTTCATGCTCGCATTTTTCTATTGTAATAACATTATATAATCAATTCTTAATGCTGCAATATTTAAAGCAATAAATTTATTATATTTTTTACTAGAATATCTTGTTCTTTTCTTTTCCAGTTTTAACAACAAGTCCTTTACTTTTCCATGTTTAAGCTTAACCATATTACTTTTCATGCTCGCATTTTTCTATTGTAATAACATTATATAATCAATTCTTAATGCTGCAATATTTTAAGTTATAAATTTATTATATTTTTTACTAGAATATCTTGTCCTTTTCTTTTTCAGTTTTAACAACAAGTCTTTTACTTTTCCATGTTTAAGCTTAACCATATTACTTTTCATGCTCGCATTATTCTATTGTAATCCATGATTTTTGCAGGCTTCCAGTAAATTCACTTGTTCTTTGTTTAAATTCAGTCTTATATTTTTGCCCCCATACGAATGCATAGCATACAAATTTTTACGACTTTGAACACCACTAAATTCATAACTTTTGTTTTACTGAACGGAAATTGAAAAAAAATTTTTCACAATGTATTTGAGAAGGTGATTTATAAACTGTAATTGTTTGAAATTTTGGCGAAAAATGAGTGAGCGGTGAAGCTTTAAAGCAGTTCTAAATGACTAAAACTGTCACTTAACCATATATTCAAACACTACAGTGGTTGAATAATAAAGAAATTCTATAACATAACATAACTTAACATAATAAAGAAATTTGGCCTTCGGGACAAGATCAAAGTGTAGTATCTGTTCTTCAGATGCTGCACTTCAATTTCTTGTTCTGTCAGTGGAGGAGAAATCCTTCACGACTGAGACAATTTTTATTTTTGTTCATTTTCTCCACGTTAAAAAACGACCCTGGTGTCTAACTCTGTCCCGTGTGTGTGTGTGGGGCGGCATTGTAAATAGGAACATAACATAATAAAGAAATTCCATAACATAACATAACTTAACATAATAAAGAAATTCCATAACACAATATAACGTATCATAATAAAGAAATTCCATAACATAACATAACTTAACATAATAAAGAAATTCCATAACACAATATAACTTAACATAATAAAGAAATTCCATAACACAATATAACGTAACATAATAAAGAAATTCCATAACATAACATAACTTAACATAATAAAGAAATTCCATAACACAATATAACTTAACATAATAAAGAAATTCCATAACATAACATAACTTAACATAATAAAGAAATTCCATAACACAATATAACGTAACATAATAAAGAAATTCCATAACATAACATAACTTAACATAATAAAGAAATTCCATAACACAATATAACGTAACATAATAAAGAAATTCCATAACATAACATAACTTAACATAATAAAGAAATTCCATAACACAATATAACTTAACATAATAAAGAAATTCCATAACACAATATAACTTAACATAATAAAGAAATTCCATAACACAATATAACGTAACATAATAAAGAAATTCCATAACATAACATAACTTAACATAATAAAGAAATTCCATAACACAACATAACTCAACATAATAAAGAAATTCCATAACACAATATAACGTAACATAATAAAGAAATTCCATAACATAATATAACTCAACATAATAAAGAAATTCCATAACATAACATAACTCAACATAATAAAGAAATTCCATAACATAATATAACTTAACATAATAAAGAAATTCCATAACACAATATAACTTAACATAATAAAGAAATTCCATAACACAATATAACGTAACATAATAAAGAAATTCCATAACATAACATAACTTAACATAATAAAGAAATTCCATAACATAACATAACTTAACATAATAAAGAAATTCCATAACATAATATAACTTAACATAATAAAGAAATTCCATAACATAACTTAACATAATAAAGAAATTCCATAACATAACATAACTTAACATAATAAAGAAATTCCATAACACAATATAACTTAACATAATAAAGAAATTCCATAACATAACATAACTCAACATAATAAAGAATTCCATAACACAATATAACGTAACATAATAAAGAAATTCCATAACATAACATAACTTAACATAATAAAGAAATTCCATAACACAACATAACTCAACATAATAAAGAAATTCCATAACACAATATAACGTAACATAATAAAGAAATTCCATAACATAATATAACTCAACATAATAAAGAAATTCCATAACATAACATAACTCAACATAATAAAGAAATTCCATAACATAATATAACTTAACATAATAAAGAAATTCCATAACACAATATAACTTAACATAATAAAGAAATTCCATAACACAATATAACGTAACATAATAAAGAAATTCCATAACATAACATAACTTAACATAATAAAGAAATTCCATAACACAATATAACTTAACATAATAAAGAAATTCCATAACACAATATAACTTAACATAATAAAGAAATTCCATAACATAACTTAACATAATAAAGAAATTCCATAACATAACATAACTTAACATAATAAAGAAATTCCATAACATAACATAACTTAACATAATAAAGAAATTCCATAACATAACATAACTTAACATAATAAAGAAATTCCATAACATAACATAACTTAACATAATAAAGAAATTCCATAACACAATATAACTTAACATAATAAAGAAATTCCATAACATAACTTAACATAATAAAGAAATTCCATAACATAACATAACTTAACATAATAAAGAAATTCCATAACATAACATAACTCAACATAATAAAGAAATTCCATAACACAATATAACTTAACATAATAAAGAAATTCCATAACACAATATAACTTAACATAATAAAGAAATTCCATAACACAATATAACGTAACATAATAAAGAAATTCCATAACACAATATAACTTAACATAATAAAGAAATTCCATAACATAACATAACTTAACATAATAAAGAAATTCCATAACACAATATAACTTAACATAATAAAGAAATTCCATAACACAACATAACTTAACATAATAAAGAAATTCCATAACACAATATAACGTCACATAATAAAGAAATTCCATAACACAATATAATTTAACATAATAAAGAAATTCCATAACATAATATAACCTAACATAATAAAGAAATTCCATAACATAACATAACTTAACATAATAAAGAAATTCCATAACACAATATAACTTAACATAATAAAGAAATTCCATAACACAATATAACTTAACATAATAAAGAAATTCTATAACATAACATAACTTAACATAATAAAGAAATTCCATAACATAACATAACTTAACATAATAAAGAAATTCCATAACATAATATAACTTAACATAATAAAGAAATTCCATAACATAACATAACATAATAAAGAAATTCGATAACATAACATAACTTAACATAATAAAGAAATTCCATAACACAATATAACTTAACATAATAAAGAAATTCCATAACATAACATAACTCAACATAATAAAGAATTCCATAACACAATATAACTTAACATAATAAAGAAATTCCATAACATAACATAACTTAACATAATAAAGAAATTCCATAACACAATATAACTTAACATAATAAAGAAATTCCATAACATAACATAACTTAACATAATAAAGAAATTCCATAACACAATATAACTTAACATAATAAAGAAATTCCATAACACAACATAACTTAACATAATAAAGAAATTCCATAACACAATATAACGTCACATAATAAAGAAATTCCATAACACAATATAATTTAACATAATAAAGAAATTCCATAACATAATATAACCTAACATAATAAAGAAATTCCATAACATAACATAACTTAACATAATAAAGAAATTCCATAACACAATATAACTTAACATAATAAAGAAATTCCATAACACAATATAACTTAACATAATAAAGAAATTCTATAACATAACATAACTTAACATAATAAAGAAATTCCATAACATAACATAACTTAACATAATAAAGAAATTCCATAACATAATATAACTTAACATAATAAAGAAATTCCATAACATAACATAACATAATAAAGAAATTCCATAACATAACATAACTTAACATAATAAAGAAATTCCATAACACAATATAACTTAACATAATAAAGAAATTCCATAACATAACATAACTCAACATAATAAAGAATTCCATAACACAATATAACTTAACATAATAAAGAAATTCCATAACATAACATAACTTAACATAATAAAGAAATTCCATAACACAATATAACTTAACATAATAAAGAAATTCCATAACATAACATAACTTAACATAATAAAGAAATTCCATAACACAATATAACTTAACATAATAAAGAAATTCCATAACATAACATAACTCAACATAATAAAGAATTCCATAACATAACATAACTCAACATAATAAAGAAATTCCATAATATAATATAACTTAACATGATAAAGAAATGCCATAACACAATATAACTTAACATAATAAAGAAATTCCATAACATAACATAACTTAACATAATAAAAGAATTCCATAACATAATATAACTTACCATAATAAAGAAATTCCATAACACAAAATCATTTCTCTTAGTTTTCGTTTTATTGCAACATAAGTCCTTAGAAATAAAGAAATAAAACTCTTATCTGTATATACATATATTGTAAACATAAGTGTTACAGATTTATGTACAGAGATTATGTCCGAGAATGGTAATTAAGAGGCTATCGTATCATTCAAAGACAGTATTTGTTTTGTTTGAATAATACGATTATTTTCTGTGTCACGCTTACGTCCGGGTCGTTTAATTGTTATGTACGGCCATTTGTTGTAATAAATAATTTTACCAAGAATTTTTCGTAAGTTTTGGTTTCGGTTTCGACTATAGCTGATGGCACTTAAATCATCTATTTTTTTTAAAAATAATTTTATCAAAAATTCTTCAAAAGTTTTGGTTTCAGTTTCGATTATGGCTGAAGGAACTCAAGTTATATATTTACATACATATATTTTTTTCATAAGTTTTCATTTCGATTTCGATTCAAGCTAATGCGGCCCTGTCGGTGGGGCATTAAAATACGCCGACCGCCCCCCTCCCCCCCGCAGAGGGTAAAAGTCCCTCAATGGGGGTTCTGGATATGACCTTAAACTATATCCAGTGGTTTAGGCCCCAGCTTGCGGGCTTTGGGGGGTGTGGAGCCACCCTTTAATTACCATTGCTCCCAGGTCCACTCTGACCCGGAGTGGTAGTACCTGTTAGGGTTTCAACTATGGGTTAAATAGAAATCGACTTGAAAACAGCAAATATATTCTGTTAAAAAATTTTTCTTCAAAATCTTTGGATTCGGCATTAAATAACCCGAAAAGGGTTGATATGCCGTAAAACAAAAACAACCAAACCAATCAAGCTAATGCACCCAAATCATATGGATATATTTTTTAATTTTGAAATCTCAACTTTATAATATATAAAAATTGATAGAACATTAACTCTATAATAAAAATATATAGGAAATCTCAACTTTATAATATATAAAAATTGATAGAACATTAACTCTATAATAAAAATATATAGGAAATCTCAACTTTATAATATATAAAAATTGATAGAACATTAACTCTATAATAAAAATATATAGGAAATCTCAACTTTATAATATATAAAAATTGATAGAACATTAACTCTAAAATAAAAATATATATGAAATCTCAACTTTATAATATATAAAAATTGATAGAACATTAACTCTATACTAATAATATATATGAAATCTCAACTTTATAATATATAAAAATTGATAGAACATTAACTCTATAATAAAAATATATATGAAATCTCAACTTTATAATATATAAAAATTGATAGAACATTAACTCTAAAATAAAAATATATATGAAATCTCAACTTTATAATATATAAAAATTGATAGAACATTAACTCTATAATAAAAATATATATGAAATCTCAACTTTATAATATATAAAAATCGATAGAACATTAACTCTATAATAAAAATATATATGAAATCTCAACTTTATAATATATAAAAATTGATAGAACATTAACTCTATAATAAAAATATATATGAAATCTCAACTTTATAATATATAAAAATCGATAGAACATTAACTCTATAATAAAAATATATAGGAAATCTCAACTTTATAATATATAAAAATCGATAGAATATTAACTCTATAATAAAATATATATGAAATCTCAACTTTATAATATATAAAAATCGATAGAACATTAACTCTATACTAATAATATATATGAAATCTCAACTTTATAATATATAAAAATCGATAGAACATTAACTCTATAATAAAAATATATAGGAAATCTCAACTTTATAATATATAAAAATTGATAGAACATTAACTCTATAATAATAATATATACGAAATCTGCAAGAATTAAAATATCATATTTAAGCGTACTTTACGACCGGGCTTTGCCGGGCGTTCATGCTAGCTTAGATAAATACTTTTGCAGTTTTAACAAAAGAGCTACGATAATATCAGAGCATCTCCATTTACACTGAACATCTACAGAATGACAACATCAATATATTACATATGAATGAGTCCCCTGCGGAATTTCCTCAGGTCCCGATAGTTTAACAATTGCAGATTCCGATGTTAGCCGTGGTTTTTTTATTCATTTCGTATTATTTAAATTCTTCGGACTACTGTTATCATTATAAGTATCAATTTTACGTCTTAGTCGATGTAACTTCTTCAGACGTATTTTGTCGAACTTGAGAATTTGGATGCAATTTTGAAGTGAATCCTTTATTTACTTCATGGGGGCGTCATGCTCTAGTTTTGTCAGCTATTGACTAGCCAGAATCAAAGTTTGATATATCAGCTTAAATGCTATTTAGGTCCAACTTTAGAACCATGAAGCCCTCTCCCTAACAATTGTTGATTCCAATGTTATTTTTGTTTTTTTTATTCATTTTCTTCCTCGTATTATTTGGGTTCTTCGTACTACTGTTTTCATCATAAGTATTTTTTTAACGTTTCGGCCCCTGTAACCTACTACCTTCTTCGCATGTATCTTGTCAAACTTGAGAATTTGGAATGATTTTTTTTTGTTTCATAGTTTAGTCTTGCTTTATCCATTATTCAACACTTAACTTCAACATTTATTGTAACTTTTTTTATGTTCATTTAAAGAGAGTGTACGTTTTATTGGGACACCCTGTAGTTACCCACAGGGTTGCGAGTTGGAGTCAGAGTTGGAGGGAGTCGGAGGTTTAGCTGGAGTCGGTGTCGGATTTCTAAGAATACTATAGAGCTTAATTCAAATTCTTTAACATCAGTTTTTGTACTTTTTTCCAGAGAGATTCCGTATACAGTGCATGGTATTCCGATGACACCACTCTCTATAACAGATATGAGGGGAAAACAAATGAACACATATCCAAGAAAATGGCAGAAACACTAGAGGATGACCTCCAATCCGTAGTGGAATGGGGACAAAAATGGTTGGTCTCATTCAATGCTGCTAAGACTAAGCTTGTTTCCTTCAATAACTACAAGAAACCTTCTCTACCACCAATAGCAATGGCCAAGAACACATTGCCTGAAAGTACTTCTTTTAAACTCCTCGGCCTAACGTTTACAAGGAATATGAACTGGAATAGATACATTGAGAGCATTGCCAAGGCTGCTGCAAGGAAGGTTGGCTCCCTCTACCGTGCTAGAAAACTACTTACGCCTGCCAGTATCCTATACCTCTATAAGGCAACCATTCGCCCATGTATGGAGTACTGTTGTCACATCTGGGCTGGTGCATCTGCTGCTTGTCTCTCGCTCCTGGACAGGGTTCAAAAAAGAGTCGCAAACCTGATAGGTCCTGAACTGTCATCTGGGCTTCAACCTCTGTCCCATCGACGAGATGTTGCATCCCTCTGCCTGTTCTACAAATACTTTAATGGTGAATGCTCTGACGAACTGCAAACACTTGTACCTCCCCGACGTAACTACCCCCGACAAACCCGACAAGCTACTAAGTCTCATCCCTTTACAGTGGAGATCCCTAGGTGCAAGAAAGCCTTTTACTCCAATAGTTTCTTCCCCAGAACTACGGGTCTTTGGAACTCCCTTCCGGGATTCTGCTTTCCCAACTGCAATGATATGCAGAAGTTCAAGTGTAATGTTAACAAACATCTTTCTACTCTTCTCCCTTCATAATGACCCCGCTAATTAATTCCCTAATAGTAGCCCCCTGCTTCAAAGTGGCACTGTGCCTTGTTTGGGGTGAAAATTGAATAAAAAAAAAAAAAAAAAAATGGTATTCCGAAATAGTTACCCATCTGTGCCTAAATCAAAACATGGATTCCATGAACAAAGCTTCTTTCTAAGAACTGCATGCCTGTGGAACTCTGTTCCGTCTGCCTGCTTCCCACCTGACTACAACTTGGATGTGTTCAAGTCCAACGTTAACAAATTCCTAATGAACCGCCCCCTTAAGTAAACACTTCATCAAATCTCCACACTAACGTACTGTACTTGCAATAACCCTTATCCCTGAGTGGCTTCCAGGCCTTGATAAGTGGTGACCACCGTGTAAAAAAAAAAAAAAAAAAATCTGATATTGACTAAACTTAACATGGCTTACCGCATTGATAAATTATTATTACTAGCATTTTTTTTTTTTTTTTACATGAAGGTCAACACTTATCAAGGCCCAGAAGCCACTCGGGGTAAGGGTTATTTTGTGTACAGTAATCAATGGGATAGTGTTGCAGTATTCATTAGTATTGGAGATTTGATAAAGTGGAATTTACTTCATGGGGGTAGCATGCTCTTGTTCTGTCAGCCACGACTGGATAGAGGTTCTAAGTAATTCGCAATTATATTTTTTTTAATCGCTCACACTGAAGAATTGAACCTTTAACCAATGGCGCAATGCTTGGAGTACTTTGTAAAAATAATTGTAAAAGTGATATTATTCCTGAAGGTTGAAGGTTCAATCCTCAGTGTGGTCGACTGAAAAATACAATCGCGTATTGCTTAGGATCTTTGATTGCCTCAGTCTGGAAGTTCTGCCTTGATAGCTCAAAATAGACTTTGTAGCCTCGTAGGAGATGTCTTTTTCTCTTCCCTACAACCTCTTTCCTACAGAAGAGATGTTGCGAGTTTGTCTCTGCTCTATCGTTATTTTCATGGCAAGCTGCTAGAAAGGACTTATCCTGCCTTGATAGAGTTCAAAATAGACTTCGTAGCCTCGTAGGAGATGTCTTTTTCTCTTCCCTTCAACCTCTATCTCACAGAAGAGATGTTGCGAGTTTGTCTCTGCTTTATCGTTATTTTCATGGCAAGTGCTCGACTGAGCTTCAATCTATGTCCCCCCCCCCAGCTAAACTTTCACAAGCAACACTCGTCTAGCTGAAAACACTATCAATAATTTCCCCCACTCTTTATCTGTGCCTAATCCTAAATGTAGATTCCATAAATAAAATACTGTTAAAAACTCGCTCAATATATGTTACCGTGACATAGGTTGGCATATATTCGGCGGGTTTTTAATAGTATTTTGTATAGTTTTTTATTTATAGCACCTTTTCCCAAACTTACCGTGTTAAATAGAGAATCAGACGCCATCTTGAATTTTCCAATACATCGGTAAACACTGTATGTTTTTCGAGCTGAATAAACATGTTACATTGAATAAAAACACGAAAAATATATTCAGTTTGGTAGAAAAGTAACTTATCTTGCTTTTGATAACATTTATTTGTTATATATTATTTTTTTGACAACTTTTTCGAATCTATGTGTACAGTAATACAAACCCGAAAAATGATATACTGTCAGTTTCAAGAAAATTTCTAACGCAAACTCAGAGCCGAACTCCGATTTATTGCCGATATTAATTTTAGACAGATTAGGGGTTTTTTTTTTTTCATCGTTAGCAGAGAACTCTCTTTTGTTATATATTTGTTTTTTGACAACTTTTTCGAATCTGTGTGTACAGTAATACAACCCCCCTTTTTTTTTCTTTGTACAAAGTAAACAGTCTCTCTCGTTCTCCTCTGGCGGGAAATCAATATTTCGACGCTAGATGGGTGGGATGGGGGAGGTTATTTGTTGATGGTGCAATCAAGGTGCTTAGCGGTCAAACGTGGACGAGATTCGAGATTTGTATATAAAAAATCCCTTTGTCTCTTTTTGTCCAATAAATGCGTTTCTGTTGTGTTGGCATGGAGAAGCTTTTTTTTTTTTTTTTTTTTTTTTTGTCTCCCTCCCTCTTCCTCTCCTTATTGATCTTTCTCTCACTTTTCCATTCTCTCTTTTTTCTTCCCCGTCTCTCCCTCTCTTATCCTCCACCTTTATCTTTCTTTTTCCTCCCCACTCTCTCCCTCGCTTTCCCCCCTCTCTCCCTCTCTTTCCCCACTCCATCTTTCTTTTTCCTCCTCTCCATCTTTCTTTTTCCTCCCATCTTTCTTTTTCCTCCCTCCATCTTTCTTTTTCCTCCCTCCATCTTTCTTTTTCCTCCCCTCCATCTTTCTTTTTCCTCCCCTCCATCTTTTTCATCCTCCCCTCCATCTTTTTCATCCTCCCCTCTATCTTTTTCATCCTCCCCTCTATCTTTTTCATCCTCCCCTCTATCTTTTTCATCCTCCCCTCCATCTTTTCTATCCTCCCCTCCATCTTTTCTATCCTCCCCTCCATCTTTTCTATCCTCCCCTCCATCTTTTTCCCCCCTTTTATCTGTCTTTTTTTTTCTTTATCTCTTTCTTTCCTCCCCCTCTATTTCTCTTTCATTCCTTCTCTTTTTTTCTCCTCCTTTCTTTCTTACTTTCCCCTCTCTTATCCTCTTCCTCGATTACTCCTCTCTTTTTTCCTCCTCTTTCTCTCTCTTTTTTCTTCCAACCCTCTCTCTGCCTTTTTCCCCTCCTTTTCTCTCTTCCTCTTTTATGATCCTCCCCCCATATTTACATCAGGTCACAATAACAAGATCAGCGAACTACTGAGACATCAACAAGACTCGCCTGGGCCGCTCAATAAAAGAGAGGATATCTGTGGGTGTGGGGGTGGGCTGAATATCCCCATCCCATTCTTCATCAATCCAAGATGGACGACCACGGCAACATTGGACACACTGACAATTGTTTTAGTGTTGCTAAGCGCTTTACGAAAACCATCTTCATCGTTTTAAAATCATTCATAAAAAACAAAAACGCGCACGCACTTGTTCAACATAATTTTGCATCATTCTGTTTCACAATAAGCGACCAAGCACCAACCTTTTCCCCATTATCTATATATATAAAAGCGAAAATGTATGTATGTATGTGTTTGCTTTTTCTGTGTGTCTACAAAAGGCTTTTTTCAGAGAAGCGATCGGTCGGTTAACAACTTTTTAAAACTTTTTATATCACATATAAATCGTAATATCTCACAGTTAACAACGGAGCTCGCCTGTCTATTTAATTTGCTCGATTTCGGGACGATAAATATTCAACATTTCTCGCTCGCCGCATGTGGGTTAGTCTTTTTCCTATAACATCTTGGGAAAATAAAAATCCCGCAGTCAGACTTGACCTCATTAACTCATTAAAACGGGCACCTGCCAAATCCAAGTAATTAAATAAATTCAAACGTGTTTCCGTTAGCATCTCGCAGTGGGGCAATCGTTAACGTTGCACTTTTTTTTTTTATCACACTTTAATTTACAACTTTGCCTCAACGGTTCGGGTTCGATCCTCCATACTTTTTTTTTTTTTTACCCCTCCAACACACCTCCAAATACCCGGGCAACGCCGGGTGCCCCTCACTAGTCATTTATAAAAAACAAAAACGCGCACGCACTTGTTCAACATAATTTTGCATCATTCCGTTTCACAATAAGCGACCAAGCACCAACCTTTTCCCCATTATCAATAATATAAATCTCACTTGTCTGTTTAAATGTATGTATGTTTGTATGTATTTCGGCCTAAAACTTTCAACAGAGGCAATGGGTTTTCATGAGATTTGTATCATTTTGAAGCTCGACCCTTCGGACGACAAATATCGAAAAATTGGCTAAAAACATTAATTTCTTCATCCTCAACTGGGCACTTTTCTACAGTGGGGGGGGGGTCGGTTTTTTGCCGATATTTTCGAAAGTCGTCCCCTCTTTTCGATTGTCTCGCCTTAATTTAAACCAACGTCACTTCCGATTTGGCGATGGGCACAACAGCAAAGATGTCAGGTTTTTTTTTTTCACATTCTTTGCCTCGTTAGCGGTACAGGTTCGAGCCTGCCTGCCTACTACCACTTTTTTTGCTCCACACACACCTCCAAACACCTGGGCAACGCCCGGCACCCATGCTAGTTTTATCTTATAGTCTTCACATTCCATAAGCAATGTTTCTGATAAATGGAAGAATTGCTGGGTTTTTTTTTTTGGTTTTTTTTTTTTGGTTTTTTTTTTGTTTTTTTGTTTGGTTTTTTTTTTGGTTTTTTTTTTGGTTTTTTGTTTTTTGCGGTGGAGGTGTCAGAATCTATTTAACTTATCGTTGTTTAGTTTTCTAGTTTTTGATCTTAAAGTATTATGACTTATTTTTTAAGTTGACCAGTTTCCTTACCTCGGGAGCATCATAACTAGGGCTGTGACAACAGCATATTCTTTTCATTGTTTTGACTCTCGAGTTTATATCCGACACAGTTAATCAACCGAGAACCACATCACTCTATATAAAAACATATAAGATATCAACGGATACACACTCGAGAGTCAAAACAATGAAAAGAATATGCTGTTGTCACAGCCCTAATTATGAGTTCCGAAAAAACAGAAGGATAATTTTTCCGGTTGTTGTGTTTGTCGGGGGGGGGGGGACAAGTGCTTGTGGTTCGTCGGAGCATTTGCTATTTAAAATACTTGTAAAACAGGCAGCGGGATGCAACATTTCGTCGATGGGGACAGATGTTGAAGCTTAGACAGTTTGGGACCTATCAGGTTGGTTTGGTTGTTTGTTTTCCAACCCTAACCCTAACCCTAACCCTTTCCAGGTTATTTAATGCCGAATCTAGTGATTTTGAAGAAAAACCTTTTAATAGGATATTTGTTTTTTCAAGTCAGTTTTTCTATTTGCGACCCTAACAGGTACTACCACACCGGGTCAGAGTAGACCTGGGAGTAATGGCAATTAAACGGTGGCTCCACATTCCCCAAAGCCGTCAGGTGGTAACCGCGACGGGATAAGTCTTATTGCATGCAGATAAAGAAAGAGTTCGACTTTGAGAATTAGAGGTGAGATAGTGGTTTCAATCCTACCCAAAGCCGGCCAGAGGCTTACTTGGCCAAAAACGTGGTGAGGTGTTTGTTTCGTTTTGTTTTACGGCATATCAACCCTTTTCAGGTTATTTAATGCCGAATCCAGTGATTTTTGAAGAAAAACTTTTTAATAGGATATATTGTTTTTTTTTTTTTTTTTTTTTTTTTTTTTTTCAAGTCTGTTTCTATTTAACCCATAGTTGGGACCCTAACAGGTACTAGCACTCCGGGTCAGAGTGGACCTGGGAGCAATGGCAATTAACGGGTGGCTCTACACTCCCAAAAGCCTGCAAGCTGGGGCCTCACCATCGGATATAGTTTAAGGTCATATCCAGGACCCCTATCAGGTTGGAGACTGTCTTTTTGAACCCTGTCCAAGAGGAAGAGACTGGTAGCGGATGCACCAGCCCAAATGCGAGAACAATACTCCATGCATGGGCGAATGGTGGCCTTATAGAGGTACAGGATACTTTCGGGCGTATATTTTCTACACTATTGACCGTGCGTGTGTGTGTGTGTGTGTGTGTGTGTGTGTGAGAACTGTTTATTCAATGATATTTGTTGATAGTGGTTGTAGCTTGTTGAGTGTTTTTTTGTGAAAGTTTGACCAGAAGGGACCATAGATTGGAGCTCAGACGAGCACTTGCCATGAAAATGATGATAGAGCAGAGAAAGGTTCGCAACGTCTCTTCTCTGGGAAAGAGTTTGCAGGGAATGGAAAAGGGCACCACCTACTAGGTTTCGAAGACGTTTTTGAACTCTGTCAATGCAAGATAGGACATGCCGAGCAGCTCCTACCTAGATGTGGCAACAGTACTCTACTTTAGGACATACTTGGCTCTTATACAGATAAAGGACTGCATTGGAGCGGCAGTGTGATCCAACTATTTTTCCAGCGATATTGGCAACAGATTTGATGTATGTGTTCCATTTCAAATCAGGAATGGAGGTCAGTCCCAGAAGCTTGTTAAGACATGGCGCTTCCCCAAGATGAGAGATATTCATTTCAATTGTAGTTTGTCGGAGCATTTACCATTTAAAATACTTGTAAAACAGGCAGCGGGATGCAACATTTCGTCGATGAGAGAGGCTGAAGCCAGCTTTAGAGTTCGGAACCTATCAAGTCTCTTTTGAACCCTGTCCAGGTGTGAGAGACTGGTAGCGGATACACCAGCCCAAATGCGAGAACAATACTCCATACATGGGCGAATGGTGGCCTTGTAAAGGTACAGGATACTTTCGGGCGTATATTTTCTACTCTATTGATCGTGTGTGTGTGTGTGTGTGTATGTATGTGTGTGTGTGTGTGTGTGCGAACTATGTTTATTCAATGATATTTCGCCCTTTATTTATACCACTCTTTAGTTCATTTATTAATTTCAATTGGTGCCAGATAGGGATCAGAACAACAGTACTCTATTTTAAGACGTACTTGGCTCTTATACATATAGCGGACTGCATCGGAAGAAGTGAGGTACCTACTGGAGCGGTAGAATGATCCAACTATTTTTTCAGCGATCTTGGCAACAGATTTGATGTATGTGTTCCATTTCAGATCCGGAATGAAGGTCAGTCGCAGAAGCTTGTCAAATATGGTGCTTCCCCAAGATGAGAGATGTTCATTTCAATTGATGCCAGTTCGGGGTCGGAACGTTGATGATGAAAAGAGAGAATTATTGCACTATGGATTATATCACAACTATTATATTTTCTACACTATTGACCTTGTCTTAACTCTGTGTGTGAGAGGGAGAGAGAGAGGGGAGAGAGAGAGAGAGAGTAAGAGAGAGAGAACTATGTTTATTCATTTATACCATTCTTTAGTTTATGAAACTCGCTCTGTTATAACTAGGGCTATGACAACAGCATATTCTTTTTGTTTCGACTCTCTAGTATATATCTGGCACAGACACAGTTAATCAACCGAGAACCACATCACTCCATATAAAAACATATAAGATATTAACTATTGACCTTATCTTTACTGTGTGTGAGAGAGGGAGAGAGAGAGGGGGGGAGAGAGAGTAAGAGAGAGAGAACTATGCTTATTCATTTATACCATTCTTTAGTTTATGAAACTCGCTCTGTTATAACTAGGGCTATGACAACAGCATATTCTTTTTGTTTCGACTCTCGAGTATATATCTGGCACAGACACAGTTAATCAACCGAGAACCACATCACTCCATATAAAAACATATAAGATATTAACTATTGACCTTATCTTAACTGTGTGTGTGGGGGGAGAGAGAGAAGTAGAGGGGAGAGAGAGAGAGACTGTTTATTCAATGATATTTCGCCGTTTATTTATATCACTCTTTAGTTTTGTTTTGACTCTCGAGTATATATCCGACACAGTTAGACACAGTTAATCAACCGAGAACCACATCACTCTATATAAAAACATATAAGATATTAACTATTGACCTTATCTTTACTGTGTGTGGGGGGGGGGGGAGGGAGAGGAGTAGAGGGGAGAGACTGTTTATTCAATGATATTTCGCCGTTTATGTATGTCAAAAGTAGGTCTGTGACAACAGCATATTCTTTTCATTGTTTTGACTCTCGAGTACATATCCGACACCGTTAGACACAGTTAATCAACCGAGAACCACATCACTCTATATAAATGCATATAAGATATTAACGGATACCCACTCGAGAGTAGGTGCTATACAAGCATTCAACCAGGTTACACCACTATACATTAACACAGGCTCTAATTTGGGACCTGGATGCTTAGATAGATCGTTGGATCCATTCACAATATCTGGCAGGCTTTTTTATCACTCGGCCCGATCTTGTTTGAATTGGTGATACTGGTCCCTCGTTTGACTCTTGTTGGTCTGCTTCTGCTTCCATCTCATTGTGTCTGCTTTTATTTATTTATTTTTTTTTATAAAGGTGTCACCACTTATCAAGGCCCAAAAGCCACTCGAGGATAAGGGTTATTGAGTGTACAGTAGTCAATGGAGTAATTTCTCAGTAATCGTTAGTAGACATTGGATTATTTAATGGGGACAGTTCATCAAGAATTTGTTTACGTTGGACTTGAAGACAACCATATTGTAGTCAGCTGGAAAACAGATTAACAGAAGAGAGTTCCACAGGCGTGCAGTTCTGAGAAAGAAACTTTGTTCATGGAACCTATGTTTCGGTTTAGGCACAAATAAAGAGTTGGGGAAATTATTATTTATCACTCGGCCCGATCTTGTTTGAATTGGTGATACTTGTCCCTCGTTTGGCTCTTGTTGGTCTGCTACTGACGCGAAGGCGGAAAAGAAAGTGAAAGAAAATCTGACGTCTTACCGCTACTCCATGACGTGACCGGAAGTTCAGTATGTTAAAATTAGGCAAAATCAATCCAACTGATACGATGACTTGCAAAAATGGCTCTTAAAAAGTCGATCCTCCCCCCCCCTTGTAGAAAACTGCCCAGTTGAGGGTGAAGGAATTAATGTTTTGGGCCAATTTTTTTATATTTGTCGTCTGAGATGTCGAGCTCCAAAATGATGCTGCTCTCGTGAAAATCCGTTGCCTCTGTTGAAAGTTTTAGGCATAGGCTTCATGGCTTAGTGGGTGATGCCCTTTTCTCTTCTCTGCAATCTCTCTCCCACAGAAGAGACGTCGCGAGCCTGTCTTCGTTTTATCGTTACTACCATGGCAGGTGCTCGTCTGAACTCCAATCTCTGATCCCCCCTCGCCAATCTTTCACGAAAAACACCCGTCTAGCTGAAACCACTGTCAAAAATTTTCCCCACTCCTCATCTGTGCCAAAATCAAAACGTAGATTCCATGAACAAAGCTTCTTTCTTAGAAGTGCACGCCTGTGGAACTCTGTTCTGGTTGCCTGTTTCCCACCTGACTACAACCTTGATGTCTTCAAGTCCAATGTGAACAAATTCCTGATGAACCGCCTCCTTAAGACACTTTATCAGATCTCCAAAGCTAACGTACTGTACACACAATAACCCTTATCCCCGAGTGGCTTCCGGGCCTTGATAAGTGGTGACTACTTTGTAAAAAACAAAACAAAAAAAACATACATTTAAACAGACAGGTGAGATTTATATAGTAGATTTTTAAAAAATATAGAAAAATCTGTGCTTCTTCATTAATAGAGCAAAATTTAAAAATCGAAATGTCGAAATTCAAGTAAAACCCGGCGATGCCCAGGTGTCTTGAGGTCAATCAAAACTCTGGGGAGGGGGGTTAAATAATTAAAAAAAAAATGTTTTGGTAGGTGAGTGTATGAGGATCGAACCCGTACCCTTGAGTTGGAAATTAATGTGTGAAAAGATAAACCGTGCTATGTTAACCATTGAGCCACGGCGACATACAACTTTAAGCAGGTTTGAATTTATTTATTTAACTATAAAAACAGGCGTGCGCAATGAAAGTTAACTCTGTTGCTTCCACTTGACCTAATTAAGAAGGTCAAATAGAAGTCACGCAAACCTAAATTTGACTGTTTCTTCCCCCAACAGATGTTGGGGAGGGGAAACCAGCTCCCAATTGTCCAGACTGATATACAAGATTGATCAAAGCTGATTGCTTCTGGACGTTTTTTCCTGGCGCAATGCCGAGAAGACGTCGTTTGAGTTTAGTTTCACATATTTATACGAAAAAGCCCAATCAACAGGCGAGAAGCCAAAATAGCAATAATTTTGTAAAAGTCGACGTAAATAAATCTAGATGCGACGCGCTTTCCCAAATCGTACATATTATTATTTAGGACCCATATAAACAGTTGTAAGCGATCATAACGACCCCGAGAAAAGCCTTTTGAAGACATACACGAAATGGTCACACACATGTTGCCTTTTGTATATATAGATTTAAAAAAAATATAGAAAAATCCGTGCTTCTTCATTAATAGAGCAAAATTTAAAAATCGAAATGTCGAAATTCAAGTAAAACCAATAATATCTACTTAATTGTTATGTCACAGTAATAAACATATCCAAAAAATTATGAAAAACACTTATGTCCTGGTTTCTTATATCTGGGTCACACTATACACTAACACAGGCTCTAATTTGGGACCTGGATGCTTGGATAGATCGTTGGATTCACTCACAATATCTGGCAGGCTTTTTTATCACTCTGCCCGATCTTGTTTGAATTGGTGATACTGGTCCCTCGTTTGGTGTCACCACTTATCAAGGCCCGAAGACCACTCGAGGATAAGGGTTATTGAGTGTACAGTAGTCAATGGGATAATTTCTCAGTAATCGTTAGTAGACATTGGATTATTTAATGGGACAGTTCATCAAGGATTTGTTTACATTGGACTTGAACACAACCAAATCCACAATATCTGGCAGGCTTTTTTATCACTCGGTCCGATCTTGTTTGTATTGGTGATACTGGTCCCTCGTTTGGTGTCACCACTTATCAAGGCCCGAAGGCCACTCGAGGATAAGGGTTATTGAGTGTACAGTAGTCAATGGGATAATTTCTCAGTAATCGTTAGTAGACATTGGATTATTTAATGGGACAGTTCATCAAGGATCTGTTTACATTGGACTTGAACACAACCAAATCCACAATATCTGGCAGGCTTTTTTATCACTTGGTCCGATCTTGTTTGTATTGGTGATACTGGTCCCTCGTTTGGTGTCACCACTTATCAAGGCCCGAAGGCCACTCGAGGATAAGGGTTATTGAGTGTACAGTAGTCAATGGGATAATTTCTCAGTAATCGTTAGTAGACATTGGATTATTTAATGGGACAGTTCATCAAGGATTTGTTTACATTGGACTTGAACACAACCAAATCCACAATATCTGGCAGGCTTTTTTATCACTCGGCCCGATCTTGTTTGTATTGGTGATACTGGTCCCTCGTTTGGTGTCACCACTTATCAAGGCCCGAAGGCCACTCGAGGATAAGGGTTATTGAGTGTACAGTAGTCAATGGGATAATTTCTCAGTAATCGTTAGTAGACATTGGATTATTTAATGGGACAGTTCATCAAGGATCTGTTTACATTGGACTTGAACACAACCAAATCCACAATATCTGGCAGGCTTTTTTATCACTCGGTCCGATCTTGTTTGTATTGGTGATACTGGTCCCTCGTTTGGTGTCACCACTTATCAAGGCCCGAAGGCCACTCGAGGATAAGGGTTATTGAGTGTACAGTAGTCAATGGGATAATTTCTCAGTAATCGTTTGTAGACATTGGATTATTTAATGGGACAGTTCATCAAGGATTTGTTTACATTGGACTTGAACACAACCAAATCCACAATATCTGGCAGGCTTTTTTATCACTCGGTCCGATCTTGTTTGTATTGGTGATACTGGTCCCTCGTTTGGCTCTTGTTGGTCTGCTGCTGCTTCCGTCTCATTTTGTTTGTTTGTTTTATTGTCTGGGATGAGACGGTCTATCCCAGAGCGGTTGTAGATGATGCCTCTTGGAAAATCTCTTATATTTGTTTTTCTTATTCTCGAGTCTCTTATATCCGGGTTATACGCCTATGAACTATACGTGCGTTTGTTGAGCGACGTTTATATACTTTATTGGACATTGTATGCAAAAGTCCATAAAAATTTTCATCTGTTGAGGCCTTTATCACTAGGGCTATGACAATAGAATATTCGTATCATTATTTTGACTCTCGAGCATATATCCGACACAGTTAAGCAACCGAGTGTTATGTAATGAATGGCTGGAACCATCATACATAACTGAAAAGAAAAAACTTTAATAAAAGATTTAAAAGAGTGGGCATCGAATAATCGATTGTCTACCGGTTGAAAAGAGGAAGGGCTTACGTCATAAACAGAGAAATCGGACGACGATTTTTTTGTTTACAAAACAAATAAACGTGACATTCCTCGTAAGCTCTGGAATTACAGATATTGGCATGAGTGGGTAATTCACGTGTCGCTGTGTGAAGACAAAATCGAATGATTTTTTGAGGTCAAAACGTGACTTAAGAACACATGTATCAACCGATTGACAGGACGCGTGGATAGAAAAAACAAAGCGACAAAATGCCAATAAAAACGGTGAATCAGCAGAGCAGAGCAGATAGAGCAGAGAGAGGAGAACACGGAACAGCATGTGTTGCTGAAGACCGGGTCGTTGAAGCGTCATTTTTCCCTCCTCAGAGCACTGTGAGAAAACTGTTAACTGTGAACTTCAGAACCACCAAAAGAAAAAAGACGATCTGTTTTAAATTGTAACTATATTGTAAAATATAATTTTATACAAAAACAAACACAATTGTGACTTACGTCTTTTAATGCATGTTTTAAGTTACAGCTGATCGTTCTAAGTCGTCAACCGCTTTGTTTTCAGGTTCAACGTTGTTATGACATTTTTGACAATTGACGAGAGGCAAGATAAAGAAAAAGTGCCAGTCTAAGGTGAGATAACTCACTAGTCTTAACTCGTTGTCATCACAACCGCTTAGTAAACAAGTGAACCTACGGACGATCGACGTAACTAAAACTGCTATGTACCGCAGCCAGGGAGTCCTACGCACTATTACGATTTCCCAACCTGGGAGCCACACCATAATACAACACGAGAACCACATCACTCTATATATAAAAACATACAAGATATCAGCGGGTACACACTCGAGAGTCAAAACAATGAAAAGAATATGCTGTTGTCCTAGCCCTAGTTATAAGTTTCAAACATTTTTAAAGTACAAGAACCCAAGTGTGTCCAGCTGGGCAAACTTGGCAACAATTCATCCAAGACAATGAATTCTCCACATGATCATACCAGCACAAGTGATATGTCCTTACAAGTATTTTAGTGGTGAATGCTCTGATGAACTGCAATCACTTGTGCCCCCACGACGCGAGCACCCTCGACAAACCCGACAGGCTACTAGATCCCACCCCCACACTGTAGAGGTCCCTAGATGTAAAAGATCTTTTTACTCCAATAGTTTCTTCCCCAGAACCGCAAGACTCTGGAATTCCATTCCAGGTCCCTGCTTCCCCAACAGTACTGACGTGCAGAAGTTCAAGTGTAACGTGAACCGACACCTTGCTGCCCAAATCCCTACATAGTACCCCAGTAGTTGTTGCCCCTGATAGTAGCCCCCTACACCAAAGTGGCAATTTGCCTTGTTTGGGGTGAAAATGTAATAAAAAAAAAAAAGAAAAAAAAAAAAAGGATTATATATATATATACCGGCACACACACACACATACACACAGAGAGGATATGTAACATACTTGAGGACATACTTATACATAAAAACATTTTATAGAAACAATGTTTGTCTATTGAAAAAGATGTGAAAATAAAAATATATTATTTTGTAATTTTCTTTATTAAAGTCCTCTGCATCTTTGATAACAGTTTTCATTTGAGGCATACATCGCCTATATGTAAGAATCAAGTGATCCTCTTTTATATAGGACATTACTCTATGAACACTTGGAAGGAGTATTGTAACAGATTGAAGTTGTAAAATTAGCTAGCGAGCAGGTTAGCTAGATAAATATACAAGTTTGCACAGCTAAGCCAAATAGATACAAATCAAATATGTGACAAGAATGGAATTAGTAAACGATAATAATCGTGATGGATTGAAATAATAAACATGGCAAACACCTCAGCTGATCTAAAACATCAAGGATGATGTAATTGGATTATCGGAATGGGTCAGTATTAGGGACAAAGAAATACCGGAAAAATATCCAATAAATAAAACGTTGTTTAGTAAATCGTTATTTTCTTTGCATTTCGGTACCTAACTTGCCAGAGTGGGTTGCCTGTAGGCTGAGATAAACCGCATCACACACACACATATAGTCAGATAGTAAATCTAACTTACCAAGGGAAATAATAACTTCTGATGAATATCGGAAAAATATCCAGTAAATAAAACGTTGTTTAGTTAATCGTTATTTTTTTTTGCATTTTTTTTGTATTTCCATACGCAAAATATGGATTTTTTTTTTTTTTTCACAGTGATCACCACTTATCAAGGCCCGGAAGCCACTAAGGGATAAGGGTTATTGCAAGTACATTACGTTAGTGTGGAGATTTGAAGTGTTTAATTAAGGGGGCGGTTCATTAGGAATTTGTTAACATTGGACTTGAAGACATCCAAGTTGTAGTCCGTACACCAAACATGTATATAAATATCACTAAAACATCCGCTGGGTCATAAGCTTAATTTCGGTACCTAACTTGCCAGAGTGGGTTGCCTGTAGGCTGAGATAAACCGCATCACACACACACACACACATGCATACAGACAGATAGTAAATCTAACTTACTAAGGGAAATAATAACTTCCGATGAATATCGGAAAAATATCCAGTAAATAAAACGTTGTTTAGTTAATCGTTATTTTTTTTGTATTTCCATACGCAAAACATGGATATTTTTTTTTTTTTTTTTTTTACAGTGATCACCACTTATCAAGGCCCGGAAGCCACTAAGGGATAAGGGTTATTGCAAGTACATTACGTTAGTGTGGAGATTTGATGAAGTGTTTAATTAAGGGGGCGGTTCATTAGGAATTTGTTAACATTGGACTTGAAGACATCCAAGTTGTAGTCCGTACACCAGACATGTATATAAATATCACTAAAACATCCGCTGGATCATAAGCTTAATTTCGGTACCAAACTTGCCAGAGTGGGTTGCCTGTAGGCTGAGATAAACCGCATCACACACACACATACATATAGACAGATAGTAAATCTAACTTACTAAGGGAAATAATAATTTCCGATGAATACCGGAAAAATATCCAGTAAATAAAACGTTGTTTAGTTAATCGTTATTTTTTTTGCATTTTTTTTGTATTTCCATACACAAAACATGGATATATTTCTTTTTTCTTTTTTTTTTTTTTTTACACAGTGATCACCACTTATCAAGGCCCGGAAGCCACTAAGGGATAAGGGTTATTGCAAGTATATTACGTTAGTGTGGAGATTTGATGAAGTGTTTACTTAAGGGGGCGGTTCATTAGGAATTTGTTAACATTGGACTTGAAGACATCCAAGTTGTAGTCCGTACACCAGACATGTATATAAATATCACTAAAACATCCGCTGGGTCATAAGCTTAATTTCGGTACCTAACTTGCCTGGGTGGGTTGCCTGTAGGCTGAGATAAACCGCATCACACACACACACACACACACATACATACATACAGACAGATAGTAAATCTAACTTACTAAGGGAAATAATAACTTCCGATAAATATCGAAAAAATATCCAGTCACCACTTATCAAGGCCCGGAAGCCACTCAGGGATAAGGGTTA
>NC_136527.1:20454062-20476562 GCF_053919585.1 Euprymna scolopes
GACCAAACGTCCATCACTTTCTGTATGCCTGGAACTGCTGATATGATTTCACCGTTTCGCTTTTTTATACTGAAAAGCGAAACAAAGACGCGGCGATCGAAAAAAAAAAAAAATCTTGATAATACCACATAAAAGTCGGGCAAATCAAAAATAGACACGACCCTCGTTCTTAACTTGTAGATATTATGATTTAGACAGTATATAAAAAGTTTTAAGGAGTGAGCCAACCGAATGCCCCCCCCCCCGAAAAAAACCTTTTGCGGACATACAGAAAAAGTGCACACACACACACACTAACACATGTTCGCTTTTATATATATATATATATATATATATATATATATATATACTAGCGGGGTGGGGGTACCCGTCGATGCCCGGGTGTCTTGAGGTAAATCAAAACTCCAGGGGGGGGGTTAAATAATAAAAGAAAATGTTTTGGTAGGTGAGTGTATGAGGATCCAACCCGTACCCTTGAGTTGGAAATTAATGTGTGAAAAAAAAAAAAGTGCTACGTTAACCATTGAGCCACGGCAACAGACAACATTAAGCAGGTTTGAATTTATTTATTTAACTATAAAAACAGGCGTGCGCAATAAAAGTTAACTCTGCTGCTTCCATTTGACCTTATTAAGGTCAAATAGAAGTCACACAGCGTTTGGGTTTGTTTACCGAAATTTGACTGTTTTTTTCCCCCAACAGATGTTGGGGAGGGGGAAAGCAGCCCCAATTGTCCAGATTGAATAGCAACTGTCTGATATACAAGATTGATCAAAGCTGGACGTTTTTCCCGGCGCAAAAAATAGTAAAAATCGATGGAAATAAATCTATACGCTACGCGCTTTCCTAGTTCTTAGATATTATTATCTAGGACCTATATAAACAGTTGTAAGCGATAGTAACGACCCCGGGAGCGTATGCGAAAGAAGCTTTTGCGAGACATACGCAAAATGGTCACACACATTTTGCCTTTTATATATATAGATAGATAGTGATGTAATGGAATGGCCTAACATCACTTCATAGATGAAATGAACTATACCCTCTCACGTGACTGAGAGAAGAAAAAGACAGGAAGAGAACAAGACAAGATGTCGAATAACTCTTATGTCCCTTGTAAATAAACCCGTTTGTCTTTCACTCATAACCCCGTGTTTCTTGCTGTATTCTATGTATATACTAGCGAGGGGTACCCAGCGTTGCCCGGGTGTTTTTGGGTGTGTGTGAAAAAAAAAGGAAGCTTTTTCGCCGCGCAGTTGGAAAATAGTGTGAAAAAAAAAAACAGGTCCTCGTTTTTGATTGACGTGATGGCGATTTTGTGCGGGACAGTTTTTAATGAGGTCAATTGAAAAACCCGCTCGCCCGTCTGATATGACAAAGTCGACACTGGCTCCGGGCCTGCGATTAGAGTAGAGTTTTGCTTTTGTTTATACCGAAAAGCGAATGTAACGCGTGCCGATGCGGGAAATGTGGAATAATTAAGGTTTGAAAGTGAATAAAATTAAATAGACAGGCGAGGTCCGTGGGTAACTCTGAGATATTAGAATTTATGGATGATATAAACAGTTTTAAGAAGTTGCGAAGCGAGCAAGCGCTTTTCCGAAAGAAGCCTTTTGCAGACATCGCGGAAAAGCACACACATATTTTGCCTTTTATATAATAGATAAAAGCGAAAATGTATGTATGTGTGTTCGCTTTTTCTGTATGTCTACAAAGGCGGGTGATTCTTGTGAAAGTTTGGCAAGGGGGACCATAGATTGGAGCCCAGTCGAGCACTTGCCATGAAAATAACGATAAAGCAGAGACTTTGTATTATTGATTTAAAGAATACATCTATATATATAAAAGCGAAAATGTTTTTATGTGTTTGCTTTTTCTGTATATCTACAAAAGGCTTTTTTTCAGGTCGGTCACCTAACAACTTTTTAGAACTTTTTATATCACATGTAAATCGTAATATCTCCGAGTTAACATCTTAGGAAGCGTTCCGCAGTAAATGAAATGCTATCCCGCAGTCAAAAGTTGACCTCATTAAGTCATTAAAACGTGCACCTGCCAAATCCAAGTAATTAAATAAATTCAAACGTGTTTCCGTTAGCATCTCGCGGTGGGGCAATGGTTAATGTTGCACGTTTTTTGGGGTTTTTTTTCACACTTTAATTTACAACTTTGCCTCAAGGGTTCGGGTTCGATCCTCATACTTACCTACCAAAATATTTGTTTTTTATCTTACCCCCCCCCCCCCCCGGAGTTTTGATTTACCCAAAACCACACACACCCCCAAACACCCGGGCAACGCCGGGTACCTCCCCCCGCTAGACTTATTTAAAGTAAGGATATAACAGATAGATAACATATATTCATATTAAACTTTATGTATGGAGACATGCAGATGAAATGCTCTTAAATTAAAACTAGCAAGGGGTACCCGGCGTTGCCCGGGTGTTTGGAGGTGTGTGTGTGGGGGGGGTTATAAAAAAAAAAAAGTAAGTATGAGGATCGAACCCGAACCATTGAGGCAAAGTTGTAAATTAAAGTGTGAAAAAAAAAACGTTCGACGTTAACCATTGCCCCACCGCGACATGCTTACGGAAACACGGTTGAATTTATTTAATTACTTGGATTTAGCAGGTGCCCGTTTTAATGAGTCAAGTTTGACTGCGGGATAGTATTTACTGCTGAACGCTTTTTTTCCTCGCCTCCAAGATGTTATAGGAAAAAGACTAACCCACATGCGGCAAGCGACAAATGTTGAATATTTATCTTACCGAAATCGAGCAAATTAAATAGACAGGTGAGCTTCATTGTTAACTGTGAGATATTACGATTTATATGTGATATAAAAAGTTTTAAAAAGTTGTGAACCGACCGACCGCTTCTCTGAAAGAAGCCTTTTGTAGACATACAGAAAAAAACGAACACACATACATACATACATTTTCGCTTTTATATTTATAGATGTTTCATCAGAAAAAAAAGATGTTGATCTGGTTTTACGGTTTTGTCTGGCTGTGATAGACGTTTAATGTATTTTAATTGCATCTGTTATTTTCTATGATAAATTGCACAAACCTGGATGGAAATCAACATATAGAGAGCAAGTTAATCTATATATATAAAAGGCAAAAATCGGTGTGTATGTATGTATGTATGTTTGTTTGTAACGCTAAAACTTTTGACAGACACAACCAAACTTGACAAATTTGGTATCATATCGAAGCCCCATCACCCGGATGACAAATATCGAAATTTTACGTCAAACGGACCACTAGAAGTTGGTCAACTGATCAGTTATCTTCGAGGGGGGCCCCCAAAAACCTGTCATTATCTATATATATAGACTAGCAGGGCTACCCGGCGTTGCTCGGGACCGTATAAACAATGAAAAAAACAAAAGCAGATATTGAACATATGCTTTATTCTTAGGGGAGAGGAATCTTTCATCTCAAGTTTTAGCGTTACAAACAAACATTTGTCTTTTATATATATAGATAATGACAGGTTTTTTGGGGGCCCCCCTCGAAGATAACTGATCAGTTGACCAACTTCTAGTGGTCTGTTTGACGTGAAATTTCGATATTTGTCATCCGGGTGATGGGGCTTCGATATGATACCAAATTTGTCAAGTTTGGTTCCGTCTTTCAAAAGTTTTAGCGTTACAAACAAACATACATACATACACACAGACGTTTGGCTTTTATATATATAGAAGACAAATTTTTGTTTGTAACGCTAAAACTTGAGATGAAAGATTCCTCTCCCCTAAGAATAAAACATATGTTCAATATCTGCTTTTGTTTTTACATTGTTTATACGGTCCCGAGCAACGCCGGGTAGCCCTGCTAGTGTAATTATATATACTAGTGGGACCTGTGGAAATGTAATATATTGCTGTTGGGCATATTCTGGACGTTCAGCGTGAATGGAGACCCCACAATATTATTGTAGGCCTTTTTTGTTTGTAAAAGTTTGTCTCTGCTTTATCGTTATTTTCATGGCAAGTGCTCGACTGAGCTTCAATCTATAGTTTCCCCTCACCAAACTTTCACAAGAAACACTCGTCTAGCTGAAAACACTATCAATAACCCCCCCCCCCGCCATACTCTTTATCTGTGCCTAAACCTAAATGTAGATTCCATGAACAAAGCTTCTTTCTTAGAGCTGCACACCTGTGGAATTATCTTCCGTTTTCCTGCTTTCCAGCAGACTACAACCTAATTGTCTTCAAGTCCAACGTAAACAAGTCCTTGATGAGCCGTTCTTAAGTTAATAAATTTACTGAATTTCCATTACTAACGATTACTATATTGTCCAATTGACTACTGTACACTCTTAACCCTTATCGTCGAGTGGTCTCTGAGCTTTGATAAGCGGTGATTCCTATGTAAAAAGGAATAAAAAAAAAATATTTTTTTTAAAAAGTATTTGTCGAAGTAATCTGTTTAATGTAGTTTCAGGATATATTATCTCCATAAATAACAATGAAAATAACAATATTGCAAAATATATCTTAATTTTTTTTTTTTCTGAGGAAAAATATTGAGAAGGTTAGCCAACATTTATGCAGTATCTCATTAATGTTTTAATACAAGCATTTAAAAATGAAACAAGGAGACAATGCAGAAATGATAATGTATACCAAAAATACCCCCCCCCCCCAACATTTATTCCTTACAAACATGATAGGATTTTCTTTGAAATGTTATCGGTAAAAACTGTGTACAATATAAGTTTGAAAAGGGTGTGTACAGGTGTGTGTGCATCTATGTGTGTGATTACATACCGTGAAATGTGTACTCATCAAAGGATAGACCGGAAGAAAGGATGTGCATTTTCTTGTGTATCCTTTTTTATATAACAGAATGTTGCGCCCTCCACCATCGTGAAAGGGGGAGGTAATTTCCTCCTAGTGTGCGAAAGTGGTTGCGGGTTAGGGCATCACCTACTAGATTTCAAAGTCGTTTTTGAGCTCTACCAAGGTTGGATAACGTGTGCTGAGCAGGTCCTGCCCAGCTGTTGGAACAGTCCTCCATTTTAGGGTGTACCTGGCTCTTATATAGATAGAGGATTGCATTGACAGTAAGATACCTACTGTCATCATCATCATCATCATCATCATCCAGTCCGTCAGCCTTGACAATGACTAGTCGGGGCCTTATTGCTTTATCCCTTCGCTACAGGACTTTCCACCTTGGCTCTTAACTTGCTTGTGCAGTTTAGGTGCAGTATCTGTTGCGCATCAGATAAACACCCTCTGAACCTCCAATGCTCATTTCCAGTGGAGCGAACCTGCAACGACTGGCAGCAGAGGAGGCTGCAGCTTCTGGCCGAAAGTAATCTCAGTCGCCCCATCATGTCCGCTACTACGCCTTTTCTTTCTTGATGAGGTTCCATAGCTTTTTAAGGAAAACTGCAAGGCAGCAGTAGGATTTGAAGTCAGAGTTCCCATCTCTTAGCCTTTTGCTGTGATACGGCTCACAAGGCAATGGTGTTAGATTTTGGGGTTGGTTCCCCTAGTCTTCACCAAATCAAGGGCACCCTGATTTGGAGAGTAGATAATACAGTGGATGTGTTATCGGCAGCTCCAGTAACTCTCGCTTCTCCTATTTTTCATTCAGTCCTCATTCAATGAGTGATTTTTCTGACAAAGGGTGAAGAAAAAGCTGCTTAAAGGTCGGTAGTACTTGGTGACCAGTAGTCTGAGATGTCGGAAATTTTTCTGTCTCTGTCTGTCCTTGTGGCCATGTCACTAGTAAGGGTGCTGGAGGTAAACGTTTGTCTGGGCTGACGTTATCCGCCTGATAGTCAGGGACCCGAACCTTGGATTAACCACTAAGGAGGCTGTCGTATCAGCAGGCGCAAAGTACTGGGACTGCTGTATTGCCATTTGGTGAGTGGATCTGGACCATGCAGTAGTCTCTGGTGGGGCCTCTCGATGCCATACTAGTGGGTAATTGTTACGGCTTTACCTTTTCGTGTGCTACAAATAAAAAAAAAAAATTTCCTGTCTTTTTCTCTCTTACTTTCCCTCTCTGTACTGCTCTAACCAAGTATGCCGACCTATTCCACAAATCCCCAAACCACAACATGAAATAAATATTTCCCCCACTCTATATCTGTGCCTAAATCAAAACGCGGATTCCATGAACAAAGCTTCTTTCCTAGAACTGCACGTCTGTGGAACTCTGTTCCGTCTGCCTGCTTCCCTCCGGACTACAACTTGGATGTCTTCAAGTCCAATGTTAACAAATTCCTAATGAACCGCCCCCTTAAGTAAACACTTCAGCAAATCTCCTCACTAAATTAATGTACTTGCAATAACCCTTATCCCTGAGTGGCTTCCGGGCCTTGATAAGTGGTGATCACTGTGTAAAAAAAAAAAAAAAAAAAAAAAAAAAAACCCACAACACAGTGAGGTAGGGGTTAGTAGTGTGCCAGGGCATGTCCATACATCAGTGGACCATAATGCACTACCTCTGGGGTTCCCTACTACTCGGATCTCCTACAGGTTTAGCCTTGGGCCGCAAGGCATCCAGTTACCGTGTGTGGCCAATGTGGAGGCACTGTAGGAGTCTTGATGATGGAGAGGCTATGTCCTGGCAGGGAAGACTTATGCATAGCTGCTCCCTTTTCACCGTGAGGTTAACCAGTGGTGTTAGTTGAACGTGAGAAGGTATGCAAGACAGAACTTAACACTTACTTATACCTAACCCTAACTAACGCATCATGTCCCCCTGCCGGATAAAGAATCCAAACACACACACACACACAAGATACCTACTGTAGCAGTACAGTGAATGAGATGATAGTTTTTTTTTTTTTTTTTTAAGAAAATGGAGACAGAAAGTTTAAGGAAATCAGATCCCTCTACTGCTAAGATACCTACTCTAGCGGTAGAGTGATTTGATTTTCTTAAACTTTCTGCCCCCATTTGTTTTGAATTCTTTGCTATGGTCAACATAAGTTTTCTTTCAATCCTTCAAAACAGTTAATTTAAGCCTGTGGTCGTCCTTCAAAGTGGATGCTCTAGGGCGACCAGATACAGCTTTCCTTTTTACCAAGCGTTCAACTTTGAACCTTTGATCAATTCACTCCACTACAGAAAGAGATATTTTCACATTTTCTTTTCTTAAAATATCAAAAATCTGCTTGCAAATAATTTTGGACTGCCTTAATCCTGCAATTCGTTTTTTTATATCCTCGCCAAGATGTGGTCCTACCATATTTAGGATTAATTTTTCCACTTCTTGGCCTTTTGGTCAAGATCAAAGTGTAGCATCTGTTCCGGCAGATGCTGCACTACAATTTCTTGTTCTCTGTCAGTGGAGGAGAAATCCTTCACGACTGAGAAAATTTTTATTTTTGTACCTTTTCTCCACGTTAAAAAACGACCCTGGTGTCTAACTCTGTCCCGTGGGGAGGCATAGTAAATAGGTACAAAATAGAAATATCCAGTTAAAATTAACAAAAATTCATGGAAAATATTGTAAAATCAATTTCTTCCTTCTCTCAATGTAAGCCCTTTTTTTTTTCTCATGAGTGTATATTAATAATGTTTATATGTTTATATAAATTCAATGTTTGTACATATATATTAATTCAATGTTTGATGTATATATTAATTCAATGTTTGTATGTATATATTAATTCAATGTTTGTATGTATATATTAATTCAATGTTTGTACGTATATACTAATTCAATGTGTGTACGTATATACTAATTCAACGTTTGTACGTATATACTAATTCAACGTTTGTACATATATACTAATTCAACGTTTGTACGTATGTACTAATTCAACGTTTGTCTGTATGTACTAATTCAACGTTTGTATGTATGTACTAATTCAACGTTTGTATGTATGTACTAATTCAACGTTTGTATGTATATACTAATTCAACGTTTGTATGTATGTACTAATTCAACGTTTGTACGTATGTACTAATTCAATGTTTGTATGTATGTACTAATTCAACGTTTGTACGTATATACTAATTCAACGTTTGTATGTATGTACTAATTCAACGTTTGTATGTATATACTAATTCAACGTTTGTATGTATGTACTAATTCAACGTTTGTATGTATGTACTAATTCAACGTTTGTATGTATATACTAATTCAACGTTTGTACGTATGTACTAATTCAACGTTTGTATGTATGTACTAATTCAACGTTTGTATGTATGTACTAATTCAACGTTTGTATGTATGTACTAATTCAACGTTTGTATGTATATACTAATTCAACGTTTGTATGTATATACTAATTCAACGTTTGTATGTATGTACTAATTCAACGTTTGTATGTATGTACTAATTCAACGTTTGTACGTATGTACTAATTCAACGTTTGTATGTATGTACTAATTCAACGTTTGTATGTATGTACTAATTCAACGTTTGTACGTATATACTAATTCAACGTTTGTACGTATGTACTAATTCAATGTGTGTACGTATGTACTAATTCAATGTGTGTACGTATGTACTAATTCAACGTTTGTACGTATGTACTAATTCAATGTTTGTATGTATGTACTAATTCAACGTTTGTATGTATGTACTAATTCAACGTTTGTATGTATGTACTAATTCAACGTTTGTCTGTATGTACTAATTCAACGTTTGTATGTATGTACTAATTCAACGTTTGTACGTATGTACTAATTCAACGTTTGTATGTATATACTAATTCAACGTTTGTATGTATATACTAATTCAACGTTTGTATGTATATACTAATTCAACGTTTGTATGTATGTACTAATTCAACGTTTGTATGTATATACTAATTCAACGTTTGTATGTATGTACTAATTCAACGTTTGTATGTATGTACTAATTCAACGTTTGTACGTATGTACTAATTCAACGTTTGTACGTATGTACTAATTCAACGTTTGTACGTATGTACTAATTCAACGTTTGTATGTATGTACTAATTACACGTTTGTACGTATGTACTCATTCAACGTTTGTATATATATACTAATTCAACGTTTGTATGTATATATTAATTCAACGTGTGTATGTATATACTAATTCAACGTTTGTATGTATATACTAATTCAACGTTTGTATGTATATACTAATTCAACGTTTGTACGTATGTACTAATTCAACGTTTGTACGTATGTACTAATTCAACGTTTGTATGTATGTACTAATTCAACGTTTGTATGTATGTACTAATTCAACGTTTGTATGTATATACTAATTCAACGTTTGTATGTATATACTAATTCAACGTTTGTATGTATATACTAATTCAACGTTTGTATGTATATACTAATTCAACGTTTGTATGTATATACTAATTCAACGTTTGTATGTATATACTAATTCAACGTTTGTATGTATGTACTAATTCAACGTTTGTACGTATGTACTCATTCAACGTGTGTATGTATATATTAATTCAACGTTTGTACGTATATACTAATTCAACGTTTGTATGTATATATTAATTCAACGTGTGTATGTATATACTAATTCAACGTTTGTATGTATATACTAATTCAACGTTTGTACGTATGTACTAATTCAACGTTTGTATGTATATACTAATTCAACGTTTATATGTATGTACTAATTCAACGTTTGTATGTATGTACTAATTCAACGTTTGTATGTATGTACTAATTCAACGTTTGTACGCATGTACTAATTCAACGTTTGTATGTATATACTAATTCAACGTTTATATGTATGTACTAATTCAACGTTTGTATGTATGTACTAATTCAACGTTTGTATGTATGTACTAATTCAACGTTTGTATGTATGTACTAATTCAACGTTTGTACGTATGTACTAATTCAACGTTTGTATGTATATACTAATTCAACGTTTATATGTATGTACTAATTCAACGTTTGTATGTATGTACTAATTCAACGTTTGTATGTATGTACTAATTCAACGTTTGTACGTATGTACTAATTCAACGTTTGTATGTATATACTAATTCAACGTTTGTATGTATGTACTAATTCAACGTTTATATGTATGTACTAATTCAACGTTTGTACGTATGTACTAATTCAACGTTTGTATGTATGTACTAATTCAACGTTTGTACGTATGTACTAATTCAACGTTTGTATGTATGTACTAATTCAACGTTTGTATGTATGTACTAATTCAACGTTTGTACGTATGTACTAATTCAACGTTTGTATGTATATACTAATTCAACGTTTGTATGTATGTACTAATTCAACGTTTGTATGTATATACTAATTCAACGTTTGTATGTATATACTAATTCAACGTTTGTATGTATATACTAATTCAACGTTTGTATGTATATACTAATTCAACGTTTGTATGTATGTACTAATTCAACGTTTGTATGTTTGTACTAATTCAACGTTTGTATGTATGTACTAATTCAACGTTTGTACGTATGTACTAATTCAACGTTTGTATGTATGTACTAATTCAACGTTTGTATGTATGTACTAATTCAACGTTTGTACGTATGTACTAATTCAACGTTTGTACGTATGTACTAATTAAACGTTTGTACGTATGTACTAATTCAACGTTTGTACGTATATACTAATTCAACGTTTGTATGTATGTACTAATTCAACGTTTGTACGTATGTACTAATTCAACGTTTGTATGTATGTACTAATTCAACGTTTGTACGTATATACTAATTCAACGTTTGTATGTATGTACTAATTCAACGTTTGTATGTATGTACTAATTCAACGTTTGTACGTATGTACTAATTCAACGTTTGTATGTATGTACTAATTCAACGTTTGTACGTATGTACTAATTCAACGTTTGTACGTATGTACTAATTCAACGTTTGTATGTATGTACTAATTCAACGTTTGTATGTATGTACTAATTCAACGTTTGTACGTATGTACTAATTCAACGTTTGTACGTATGTACTAATTCAACGTTTGTATGTATGTACTAATTCAACGTTTGTACGTATGTACTAATTCAACGTTTGTACGTATGTACTAATTCAACGTTTGTATGTATGTACTAATTCAACGTTTGTATGTATGTACTAATTCAACGTTTGTACGTATGTACTAATTCAACGTTTGTATGTATGTACTAATTCAACGTTTGTATGTATGTACTAATTAAACGTTTGTATGTATGTACTAATTAAACGTTTGTACGTATGTACTAATTCAACGTTTGTATGTATGTACTAATTCAACGTTTGTACGTATGTACTAATTCAACGTTTGTACGTATGTACTAATTCAACGTTTGTACGTATGTACTAATTCAACGTTTATATGTATGTACTAATTCAACGTTTGTACGTATATACTAATTCAACGTTTGTACGTATGTACTAATTCAACGTTTGTACGTATATACTAATTCAACGTTTGTACGTATATACTAATTCAATGTTGTATGTATGTACTAATTCAATGTTTGTACGTATATATTAATTCAACGTTTGTATGTATATACTAATTCAACGTTTGTACGTATGTACTAATTCAACGTTTGTACGTATATACTAATTCAACGTTTGTACGTATGTACTAATTCAACGTTTGTACGTATGTACTAATTCAACGTTTGTATGTATGTACTAATTCAATGTTTGTACGTATATACTAATTCAACGTTTATGCGTATGTACTAATTCAACGTTTGTATGTATGTACTAATTCAATGTTTGTACGTATATACTAATTCAACGTTTGTATGTATATACTAATTCAACGTTTGTACGTATGTACTAATTCAACGTTTGTATGTATGTACTAATTCAATGTTTGTACGTATATACTAATTCAACGTTTGTACGTATGTACTAATTCAATGTTTGTACGTATATACTAATTCAACGTTTGTGCGTATGTACTAATTCAACGTTTGTACGTATATACTAATTCAACGTTTGTACGTATGTACTAATTCAACGTTTGTACGTATGTACTAATTCAACGTTTGTACGTATGTACTAATTCAACGTTTGTACGTATGTACTAATTCAATGTTTGTACGTATATACTAATTCAACGTTTGTGCGTATGTACTAATTCAACGTTTGTACGTATATACTAATTCAACGTTTGTACGTATGTACTAATTCAACGTTTGTACGTATGTACTAATTCAACGTTTGTATGTATGTACTAATTCAACGTTTGTCTGTATGTACTAATTCAATGTTTGTACGTATATACTAATTCAACGTTTGTATGTATATACTAATTCAACGTTTGTATGTATATACTAATTCAACGTTTGTACGTATGTACTAATTCAACGTTTGTGCGTATGTACTAATTCAACGTTTGTACGTATGTACTAATTCAACGTTTGTACGTATGTACTAATTCAACGTTTGTACGTATGTACTAATTCAACGTTTGTATGTATATACTAATACAACGTTTGTATGTTTGTACGTATATACTAATTCAACGTTTGTACGTATATACTAATTCAATGTTTGTATGTATATACTAATTCAATGTTGTATGTATATACTAATTCAATGTTGTATGTATATACTAATTCAACGTTTGTACGTATATACTAATTCAACGTTTGTACGTATATACTAATTCAATGTTGTATGTATATACTAATTCAACGTTTGTACGTATATACTAATTCAACGTTTGTACGTATATACTAATTCAACGTTTGTACGTATGTACTAATTCAACGTTTGTATGTATGTACTAATTCAATGTTTGTACGTATATACTAATTCAACGTTTGTATGTATATACTAATTCAACGTTTGTACGTATGTACTAATTCAACGTTTGTACGTATATACTAATTCAACGTTTGTACGTATGTACTAATTCAACGTTTGTACGTATGTACTAATTCAACGTTTGTATGTATGTACTAATTCAACGTTTGTACGTATGTACTAATTCAATGTTTGTATGTATGTACTAATTCAACGTTTGTACGTATGTACTAATTCAACGTTTGTACGTATGTACTAATTCAACGTTTGTATGTATGTACTAATTCAATGTTTGTACGTATATACTAATTCAACGTTTGTGCGTATGTACTAATTCAACGTTTGTACGTATGTACTAATTCAACGTATGTATGTATGTACTAATTCAACGTTTGTCTGTATGTACTAATTCAATGTTTGTACGTATATACTAATTCAACGTTTGTATGTATATACTAATTCAACGTTTGTACGTATGTACTAATTCAACGTTTGTACGTATATACTAATTCAATGTTCGTAATATATTATCACCTGAAATCGTGACATATTTACGTAACGAAGGCGAGGACTAAAGGATTATACTTATCCTTTCTAGTTTTTGGCCATTGAAATTGTATTCCCTTTTTAGCTCCTTACGTCAAGCGGCTTCATGTCTTGTCTAAAGCCATACTGATTTAAAAAAAAAATGTGAAATAATGAAAACTTCAGATTAAAAAAAAAATGTGAAAATTAAAGTGTAGTACCTGTTTTGATGCTGGATAATGTAATGCCAGGACAGGAAAGTGTGCTGTGACTGTCCTCTCTCCAGATATGGCAGCTGTGCTCCTTCTGAGGACATATTTGAGGTCTTGTCTGGGAGCAAGGGAGAGTTAAAAGGGAGACTTGGGTTTACTTTTGGCCATCTGACAACTCTCATAGTCTGTATTTTGTTCTTTAGTCCTCACATCCCATGATCAATGTTTCTGACAAAGGGGGAAGAATTGCCGTTTTCTGGGTTGGAATCTATTCCATCTAACACGTATCTTGGACAATTTTATTTTTTTTTATCTCCGTGCATCAAGTGGTTATATGCAGTGTCTGGAGCAGACTTTATACCTTATCTGAAGCGATTACCGCCCCTCCCTCCTACACCCACACAGATATGGCAGCTGTGCTTGTTTGGGAGCAAGGGAGAGTTAAAAGGGAGACTTGGGTTTACTTTTGGCCACCTGACAACTCTCATATTCTGTATTTTGTTCTTTAGTCCTCACATCCCATGATCAATGTTTCTGACAAAGGGGGAAGAATTGCTGTTTTCTGGGTTGGAATCTATTCCATCTAACACGTATCTTGGACAATTTTTTTTTTTTTATCTCTGTGCATCAAGTGGTTATATGCAGTGTCTGGAGCAGACTTTATACCTTATCTGAAGCGATTATCGCCCCCCCCCCACTACACCCACACACCCACGTGAAATCACAAAAAAAACAAAACAATCAATAAATAAAATCTACTCTCCTTTTCTTTTTTTTTTTAGTAGTGAAGTGTGAAAGTAGACATTTTCTGGATGTTTTCATGACGTATTGTTAATCGCATCAGTTTTGACAGACAGGCTGCTAGCATACAACTATTGATTATGAATTAATGTGTGTGTTCTTTTTTTTTTTGTGTGTGTGTGTGTGTGTGTGTGTGTGTGTGTGTGTGTGTGTGTGTGTGTGTGTGTGTGTGTGTGTGTGTGCGACGCAGAAAATGAATTAAAAGTTGTAGTTTTGAACAAGAATGAATTCCAAACAGCAAAAGTGTGTTTTTTTTTTTTTTTAATAAATTTTTCATAAACAGTGAAATAATTTCCTTTGTTTGACTGATGAAAAAAAAAAAAAAAAAAAAAAACTTGGCACGTATGTGGTATGAATAGAAACTTGAAACAAGGGTCCACACAGCAAAATGAATGAGAGGGAGCAGTGTTGGCTTTTAGCCATGATTTTATGTTGTTTTTTTTTTTAATTTTATTTTTTATTACATTTTCACCCCAAACAAGGCACATTGCCACTTTGGTATAGGGGCTACTATCAGGGTCAGCAACTACTGGGGCACTATGTAGGGATTTGGGTAGCAAGATGTCGGTTCACATTACACTTGAACTTTTGCATGTCAGTACAGTTAGGGAAGCAGGAACCTGGAATGGAATTCCAGAGTCTAGCGGTTCTGGGGAAGAAACTACTGGAGTAGAAAGATCTTTTACATCTAGGGATGTCTACTGTGTGGGGGGTGGGATTTAGCTGCCTGTCGGGTTTGTCGAGAGTGTCTACGTTGTGGGGGCACAAGTGTCTGCAGTTCGTCAGAGCATTCACCATTAAAATACTTGTAGAACAAGCAGAGGGATGCAACATTTCATCGATTGGACAGAGGCTGAAGCTTAGATGCCAGTTCAGGGCCTATCAGATTGTTGGTGAGAAAAAATAAAAAACTTACTAATATAAGTAATTGACTATCAGTTGAATGTGTAACCGAGGGTGTTTCGAATCGGATGTGTAACCGAGGGTGTTTCGAATCAGATGTGTAACCGAGGGTGTTTCGAATCGGATGTGTAACCAAGGGTGTTTCGAATCGGATGTGTAACCAAGGGTGTTTTGAATCGGATGTGTAACCGAGGGTGTTTCGAATCGGATGTGTAACCAGGATGTTTTGAATCGGATGTGTAACCAGGATGTTTTGAATCGGATGTGTAACCGAGGGCGTTTCGAATCGGACGTGTAACCGAGGGCGTTTCGAATCGGACGTGTAACCGAGGGCGTTTCGAATCGGACGTGTAACCGAGGGCGTTTCGAATCGGACGTGTAACCGAGGGCGTTTCGAATCGGACGTGTAACCGAGGGCGTTTCGAATCGGACGTGTAACCGAGGGCGTTTCGAATCGGACGTGTAACCGAGGGCGTTTCGAATCGGACGTGTAACCGAGGGCGTTTCGAATCGGACGTGTAACCGAGGGCGTTTCGAATCGGACGTGTAACCGAGGGCGTTTCGAATCGGACGTGTAACCCAAAGATTTTCGCCCAATCCTGCCTCATAGGACTAATTGTTGCATGAAAAGAGGCAGACCACAGTAATTAAAAGAGCAAAGTAGATAAGTTTCAAAATTATATTTGGAAAAGGTTAGAATCGAACCCAGTATGAAAAGTTTAAAAAAAAAAGAATACATTTTGAAATCCTGGTCTACGCTTCTCTTGAACTGCTGTAATCGCAGTAACATTTGGAATTCATTTAACCCCTGTTCGTACGTACATATTTTTTTTTTTTTTTTTTGACATGGGGATCACCACTTATCAAGGCCCGTAAGCCACTCGGGGATAAGGGTTATTTTGTGTACAATAATCAATGGGATAATATCGTAGTAATAGTTGGTATTGGAGATTTGATAAAGTGTCTTACTTAAGGGGGAGATTAATCAAGAATTTGTTTATGTTGGACTTGAAGACGTCCGAGTTGTAGTCAGGTGGGAAACAGGCAAACAGAAGAGAATTCCACAGGCGTGCACTTCTCAGAAAAAAGCTATGTTCATGGAATCTACGTTTTGATTTAGGCACAGATAAAGAGTGGGGAAAATTACTGACAGTGGTTTTAGCTAGACGGGTGTTTATCATGAAGGATTGGCGGGGGGGGAACCAGAGATTGGAGCTCGGACGAGCACTTGCCATGGAAATAACGATAAAACAAAGACAGGCTCGCAACGTCTCTTCTGTGAGAGAGAGAGAGGTTGCAGGGAAGAGAAGAGAGCATCCCCCACCAAGCCATGAAGTCTATTTTGTACTTTGTCAAGGCAGGATAGGCTGTTTTTTTTTAAGCTCCAGCTCAGATGTGGCAGCAGTACTCCATTCTTTATCTATAAAACATTGTATTTTTTGGTTTGTAAAAAAACAAGTGACGCATGCGTGGTCCCCTGTGAGTGCACAGCGAATGAAGCATAAAAAGTGACTAAGTTCAGCATTTGCCCCCCCCCCCTCCCCTATTTAACCCCAAAAGTCCCTAAGGGACGTCAAATCCTGGTGAAAATGAACAAAAGGTGCAGTAATATGTAAATTTGAGTTCTGCACCATGCAAAAAAAAAAAAATGACAAAGTCCATCATTTGCCCCCCCCCCCTATTTAGCCCCAAAAGTCCCCAAGGCCTTAATATAAATTCCAAGGCGTAGCTATTGACAAAAGTGCGGACAGACGAACGGACAAACGTGAATTTACAGGTTCGCCTTCTTTTATGTTTCTTATGCTTTTGTAAATAAAATTTTGGAAAACGTTAATTCATGTCGAGATATTTTAACTGTTTTAGGCCTACAGAGTGAATGCGGTATTATGGTGAGCGATGAACTAGCTTGAGGAATAAACAAAATGGATGACCCCCCACCTCTAGTCTTCCCCCCCCCATTCCCTTTCATGCCACACTGTTTTCATGAAGCACCTCCCCCTCCCCTCATTCTTTATAAAATATTTTTGATAAAGTGTTGTAAAAAAAATGGGGTCTTTAGCAGTATAAAAAAAAAAATAAATAATAAAAAATAAAATAAAATAAATAATAAAAAATAAAATGAAAAAAATAAAAAAGAAAATAATGAAAAAAAAAATAATAAAAAGAAAATAAATAATAAAAAAGAAAAATAATAAAAACATAAATAATGAAAAGAATAATAAAAAATAAAATAAATAATAAAAAATAAAATGAAAAAAATAAAAAAGAAAATAATGAAAAAAAAAATAATAAAAAGAAAATAAATAATAAAAAATAATATAATGATGATAAAAAATAAAATGGATAATAAAATAAATAATAAAACAGAAAATAAAAATAAATAATAAAAAAAAATTATAAAAAAGAAATGTAAATAAATAATAAAAAGAAAATAAATAATAAAAATAATTAAAAAATAATAACAAATAAATAATAAAAAATAATTTTTAAAAATTATAAATAAAAATAAATAATAAAAAATAAATAATAAAAAAATAATAAAATAAATAAATAATAAAAAAGAAAATTAATAATAAAAATAAATGATAAAAAATAAATAAGAAAAGAAATAAAAAGAAAAGAAATAATAAATAAAAAAAGATAAATAATAAGAAAATAAAATAAATAATAAAAAGAAATATACTCTATCCTGAGTGGCTTTCGGGCCTTGATAAGTGGTGAATCCCATGTAAAAAAATAAAAGAGCTCAAGCAACCTCAAATATGAACACACTTGATGCATTTGGGTTTCTTATTAATTCTCTTTAGATACGTGATACATCTCACTTTGTTAAATTCCTGAATTTAGTCCGAGATATTTCTTTCCTTGGTTGAATTTCTGTTTGACATTTTTTTATTGATTCTTCGATGAGGCGGATACTGGGAGGCGTGAGTAGGTGTCCAAATTATCATTGGCTTTTCGTATTTTGACTTCTTGCTACCCATTTCTCAAAATCCTATCATCCGTAACTTTTTTTTTTTTTTTACATGGGGGTCACCACTTATCAAGGCCCGAAGGCCACTCAGGGATAAGGGTTATTGCGTGTACAGTAATCAATGAGATAGTATTGTAGTAATCATTAGTATTGGGGGTTTTGATAGAGTGTCTTACTTAAGGGGGCGGTTTGTCAGGAGTTTGTTTATGTTGGACTTGAAGACGTCCAACTTGTAGTCAGGTGGGAAACAGGCAAGCGGCAGAGAGTTCCACTGGCGTGCAGTTCTAAGAAAGAAGCTTTGCTCATGGAATCTACGTTTGGATTTAGGCGCAGATAAAAGAGTGGGGAAAATTATTGACAGTAGTTTCAACCAGACGGGTGTTTTTCGTGAAAGATTGGCGAGGGGGGGACGAGGGATTGGAGCTCAGACGAGCACCTGCCATGGAAATAACGATAAAACAAAGACAGGCTCGCAACATCTCTTCTGTGGGCGAGAGGTTGCAGGGAAGAGAAAAGGGCATCCCCCACTAAACCACGAAGTCTATTTTGTACTCTGTTAAGGCAGGATATGCTGTTTTTAACAGCTCCTGCCCAGATGTGGCAGCAGTATTCCATCCTTGGACATACTCGGCTTTTATACAGACTTTACGCACCTACATGACGTAGAGATGTTATGGCAACTGGTTCGAAAATCATGGCATGTTCGTGCTTTAAATGAAATCATGTTTAGTGTAAATGTCTCTCTCTTCATCGCCAATCCTGTATTGCATGACCCCGTTCCTCTTTAAAATGTACCATTATTGGTCCGATTCCTCTGAAGACATGACATGATTTGAACTTGGCAGAATACATGGGGTGGGTTTCCATTACCTTCCCCACCGCAGCTGCATCTGACTCGCCTGTTTGCACCTACCCGTTGTCCTTAGATCATCCACATAGCTGCAGTCGAATAACGTAACTCTTAATACCATAGAATTGCTGATCTGCTAGAGATTCATCCTCCTCTATGGCCATCCAACGTCCTGCTGCCGACGTCATCAGGGTTACCTTCTCCTAGATACATGTTTTAACTAAGACTAGAGGTGCATCTCTCCTAGTGAATTAATGCGCTTCCAGATACCAACCTGGAGATTTCTTAGGACTCGGTGCAGTACATAAAGCATCTGGTCTTCCCAAATGGTCACCCATCTGGTACTAGCCAGGCTCAACATTGCTTAACTTTGGTGATCTGGCGAGAACCGGTGTGTCATCATGATTGTGCCGTATATTTGACATACATAATCCTGATTAACCAGACAAGCAGCAAAATCCCACCCCTTCACTGTTGAGATCCCTGGATGTCGGAAAACCTTCTACTCTAGTAGTTTCTTTCTTCGGACTTTTAAGCTTTGCAATTTCTTCCCTTTATTTATCTTCTGTAATTGTACTGACATGCACAGATTTAAATGTAATAGGCTTCGGTCCATTGTTGATCCGATTCCGTTTTGAAGACATCACATGATTTTGAATTTGGCAGAATATGTGGAGTGGGTTGCCATTACCTTCTTCAATGCAGTGGTATGTGACTCGCCTGTTTGTACCTGTCCATTGTCCTTAAATCATTCGCATAACCCTAACCCTAACCCTAACGCAGCTGCATCTGACTCACCTGTTTGCACCTATCTGTTATCCTTAGATCATCTGCATAGCTGCAGTCGAATAACGTAACTCTTAATAACATAGAATTGTTGATCTGCTAGAGATTCATTCTCCTCCATAGCCATCTAACGTCCTGCTGCCGACGTCATCAGAGTTACCTTCTAGATGCATTTCTTAACTAAGACTAGGGATGCATCTGTTCCAGTGAATTAATGCGCCTCCAGATACCAACCTGGAAATTTATTATCTCGGCACGGTACATAGAGCGCCTAACCTTTCTAAATTGTTACCCATCTGGTACTGGCCAGGTTCATAGTTGTTTAACTTTGGTGATCTGGCGGGAACCGGTGTCGATGTGATTGTGCTGTGTCGACAAGAAATACAAGTTGAAAACGTTCAATTTTCCTTATTCCGTTGAGTTTCAAAAAATGGCACTTATCCTCAGAGAAAAGTCTTCAACAAAAGAATACAACATCCTGCTACCGACGTCATCAGAGTTACCTTCTCCTAGTCTTAACTAAGACCCAAGATTTCTCAAAATCACAATAGCATTTAAAATCCCTAATGTTTATTTAATTGTAAAGATATGATTTAAACACAGTTAATGTTAAAGCAGTATATCTCGAGAAAGATTAACAAGATGTTGGTTTACATTACATTTAAATATAATGTTAAAGCAGTTTTTTTTTTTTTCACATGGGGGTCACCACTTATCAAGGCCCGAAGGCCACTTAATACCATAGAATTGTTGATCTGCTAGATGGTCATTGAACGTCCTGCTACCGACGTCATCAGAGTTACCTTCTCCTAGTCTTAACTAAAACTCAAGATTTCTGAAAATCACAATAGCATTTAAACCCCTAATGTTTATTTAATTCTAAAGATATGATTTAAACACAGTTAATGTTAAAGCAGTATATCTCGAGAAAGATTAACAAGATGTTGGTTTACGTTACATTTAAATATAATGTTAAAGCAGTTTTTTTTTTTTACATGGGGGTCACAACTTATCAAGGCCCGAAGGCCACTTAATACCATAGAATTGTTGATCTGCTAGATGGTCATTGAACGTCCTGCTACCGACGTCATCAGAGTTACCTTCTCCTAGTCTTAACTAAAACTCAAGATTTCTGAAAATCACAAAAGCATTTAAAATCCCTAATGTTTATTTAATTCTAAAGATATGATTTAAACACAGTTAATGTTAAAGCAGTATATCTCGAGAAAGATTAACAAGATGTTGGTTTACGTTACATTTAAATATAATGTTAAAGCAGTTTTTTTTTTTTACATGGGGGTCACCACTTATCAAGGCCCGAAGGCCACTTAATACCATAGAATTGTTGATCTGCTAGATGGTCATTGAACGTCCTGCTGCCGACGTCATCAGAGTTACCTTCTCCTAGACGCATGTCTTGATCATGAGTGCATTGCTCCCAGTGAATTAATCCGCCTCCAGATACCAACCTGGAAATATCTTATAGCTTGGCACAGAACATACAGCTCCTCACCATTCCCAAATGGTCACCCATCTGGTACTGGCCGGGTTCATTGTTGCTTAACTTTGGTGATCACATCTTTTTCATTCTCATTTTATTTATTTTTATTTTTCAAAACACAATAACGTTGCACGAGGAATTAAAAAGGTTCTACACCGTCTTGAGCGGTGTCACTGTTGATTTTCCTCTGAATATTTTATATAATTATTTGGAAAACCTGCTGAGTTACGTTCAAGAAATGATATCCTTTCACTTAAAATAATGGTGTCCGTTAGTCGGGAGAGAAAGAACAGTCATGTGTAATTAATTTTATAGTGAAGCAAGGGTTGCCTAATCACTAAGCTTCTCAACATATTTGTGTATTTCTTTGTAAAGTCTGCTGAGTAATCGTCCAAAAAACGTTCGTGTTAGTGGGGAAAGAAAATAAAACACAGTAATTTGATAATGAAGCAAGGGTTGCCTAATCACTATCAACGTCTACAAGTATTTTAATGGAGAATGCTCTGACGAACTGCAAGCACTTGTGCCCCCACCAGGTAAACATCCTCGACAAACCCGACAGGAAGCTAAATCTCACCCCCCACACAGTAGAGATCCCTAGATGTAAAAGATCTTTCTATTCCAGTAGTTTCTTCCCCAGAACCGCTAGACTTTGGAATTCCATTCCGGGTCCCTACTTCCCCAACTGTACTGACATGCAGAAGTTCAAGTGTAACGTGAGCAGACACCTTGCTGCCCAAATCCCTACATAGTACCCCAGTAGATGTTACTCCTGATAGTAGCCCCCTACACCAAAGTGGCAATGTGCCTTATTTGGGGTGAAAATGTAATTAAAAAAAAAAAAAAATATATATATATATATGTATCACTGTATATGTATGCATTAATTTGAAAATCTTGCCAAAACATCTTCCTCCATGGCCATCCAACGTTCTGTTGCTGACGTCATCAGTTACCGTCTCCTAGATACATGTCTTAACTAAGACTAGGGATGCATCTCTTCCAGTGAATTAATGCGCCTCCAGATACCAACCTGGAAATTTCTTAGCATACAGCACCTAGTCTTCCCAACTAGTCACCCATCTGGTACTGGCCAGGCTCATTGTTGCTTAACTCTGGTGATCTGGCGAGAACCGGTGTGTCATCGTGATTGTGCCGTATATTTGACATACATAATCCTGATTAACCAGACGAGCAGCAAAATCCCACCCCTTCACTGTTAAGATCCCTG
>NC_136527.1:20486562-20516562 GCF_053919585.1 Euprymna scolopes
GAAGCAGGCAGACGGAACAGAGTTCCACAGACGTGCAGTTCTAAGAAAGAAGCTTTGTTCATGGAATCCGCGGTTTGATTTAGGCACAGATAAAGAGTGGGGGGAAATTTTTCACAGTGGATTCAGCTAGACGGGTGTTTTTCGTGAAAGATTGGCGAGGGGGGACCAGAGATTGGAGTTCAGACGAGCACCTGCCATGGAAATAACGATAAAACAAGGATAGGCTCGCAACGTCTCTTCTGTGGGAGAGAGATTGCAGGGTAGATGAAAGGGCATCCCCCACTAAGCCACAAAGTATATTTTGTACTCTGTCAAGGCAGGATAGGCTGTTTTTAGCAGCTCCTGCCCAGATGTGGCAGCAGTACTCCATCCTTGGACGTACTTGGCTTTTATATAGATAGAGAATTGCATCAGTAGTGAGATATCTTCTGGAGCGGTAGAAGGATCCCACCATCTTTCCAGTGACCTTGGCAACAGACTTGATGTACGTGTTCCATTTCAGATCAGGAGTAAAGGTCAAACCCAGAAGCTTGTCAAAACACGGGCCTCACCAGACTTACATCCTCACATCCTCAGGAATTCTTACAGATAATAGTTGACAATACATATTTAACCTTAAAACAATACACATAAAAATTGCACGATTGTTTCTTATGGGATTCAGTCTCCTGGGATTACTAACCATCGCATACATGGATGGATTAGAGCAGCAAGCCTTCAACATAGATTCATTTTTAAACAGTCCTAGATTTCGATTTCCGTTATTTGTACATATAATGCATTACAATTCAGCTTTGAGTTCTTTAACTTCTTTTCTCACAAAAATAGTCATAACTGCCTTAATTTTAATTGGATTTAAAAAATCACAACGATTTTGATTTCAGTTTTTGGCACATAAAATGCATTACAACTAAAATTTGAGTTCTCTAACTTTTCTTTTAATGAATACATGGCATTTTTAAGCAATCGCAGCATATTTATGTGAATTTACTGCAGATTATTTGGAAATCATTTTTGGAGATTTTCAGTAGCATATTCAGATTCCTAGCACAAAAATACACTTATATGGCAAATTTCATTGCTTAGTCTTGTGTTTTAACAAAGATATAGCATTTTTACTGAAAAAGTAGTGCAAAAAATGTGACGAAACGCATATGATCTTAAAGAGGGGAAAATATCCAAACACGCAGGGCATAAAAATAGTCATAACTTCCTTGGCTTATACTACTTCAGCCTCACATCCTCAGGAATTTCTACAGATAATAGTTAACAATACATATTTCACCTTAAAATGATACAGATAAAAATTGCAGGACTTCTTTCTTATGGAATTCAGTCTCCTGGGTTTACTACCTGTTGCAAGAAAATTAAGGTAAGGTATTCTCTTTATTTTTTCTTCTCCGTCAGTTGCCATTGTTGGGTGGAATTATTTCCTTTTATTTTCTTGCTAAGGTCAATCCCTCCCTCTCATGCCGATACTTCCCATTGGAAGTCGGCATAGTTAATTAGATTCCATGAACAAAGCTTCTTTCTTAGAAGTGGACGCCTGTGGAACTCTCTTCCATTTGCCTGTTTCCAACCTGACTACAACTTGGATGTCTTCAAGTCCAACATAAACAAATTCCTGATAAACCGCCCCCTTACGTAAGACACTTTATCAGATCTCCATTACTAGTGACTACTACGATACTATCCCATTGATTACTGTACATGCAATAACACTTATCCTTGAGTGGCCTTCGGGCCTTGATAAGTGGTGACTTCCATGTAAAAAAAAAAAGAAAAGAAAAGAAAAGATAGATCGACAGATAGATTGATAGATAGATCAAAACATAGCTTCACGTCTCATCTTGTTTATTTCGCCAGTTAGATATATATATATATATATAGCGTGTCCAGGGGTGATGAAAAAAATCCAATAAAGTGCTCGATCATAGATGTGAGAGCTGAAGATACAATATTTATTATGACACTATATATACATATTTCAAGGTCGTACCATTGGTTTCGATACACCCAAAACAGTAATAATATACTGTGGAAAATCGGTATAATCTCTTCGGCGACAAAGAAAAATCTGGAACTAATGCAAAATGAACGAACATAGAAGAAACGCTAGACGAGCGTTTAAGACTCAGAATTTCATATTTAAAAAATATCGTGTTAAAACCGACGCTAATAGATTATGGTTATAGAAGAAAGAAAGGAAGAAAGTGTGTGTGTGTGTGTGTGCGCATGTGCGTGCGTGCGCGCGCGTGTGTGTGTGCATGCATAGCGGGGAAGGGGGTGCTATGGAAAACTCTCTAAAAAATATAAAAGTCCTGTTAAAGCCATATCAATAAATAAAAGTAGGACAATTAACGATAATAAATAATGAGAAAGGTATGAATATATTAATATGATTTTAAAATTTTAAAATCATTTAAATTAATTAAATTAAATTAAATAAGGATAAAGATAAATAAGGTAAATTTAATAAATAAATAAAAAATAAGAACTTTAAAAGAATTTTAAATTTTTTTTAAAAATATTAATATTTTAATTATGAGAGAATAATAGTGAATGGAGAAATTTAAGATAATTAAAATAATTAAAGGAAATTAATAAATATTAAAAGACTATACAACTATCAGATGCGAAGGTTGTGGGGGGGGAAGGGGAATAGTTTCTCTATAAAGGTTATCCTTATTATTGGGGGGTTTTTATGGTAAAGTTAAGGATATTAGGTGGTGAGAAAGGTTGAGATATGAGTAGAAGAGAGTTGGTTTGGAGTTTAGAATGAGAGGTGAATGTGGAATTTAGGTGTCTATGCGTGAATAGGGTGTCTTTGTGTAAATAGGGTGTGTGATAGTAAGGAGGTAAGGTGGCGAGGAATGTTGAGGTATGATTAGAAGAGAGATGGTTTGAGGTTTAGGGTGAGAGGTGAATGTGGTATTTAGGTGTCTATGTGTGAATTAGGAGTCTTTGTGTAAATGGGGTGAGAATCGGTTAAGTTATGCTGTTGTTAGGCCATTTGGCGAGGAGGAATTTTCTTTTGTGGGGACATTGTCTGAAGATTTCGTTTTTAATATTCATACAGGCTATGGATGGGTTATTGATAGCCTGAAGGATCCTAAATTTTTCAGTAGTGCAAAGTGAGCAGGTCTTGGAGGTTGGGTCGTAAGATTTTTTAATATCCATGATCGACCATTTTATTTTATATGGAGTATTAGATTCTTTAAGCGACCAAATCTTGGTGGCTAAAGATGTGTCAAATTTCTTTTGGGGATATTTGAAAGTGGAGTTATGTGCATACAACCTCTGCTTGAAGGTACCTTTTTTTTTTTTACATGGGGATCAGCACTTATCAAGGCCCGTAAGCCACTCGGGGATAAGCGTTATTTTGTGTACAATAATCAATGGGATAATATTGCAGTAATAGTTGGTATTGGAGATTTGATAAAGCGCCTTACTTAAGGGGGCGATTAATCAGGAATTTGTTTACGTTGGACTTGAAGACGTTCAAGTTGTAGTCAGGTGGGAAACAGGCAAACGGAAGAGAGTTCCACAGGAGTGCACTTCTCAAAAAAAAAGCTATGCTGATCGGGTTTGAGTGTGTGCGTACGTGTCGTGTTACTAATCTCTAGAGTAGTTCTTCACTATCTGAAACCTAAGTTATCTTTGTGACCTATTTGGGTTCATTCCTAAATTTCCCACCTGACTACAACTTGGATGTCTTCAAGTCCAACTTAAACAAATTCTTTGTGACCTATCTGGGTTCATTCCTTGATCATCTGTTCTAATGCGGGTATGTGTGTGTGGCGTACACATATTCGATTGCATTGTTGGTCTTGTGATCCATCTGGAATTTCATCTGTTCTTGGGAAGGGAAGGTGGAACCTGTTTGAACGAACGCATTTCAGTCCAAGTATCTCGTATCGCTGCGGCCCAAGCCCGGCGATCGGAGGCAAGATCCCGAGTGAGCAACAGCCAGTCACGTCTCCAACGAGACAGGCCATAGATGAGCGGGCCCGAAATAAGCTCAGCGTCGGCTTTGATAGTCCCGAGCCACGTTCTTAGTTGGCCACCGACACGTTTTTTCCAGCCGGGTAGCTAGTCTCCAATTTTGAGACATGTTAGCTCCCTCCCAAGAGAGCGGAGACAACCGTTAAACCATCCGCTCTTTTCAACATCCAAATTCCAACTTGACTTTATGTCCAGCCAACCTTTACATGTGACAACAACCACATCCTTTCGGTCAGCTATTTTTAGAGCTTCCAGTGCAACTTGTCTATTTTACACCTTAATAATGTTTTGACAATTTTTATCAAAACATAACTTCACATTTCATCCCCTGTTTACCTCGCCAGTTAGATAGATAGATAGATTGAGATCGCAAGATCGATACATACATATAGATAGATCGGTAGACAGATAAATAACAAATTTCTCGCGATACACGACTATATAACACAGACCAATAAGTCTCCTATGCGTCATGAGTAAGTTGCTGGAATCTGTGTTGAATAGAGAAGTAGTCAACCACCTCGGGAAAAATAACCTTCTTAGTGACATGCAAACTGGTTTCCGTTCTGCTAGATCTACAGTTATCTCATAGGATTAGCGAATCTCTCGACTAAGGCTTCCTTTCTAAGGCAATTGTTCTTGACATATCGAAGGCCTTTCATAGGGTGTGGCATAAAAGTCTATTCCACAAGATCTCCAGCTACTGTATAGCTGGAAATGTCTTCTCAATTATTAAATCATTTCTCTCTGATAGGTTCATAAGAGTAGTGGTTGAGGGGTAGAAATCGGGAGCTTACTGTATTAATGCTGGAGTTCTTCAAAGGTTCATCCTAGGCCCAACTCTTTTCCTGATCTACATCAATGATCTTCCAAAACACTTCCTTAGATCATTCGTTGACATCTATGCTGACGACACTACCGTCTATGGTAACACATCAAAGGCCGTAAATGACCAAGTTATCTATGATTCTCTCTCCTCTGATCTTGAGCATGTGGTACAATGGGGAAAGAGGTGGCTGGTTACTTTTAATGCACCTAAAACCAAGCTTTTATCTTTACATCATCAACGCTCTGATCCCCACCTGGCATCAATTGAAATGAATGGTTCTCGTCTTGGGGAGGCCTCATGTTTTGACAAGCTTCTGGGCTTGACCTTTACTCCTGATCTGAAATGTAACACGTACATCAACTCTGTTGCCAAGATTGCTGGAAAAATGGTGATATTGTTCTATCGATCCAATAGGTCTCTCACTACTGATGCAATTCTCTACCTATATAAGAGCCAGATACCTCTAGGGATGGAGTACTGTTGCCATATCTGGGCAAGAGCTGCTAGAAGCAGCTGATCCTACCTTGACAGAGTTAAAAATAGACTTTGTAGCCTAGTGGGGTATGCCATTTTCTCTTCCCTACAACCTCTTTCCCACAGAAAAGACGAAATTTTTCACAGTGGATTCAGCTAGATGGGTGTTTTTCATGAAAGATTGGGGAGGGGGGACCAGAGATTGGAGTTCAGACGAGCACCTGCCATAGAAATAACGATAAAACAAGGATATGCTCGCAACGTCTCTTCTTTGGGAATTGCATTGTTATGATGACTGAACTTATGCAATCATGAACTAAAAGTTTCATCTCTCTGTTGCAAATATTGACGGTGCAAGACTAAGAAAGCAACCCCTGCCATGGATGTGTGTCAAAAGCAGAAATGCATCATTTATGTAGATAACTGTTTTATAAATAAAATAAAATAAATAATATATTTGCTTGTTATTTTCATGACAAGTGCTTGTCTTAGATCCAATCTATGATCCCGTGTTCTGACTTAAATGAAAAACACTCGTCCAGCTGAAACTACTATCAATAATTTCCCCCATTCTTTATCTGTGCCAAAACCTAAATGTAGATTCCATGAACAAAGCTTCTTTCTTAGAACTGCACTCTTCTGTTTGGTTGACGACTTCTCTATTCAACACAGATTCCAGCAACAAAATTGAGCTAACCAGTAAAAATAGATACTTATCTATACTTATTTTTTGCTAACTTTTTTTCTTCTGAGGAGAAGAGTCTTTCTTTGAAACTCCATGGAATAAGGAACCTTTCACCTTTATTTTGTATTCCTTATTTTGAATAAAATATTGTAAATTTTATTCTGCAATATCTTGACTTATATGTATATTGGTAGCCAAATTGAATATCGAAGCGCTCATATCTTTGGTTCTATGGGACGAACCTACATGAAAATTTGCAGGCTTTTTGAAGACTATAATACTATTCTATGGTTAAAATTTTATGACAATTGGTAAAAAAGGAGCTATATTTTCAAACCACTACAATATGCCCAAATTTGCCTACATTTGTATATGTAGTGTCCTGCAGGCCAGCTTTAGTTTTGCTGCTTCGATTGTTTCCCCTGTGGCTTTGCCCGGCCACTAATATAACAAATAAATGCTATTAAAAGCAAGATAAGTTGCTCTTTACCTGTGTGGATATTTTTTTTTTTAACATGCTTTAAAACGTTTATTCGGTTCGATAAACAAAAATAAAATACTAGTAGAAACTCACTCAATAAATTTATTGGGTGGGTTCATAAAAGTATTTTAATTTTCGATTTTGAGCAATTATCAAAACACTCCGGATGATCGTCTTAGAACTGCACGCCTGTGGAACTCTTCTGTTTGCCAGCTTTCCAACTGACTACAATATGGTCATCTCCAAATCCAACGTAAACAAGTTCTTGATGAGCCGTTCCGTTTAAGTAATAAAATTTACCAAATTTCCATTACTAACAATTATTACAATATTGTCCCGTTGACTACCGTACACTTATTAACTTTTATCCTCGAGTGGCCTTTGGGCCTTGGTAAGTGGCAGGCAGCAGTGATTGAAGAGTGGGGAAGCAAGCCGGGAAATGGTGAACACAGGTGGGTGGGGGTAGTTTAGACAAGTCTCATGCGATTAGACAAATCGAGCAGCAATGAATTGTCTTCCGTTTTCCTGCTTTCCAGCTGACTACAATATGGTTGTCTTCAAGTCTAACGTAAACAAGTTCTTGACGAGCCGTTCCGTATAAGGGTGTAAGCGGTAGAGGCAAAGCAAGCAGCATTGATCGCATGGTGCTAGACTGGCTCTGCAGCATTGACTGCGTGGGGCTTGATAGGTTGAGCAGCAGTGACCATGGGTGGCAGACAAGCCGAGCAGTTGTGATCAGTGATTGAAGAGTGGGGAAGCAAGCCAGGCAATGGTGATCACGGAGGGGTAGTTAGGCAAGTCACATGAGATTAGATTAACTGATCACTGTTGCTCGGCTTAATAAGCCGAGCCAAATGATCGTGGAGGTGAGGTACGACAAGCCAAGTAGCATTTATCACAGGAGGTTACAAGTCGAGCAGATGTGACTAGGGGTTAAGGGCTGGAGACAATGCAGTCAGCATTAACCGGGTGGGGTTGGACAGGCTGAGCAGCATTAACCGCATGAAGCTGGACAGGCCGAGCAGCTTTGACGCGGGTTTGAGCAGCTGTGATCAGTGTTAAACAAGTGGAATGCAGTGATCGTGAAGGCACAGAGTAGACAAGCCAAGTAACATTTATCAAAGCGGGTAACAAGTCGAGCAGTAGTTCCCAGGGAGTAAGGGGTGAGCAGCAGTATTGTGGGTAGACAGGCCGAGCAGTATTTATCACAGGAGAGACATATCATTTCAATTTTTTTTTTTTTTTTTTTTTTTTTTTTTTTTGTGCGGGTAGAATAGAGATTCCTTTTTCTTTTTTTACTTAATTTTTTTTTTTTTACGTAGAATTTTATAAATTTTTTGATAATTTTTTTTTTTCCTACTTAATATTAAAAAGAAAATTATTTCTTTTTAGGATCTGGGAAATGCGTTGCTCTACCTGATGTATATGGTAGGTTAACCTTTTCTTATATAAGTTTTACGATTTTTAATTTATTTTTTTATTTTTTATTTTTTTCTTGAGAATCAAGTTATGGGTGAGCGTTGCTGGAATAGATACATTGAGAGCATTGCCAAGGCTGCTGCAAGGAAGGTTGGCTCCCTCTACCGTGCTAGAAAACTACTTACACCTGACAGTATCCTATACCTCTATAAGGCCACCATTCGCCCATGTATGGAGTACTGTTGTCACATCTGGGCTGGTGCATCTGCTGCTTGTCTCTCGCTCCTGGACAGGGTTCAAAAGAGAGTCGCCAACCTGATAGGTTCTGAACTGTCATCTAGGCTTCAGCCTCTGTCCCATCGACGAGATGTTGCATCCCTCTGCCTGTTCTACAAATGCTTTAATGGTGAATGCTCTGACGAACTGCAAACACTTGTACCTCCCTGACATAGCTTGTCGGGTTTGTCGAGGGTAGTTAAGTCTCATCCCTTTACAGTAGAGATCCCTAGGTGCAAGAAAGCCTTTTACTCCAATAGTTTCTTCCCCAGAACTGCGGGTCTTTGGAACTCCCTTTCAGGATTCTACTTTCCCAACTGCACTGATATGCAGAAGTTCAAGTGTAATGTTAACAAACATCTTTCTACTCATCTCCCTTCATAATGACGCCGCTAATTAAGTCCCTGATAGTAGCCCCCTGCTTCAAAGTGGCACTGTGCCTTGTTTGGGGTGAAAATTGAATAAAAAAAAAAAATAGTTGGTTAACAAAGCCAAAGGTCATAATAAATAGTCACGTCAGTCTTGCTTGTCCTTTTCTAGCAGCTACGAAAAGATAATAGTGAAAAGTTTGAAAAAATAGATTTAAAGAGTGAAAATTTGGACAAGATGCAAAAAAAAAAAAAAAAAATAAAATAAAATGAAACTTCTAACCCTTTTTTTTTTTTTTTAATTTTTTTTTTACACAGTGATCACCACTTACCAAGGCCCGGAAGCCACTCAGGGATAAGGGTTATTGCAAGTACATTACGTTAGTGTGGAGATTTGATGAAGTGTTTACTTAAGGGGGCGGTTCATTAGGAATTTGTTAACATTGGACTTGAAGACATCCAAGTTGTAGTCTGGTGGGAAGCAGGCAGACGGAACAGAGTTCCACAGGCGTGCAGTTCTAAGAAAGAAGCTTTGTTCATGGAATCCGCGTTTTGATTTAGGCACAGATATAGAGTGGGGGAAATTTTTCACAGTGGATTCAGCTAGACGGGTGTTTTTCGTGGAAGATTGGCGAGGGGGGGACCAGAGATTGGAGTTCAGATGAGCACCTGCCATGGAAATAACGATAAAACAAGGATAGGCTCGCAACGTCTCTTCTGTGGGAGAGAGGTTGCAGGGTAGAGAAAAGGGCATCCCCCACTAAGCCACGAAGTCTATTTTGTACTCTGTCAAGGCAGGATAGGCTGTTTTAAGCAGCTCCTGCCCAGATATGGCAGCAGTATTCCATCCTTGGACGTACTTGGCTTTTATATAGATAGAGAATTGCATCAGTAGTGAGATATCTTCTGGAGCGGTAGAAGGATCCCACCATCTTTCCAGCGACCTTGGCAACAGACTTGATGTATGTGTTCTATTTCAGATCAGGAGTAAAGGTAAAACCCAGAAGCTTGTCAAAACACGGGGCCTAACCTAATCGGGGCTGCTGTAAGACGTTTGGTTGATCAAGTTAGCTCATCTGCTAAAACTAACTGATCTGCTCTGAGCCAAAACAAAAGCTATTGTCCACTTTTCATAAAATAATTCTGACTCTTAAATTTATTGATTCAGAATTGGAAATCCTACGTCAGGTCTTTTATCTAAGAGTGACTAATAAGCAAAAATTTTATCGTTATTTCCATGGCCTTGATAAGTGGTGATCACTGTAAAAAAAAAAAAAAATTAACCCACTTTTTCAGCCAATCCTAGTGTTGTATTATTGAATGTATATATAATTTTCTAGTTTGCACTTTTCAAATAGTTGCAAAATTATATATACATTCAATAATTCTTTTGCTCGTGTTCTGGAAATCAACACAGACGAATTTTGTCAACATAGAAGTTTATTTACAACTAGCATAGGTGCTCGGCGTTGCCCGGGTGTTTGGAGGTGTACGCTGAGCAAAAAAAATAAATAAATAAAATAAAAAACTGTCAATTTTTTTAATTTGACCCGTATTATAACCCCTTAACATTTATTGTTTTGGGCTAAAATCAAGTTATTAAGTTAGATCCATGTCCAAGGAACCTATATCTAAAATTTCAAGTGTTTAGACCCAAAATTGTCAGGAGTTTGGTAGAGTTCTGAAAGGCCAAATCGTTGGACTTTGACCCCTTAACAGCCAAATTTTTGTCCGAAAACCGATCATATCGATTTTTACAAATCTCAGTGACCTGTATATCAAATATAGACTAAAAATTGACAGAGTTATTGCGTAGGGAAATGTACACACACGCGCAGATACACAGACGTCTATTGTCAACATAGAAGCTTATTTACAATATACGGCATGATCATGTTGACATACTTTTTCCCGCTGGATCACCGAAGTTAAGCAAGATTGAGTCTTGTCAACTTTTCATAAACTAATTGATTAATAAGCAAAAATTAACCCACTTTTTCAGCCAATCCTAGTGTTGCATTATTGAATGTATATATAACTTGCAAAATTATATATACGTTCAATAATTCTTTTGCTGGTTTTCTGGAAATCAACACAGACGAATTTTGTCAACAAAGAAGTTTATTTACAATTAAGTTTTTTTTATTTTTTTGTTTTTTTTTGTTGTTCTTTACGTAGGAGTCATAACTTATCAAGGCCCAGAGGCCACTTGTGGATAAGGGTTACAGAGTGTACAGTAGTTAATGGGGCAACATCATAGTAATCATTAGAAGTGGAATTTTTTTAAATTGAATTAAGGTGAACGACTCATTAAGAAGTTGTTTACATTAGACTTGAATATGATCATATTCTAGTTAGTTGGAAAACAGCAAAATAAAACAGTTCCATAGGCATTGTTCATTTTCTTTTATCTAAGAATGACGAATAATAAGCAGAAATTAACCCACTTTCTCAGCCAATCCTAGTGTTGCGTTATTGAATGCATATATAATTTTCGATATTTTTTTACGCTCTGCCCCAGCGTAGTATAAACAACCCCCAACCATCCCATATTAAGAACGGCTTTCAGAATAAAGAGTGAAAATTTGGACAAGGTGCAATAAAATAAAATGAAACTACTAACCTAATTAGGCTGTAAGATGTTCGGTTGATCAAATTAGCTCCTTTACTAAAACTAACTGATCTGCTCAGAGTCCAAAAAAAAAAAAATTGTCAACTGTCATAAAACTTAAAACTTTCCATAAACTAATTCTGACTCTTAAATTTATTGACTCAAAATTGGAAATCCTACATCAGGTCTTTTCTCTAAGAATGACCAATAAACAGAAATTAACCCACTTTTTCAGCCAATCCTAGTGTTATTATTTACAATGCCTCTCCACGGGGCAGAGTAAGACACCAGGGTCGTTTTTTAATGTGGAGAAAAGGAACAAAGATAAAAATTGTCTCAGTCGTGAAGGATTTATCTAAGAATGACCAATAAGCAGAAATCAACCCACTTTTTCAGCTAATCCTAGTGTTGCGTTTATTTTTTCTTCAAAATCTTTAGATTCGGCATTAAATAACCCGAAAAGGGTTGATATGCCGTAAAACAAAAACAACCAACCAATCCACACGCACCTCCAATCACTCGAAGTCCAGGATATGACCTAAAACTATATCCGATGGTGAGGCCCCACCTTGCAGGCCTTGGGGAGTGTGGAGCCACCCTTTAATTGCCATTGCTCCCAGGTCCACTCTGACCCGGTGTGGTAGTACCTGTTAGGGTCCCAACTATGAATCTGACTTAAAAAAAAAAATATACTCCATTAAAAATTGTTCCTCAAAATAACTAGATTCGGCATTAAATAACCTGAAAAAGGTTGATATGCCATAAAACAAAAACAACCAACCAACCAATCACTCGGGCAATGCTGGGCACCCATGCTATTATAATAATACATACAAGATCTGCATTAATCAAAATGTCATATTTAACATATTTTTTTTAAAAATGTGTTAATAGGACTTGAATTAACTTTTCTACAGCACAATCACGTTGACACACCGGTTCTCGCTAGATCACGAAGGCAACCCATGTAGTGATGGTGTCACGATAAAAAAAATACCTTTGATAGCCCATGAGAAGCATCAAGTATTCAGCTACCGACAAGATTTGAATTACACTACAAACTCGTGTAGTGAGTTTAATCTCGGCTGCGGATACGCTAGAAAGGAGAGGATCTGAATAAATAATAAGAAAAATTGTTGCGTAGTTATTTAATAAAGGAGATTGTGTGTGATCGTCTAATCAGTGTTAACGTCATGTGATCGTCTAGCTGTTCTTTCTATTAAATGATATCTTCATATGCCGTGTGTGTGTGTGTGTGTGTGGTACATGTATTTTTCAACATACCTTCTGCGTCTTGGATGCTGGTCCATCTGGAAACATCTCGTCTTGGAGGGGAGACCTGGTACCTGTTTTGGATGAAGATTCAATCACTCCAAGATAAGGAATTGGTTTTATAGTGTATTTCACTTTCCAGATGTCTCGCAGAAAATGGAAAGTGAATCTCTGGCTTGTGTAGTTTCTCTTGGTCTCGTTTCTACACACGTCAGCGCCTCAGTGAAGGGGAGGAGACGTCTGTGATAGCCGTCCATCGCCTTCTACGCCCAAACCAAATCACGATTCAGCTAACCTGATCACGTGACTCACACGCAATCCGATCAGCTGATTCTGACTTCTGGTCAACGTGTCTCAATATAATTTATACACCTCCCTCTCTCTTTCGATCCATTCTCTAACGAAATCACAGCTGCAAAAAAAAAAAATCTGTCACTGTAACAGCTTTAACTTATGAATCCGCAAATAATTTCACAGAAATATTTTAGCTCTATATGAGAAACGTTTTTACTGTAACAGTAGCAACTGCGCACAAAATTCTGAGTGATACAAGTCTGACAGGCGAAGAACATCTGTTGGAATGCGCGTGCTCGGCACAAAATATAAGTGCATTCAACGTATCAGCGAAAGCTAAACATAAATTTCCATAAACAAATAATTTGAGTAGAATTCAAATAAATTATAGAGAATTTTACCTCGTTTTTGCTTAAGCTTTTAAACTGCGAACAAATTATGTTTCTATTAGCATTTCAAAACATGATGTCATAGTTTGAAGTTTTGCTTCCATTTTAAAAAGTATGGTGTCATAGTTTGAAGTTTTGTTAGTATTTTAAAAAGTATGATGTCATAGTTTGAAGTTTTGTTAGTATTTTAAAAAGTATGATGTCATAGTTTGAAGTTTTGCTTCCATTTTAAAAAAATATGATGTCATAGTTTGAAGTTCTGCTTCCATTTTAAAAAATATAATGTCATAGTTTGAAGTTTTGCTTCCATTTTAAAAAATATGATGTCATAGTTTGAAGTTTTGCTTCCATTTTAAAAAATATGATGTCATAGTTTGATGTTTTGCTTCTATTTTAAAAAATATGATGTCATAGTTTGAAGTTTTGCTTCCATTTTAAAAAATATGATGTCATAGTTTGAAGTTTTGCTTCCATTTTAAAAAATATGATGTCATAGTTTGATGTTTTGCTTCTATTTTAAAAAATATGATGTCATAGTTTGAAGTTTTGCTTCCATTTTAAAAAATATGATGTCATAGTTTGAAGTTTTGCTTCCATTTTAAAAAAATATGATGTCATAGTTTGAAGTTCTGCTTCCATTTTAAAAAATATGATGTCATAGTTTGAAGTTTTGCTTCCATTTAAAATAATATGATGTCATAGTTTGTAGTTCTTTTAGTATTTTAAAATGTATGATGTCATAGTTTGAAGTTCTGCTTCCATTTTAAAAAATATGATGTCATAGTTTGAAGTTCTGCTTCCATTTTAAAAAGTATGATGTCATAGTTTGAAGTTTTGCTTCCATTTAAAAAAACATGATGTCATAGTTTGAAGTTCTGCTTCCATTTTTAAAAATATGTCATAGTTTGAAGTTTTGCTTCCATTTTAAAAAATATGATGTCATAGTTTGAAGTTCTGCTTCCATTTTAAAAAATATGATGTCATAGTTTGAAGTTTTGCTTCCATTTTAAAAAATATAATGTCATAGTTTGTAGTTCTTTTAGTATTTTAAAATGTATGATGTCATAGTTTGAAGTTTTGCTTCCATTTTAAAAAATATAATGTCATAGTTTGAAGTTTTGCTTCCATTTTAAAAAATATAATGTCATAGTTTGTAGTTCTTTTAGTATTTTAAAATGTATGATGTCATAGTTTGAAGTTTTGCTTCCATTTTAAAAAATATAATGTCATAGTTTGAAGTTCTGCTTCCATTTTAAAAAATATAATGTCATAGTTTGAAGTTCTGCTTCCATTTGAAAAAATATGATGTCATAGTTTGAAGTTCTGCTTCCTTTTTAAAAAATATGATGTCATAGTTTGAAGTTTTGTTAGTATTTTAAAAAGTATGATGTCATAGTTTGAAGTTTTGCTTCCATTTTAAAAAAATATGATGTCATAGTTTGAAGTTCTGCTTCCATTTTAAAAAATATAATGTCATAGTTTGAATTTCTGCTTCCATTTTAAAAAATATGATGTTATAGTTTGAAGTTTTGCTTCCATTTTAAAAAATATGTCATAGTTTGAAGTTTTGCTTCCATTTTAAAAAATATGATGTCATAGTTTGAAGTTCTGCTTCCATTTTAAAAAATATAATGTCATAGTTTGAATTTCTGCTTCCATTTTAAAAAATATGATGTTATAGTTTGAAGTTCTGCTTCCATTTTAAAAAATATGATGTCATAGTTTGTAGTTCTTTTAGTATTTTAAAATGTATGATGTCATAGTTTGAAGTTCTGCTTCCATTTTAAAAAATACGATGTCATAGTTGATAGTTCTTTTAGTATTTTAAAATGTGTGATGTCATAGTTTGAAGTTCTGCTTCCATTTTAAAAAATATGATGTCATAGTTTGAAGTTCTGCTTCCATTTTAAAAAATGTGATGTCATAGTTTGAAGTTCTGCTTTCATTTTAAAAAATGTGATGTCATAGTTTGAAGTTCTGCTTCCATTTTAAAAAATGTGATGTCATAGTTTGAAGTTCTGCTTCCATTTTAAAAAAATATGATGCCATAGTTTGAAGTTCTGCTTCCATTTTAAAAAATATGATGTCATAGTTTGTAGTTCTTTTAGTATTTTAAAATGTATGATGTCATAGTTTGAAGTTCTGCTTCCATTTTAAAAAATACGATGTCATAGTTGATAGTTCTTTTAGTATTTTAAAATGTGTGATGTCATAGTTTGAAGTTCTGCTTCCATTTTAAAAAATATGATGTCATAGTTTGAAGTTCTGCTTCCATTTTAAAAAATGTGATGTCATAGTTTGAAGTTCTGCTTCCATTTTAAAAAATGTGATGTCATAGTTTGAAGTTCTGCTTCCATTTTAAAAAAAATATGATGCCATAGTTTGAAGTTCTGCTTCCATTTTAAAAAATATGATGTCATAGTTTGAAGTTCTGCTTCCATTTTAAAAAATATGATGTCATAGTTTGAAGTTCTGCTTCCATTTTAAAAAGTATGATGTCATAGTTTGAAGTTTTGCTTCCATTTAAAAAAACATGATGTCATAGTTTGAAGTTCTGCTTCCATTTTTAAAAATATGTCATAGTTTGAAGTTTTGCTTTTATTTTAAAAAATATGATGTCATAGTTTGAAGTTCTGCTTCCATTTTAAAAAATATGATGTCATAGTTTGAAGTTTTGCTTCCATTTTAAAAAATATAATGTCATAGTTTGTAGTTCTTTTAGTATTTTAAAATGTATGATGTCATAGTTTGAAGTTTTGCTTCCATTTTAAAAAATATAATGTCATAGTTTGAAGTTTTGCTTCCATTTTAAAAAATATAATGTCATAGTTTGTAGTTCTTTTAGTATTTTAAAATGTATGATGTCATAGTTTGAAGTTTTGCTTCCATTTTAAAAAATATAATGTCATAGTTTGAAGTTCTGCTTCCATTTTAAAAAATATAATGTCATAGTTTGAAGTTCTGCTTCCATTTGAAAAAATATGATGTCATAGTTTGAAGTTCTGCTTCCTTTTTAAAAAATACGATGTCATAGTTTGAAGTTTTGTTAGTATTTTAAAAAGTATGATGTCATAGTTTGAAGTTTTGCTTCCATTTTAAAAAAATATGATGTCATAGTTTGAAGTTCTGCTTCCATTTTAAAAAATATAATGTCATAGTTTGAATTTCTGCTTCCATTTTAAAAAATATGATGTTATAGTTTGAAGTTTTGCTTCCATTTTAAAAAATATGTCATAGTTTGAAGTTTTGCTTCCATTTTAAAAAATATGATGTCATAGTTTGAAGTTCTGCTTTCATTTTAAAAAATATAATGTCATAGTTTGAATTTCTGCTTCCATTTTAAAAAATATGATGTTATAGTTTGAAGTTCTGCTTCCATTTTAAAAAATATGATGTCATAGTTTGTAGTTCTTTTAGTATTTTAAAATGTATGATGTCATAGTTTGAAGTTCTGCTTCCATTTTAAAAAATACGATGTCATAGTTGATAGTTCTTTTAGTATTTTAAAATGTGTGATGTCATAGTTTGAAGTTCTTCCATTTTAAAAAATATGATGTCATAGTTTGAAGTTCTGCTTCCATTTTAAAAAATGTGATGTCATAGTTTGAAGTTCTGCTTCCATTTTAAAAAATGTGATGTCATAGTTTGAAGTTCTGCTTCCATTTTAAAAAATGTGATGTCATAGTTTGAAGTTCTGCTTCCATTTTAAAAAAATATGATGCCATAGTTTGAAGTTCTGCTTCCATTTTAAAAAATATGATGTCATAGTTTGTAGTTCTTTTAGTATTTTAAAATGTATGATGTCATAGTTTGAAGTTCTGCTTCCATTTTAAAAAATACGATGTCATAGTTGATAGTTCTTTTAGTATTTTAAAATGTGTGATGTCATAGTTTGAAGTTCTGCTTCCATTTTAAAAAATATGATGTCATAGTTTGAAGTTCTGCTTCCATTTTAAAAAATGTGATGTCATAGTTTGAAGTTCTGCTTCCATTTAAAAAAAAATATGATGCCATAGTTTGAAGTTCTGCTTCCATTTTAAAAAATGTGATGTCATAGTTTGAAGTTCTGCTTCCATTTTAAAAAAAATATGATGCCATAGTTTGAAGTTCTGCTTCCATTTTAAAAAATGTGATGTCATAGTTTGAAGTTCTGCTTCCATTTTAAAAAAAATATGATGCCATAGTTTGAAGTTCTGCTTCCATTTTAAAAAATGTGATGTCATAGTTTGAAGTTCTGCTTCCATTTTAAAAAAAATATGATGCCATAGTTTGAAATTTTGCTTCCATTTTAAAAAATACGATGTCATAGTTGGTAGTTCTTTTAGTATTTTAAAGTGTATGATGCCATAGTTTGAAGGTTTGCAAACAAGCAAGGGGATATAACTCACTAGGCAAGCGATGTTAATCACACATACATTTATTGTTTTGATATTAGGATTTCTTTTTCTGTTTTGTCGTCTTCCAGATGATGACGACGATGTTATCGAGGAGACTCCGGAAAAAGAGGATGCCGATCCGAATGCCGGAAGATTTGTACGATACCATTTTACACCCCAATTCTTGAGGCTGAAAACCGTAGGCGCAACGTAAGTATCACCCACCCCATTTGTACCCAGATAGAAATATTTTCATCTGTAATTAGTGTTTTATTAATTATCTGGTACTCTTGCATAATTTGACACGAATTCTCATGAATTCCCATCAAGCATGGATCGGGCAAGACCGGCCATCATCGGTGTCAGCCGAGCGTTGTTCAAATGTTGAAACACTAACTGGACTTTTTATTTTATTTTTTTTTTTTTTTCTGTTATGTTTTTAGTAATTTTTAAGGTGATATTTAGGGGGCGGGGTGAAAATATTGAGGCTGAAAACCGTAGGCGCAACGTAAGTATCACCCACCCCATTTGTACCCAGATAGAAATATTTTCATCTGTAATTAGTGTTTTATTAATTATCTGGTACTCTTGCATAATTTGACACGAATTCTCATGAATTCCCATCAAGCATGGATCGGGCAAGACCGGCCATCATCGGTGTCAGCCGAGCGTTGTTCAAATGTTGAAACACTAACTGGACTTTTTATTTTATTTATTTAATTTTTTTTTTTTCTGTTATGTTTTTAGTAATTTTTAAGGTGATATTAAGGGGGCGGGGTGACTTTTTATTTTCTGATTAGTTATTATTTATAATTTTTTTTAATTTAATTTTTGGGAGTTTGATTAGCCAATGAAAAAGCGCTATCTAAATGGAAGCAGACGACATTCGAATTGGAAGAAAGCGACTAAACCAACAACAACAACAACAACAAAAAGTTGACAAATATATTTTCAAACTCACCAAACAGAAAAATGACAGGCAAGAAAATAAATCTTATACATGTTAGAAAAAGAAATGAAAACATCGATACAGGCAATCTCATATTGTCAGAAGAAATTGCTGTCCCCAAAAAATGAGGTGCAACAATCGTAAACACAAATGTTTACTTAAAAAAAAGATTGTGTGTAAAGGATGGTTTTTTCTGGAGATGGACAAATGGACAGTGCCACGAAAAGAACTTGACTGAACAACAAGTCTTGAAAATAAAAAAGACAAGAAAAAAATATGGTTACAAAAAAGAAAACAAAACAAAAACAAAAACTTGTACTTACATCTAACAATTAAAAAAATCTTTTCTTGGAGAAAAAAAACAAAAAAACTTTCTGTTGATAAATATTTTGAAAAAAAAAATTAAATACTAAAATAAAATAAACATATTTTCATTTTTCAAGGTAGCTTTTTTTTTTTTGCTTTTTTTTTTGCATTTGTATTTTTTCCGTTTTTTTTTTTTTTTTTTTTATTCTGCGTCTGTTACGACGCGCTCAGCTGATCGATAATTGTCGGTCTCGCCCGATCCATGCTTGACAGGAATTCGCGAGAATTCGGGTCAAATTATGCAAGAGTACCAATTATCCTAAACTTGTTTTCCTTTTTTGTCATCTTAATTTGTTCATCACATGTGTGGTGGACACCAATCATGTGACATTCGTTCAGGCTCGTGAGATAATGATAAGCATTTCCTGTAGAGTGTATGTGTTGGAAATCTGCAGTTATGCATCAGTTGCATAATCAAGACCTGCACTTCTGGATCTGATACTTATGTCCAGTTGCAAAAACAAAACATACCAAGACAACAGAAAGCAATGCTGTGATGAGCAGAGAAAGACTAATATTATATCAGTTTTCCTGATCCTGGATATGACCTTAAACTATATCCAGTGGTGAGGCCCCAGCTTGTGGGCTTTGGGGAATGTGGAACCACCCTTTAATTGCCATTGCTCTCAGGTCCACTCTGACCCAGAGTGGTAGTACCTATTAGGGTCCCAACTATGGGTTTAATAGAAACCAACTTGAAAAAAAACAAAAAATAACAAATATATTCTATTAAAAAAATTTTTTCTTCAAAATCTCTGGATTCGGCATTAAATAACCTGAAAAGGGTTGATATGCCGTAAAACGAAAGATGTGGCAGGAGCTGTTAAAACCAGCCTATCCTTCCTTGACAGAGTACAAAATAGACTTTGTGGTTTGGTGGGGATGCCCTTTTCTCTTCCCTGCAACCTCTCTCCCACAGAAGAGACATTGCGAGCCTGTCTTTGTTTTATCATTATTTCCATGGCAAGTGCTGGTCTGAGCTCCAATCTCTCGTCCCTCCTCGCCAATCTTTCACGAGAAACACCCGGCTGGCTGAAACTACTGTCAATAATTTTCCCCACTCTTTATCTGTGGCTAAATCCAAACGTAGATTCCATGAGCAGAGCTTCTTTCTCAGAAGTGCACGATTGTGGAACTCTCTTCAGTTTGCCTGTTTCCCACCTGACTACAACTTGGATGTCTTCAAGTCCAACATAAACAAACTCCTGACAACCCCCCCCCCTTAAGTTCAATAAATCGCTTCACAATGGAAATACCGAAGAATAATAAAACCAAAGAAACTGATTTGCCTTGTCACCATTTCCGGTAGCACTACGCAGGAAGTTAGGAAGTGCGCTAGCGAACTATAACCATTTTGTTCAAATTCATTTTGCATTATCACAACACCCGTTTATAATTAATTTCTCGCTTATAGGAGCTGTTAGTTTTAGCTGCTATCTACATCCTCAGGATTCCAGAACTCTTTCCGCCGTTTATGTGGAGGTCTGGATGGTGCTTTTCATCTTCCTTGATCTTTCATCATTATTATATTAGTATTATACTAGCGGGACCCGTGGAAATTCCACGGAGGACTCTTTCATATGTAATATATTGACGTAGATGGTCAGTGTTTTTTTTTATTTAATAATCATTGAAAAGTTTTTCCAGTCTAATTTTAATTAAGATACTTATCCACTACGCCATCATTTTTTTTTCTTTTTTTATAACTTAATATGCTTGACACTAGATAAGTTTAATTACAACTGAATTTTACCAAGTACTTTATCCGCTACGCCATCATTTTTTTTTTCTTTTTTTATAACATAATATAATACTGTACACTTATTAACTCTTATCTTCGAGTGGCCTTTGGGCCTTGATAAGTGGCAGGCAGCAGTGATTGAAGAGTGGGGAAGCAAGCCGGAAAATGGTGAACACAGGTGGGTGGGGGTAGTTTAGACAAGTCTCATGCGATTAGACAAATCGAGCAGCAATGAATTGTCTTCCGTTTTCCTGCTTTCCAGCTGACTACAATATGGTTGTCTTCAAGTCTAACGTAAACAAGTTCTTGACGAGCCGTTCCGTATAAGTTAACAAATTTACCGAATTTCAATTACTAACGATTACCTTATTGTCCAATTGTCTACTGTACACTCTTGAACCCTTATCCTCGAGTGGCCTCTTGGTCTTGATAAGTGGTGATGCCTTTGTAAAAAAAAAAAAAAAAAAAAAAAATAGTCTGAATAATGTTTTGGAAAAAGCACAAATATGTGACGCTGAAAATGGGCAACGTTTAAAAGACATTTTAATAAAGATTGTTTGGATTTTGCAATTTATTTTTTTATATTTTAAAACAATTTACCAATGTCTTGGTCAGATTTTGTCAAAATTTTTGGGACACCCTGTAGTTGATCTAGTTGCCCCCATTATTTATTGATATTGTCGGACTGACTTCCTCATCTTTTTTTAAAAATTTTTTATTACATTTTCACCCCAAACAAGGCACATTGCCACTTTGGTGTAGGGGGCTACTATTAGGGGCAGCAACTACTGGGGCACTATGTTGGGATTTGGGCAGCAAGATGTCGGTTCACGTTGCACTTGAACTTCTGCATGTCAGTACAGTTAGGGAAGCAGAAACCTGGAATGGAATTCCAGAGTCTAGCGGTTCTGGGGGAGAAACTACTGGAGTAGAAAGATCTTTTACATCTAGGGATCTCTACTGTGTGAGGGTGGGATTTAGCTGCTTGTCGCGTTTGTCGAGGGTGTCTACGTCGTGGGGGCACAAGTGCCTGCAGTTCGTCAGAGCATTCACCATTAAAATACTTGTAGAACAGGCAGAGGGATGCAACGTTTCGTCGATGGGACAGAGGCTGAAGCTTAGATGCCAGTTCAGGGCCTATCAGATTGGCGACTCTTTTTTTAACCTTGTCTAGGAGCGAGAGACTAGTAGCAGATGCACCAGCCCAAATGTGACAACAATACTCCATACATGGGCGAATGGTGGCCCTTTAGAGGTACAGGATACTTGGTTATTATAGTCACAACGTTTCGGCTGTTTTGCCCTCCGGCCTTCATCAGGTGTTTTGTATCGAACTGGGGAACCGTTTGTTAGGAGTCTCGAACCCAACCCTTTATTATTATTACAGGGTTACCGTGTTCGGACTCCAACTAGGCTCTGGGTCATAGTTGCTGATTCTCTTTTTTGAATGTTACTTTTCACTGCCTTCGTTCAGGATTGAACTCCGCACATTTGGATAACTGTAAACTTTGATACAACGTCTAGGACCACTCAGCCATATGTCACTGGGTTGGGTTTGAGATTCCTAACAAACGGTTCCCCAGTTCGATACAAAACATCTGATGGCGGCCGGAGGGCAAAACGGCCGAAACGTTGTGACTATAACAACCAAGATGAGGAAGTCAGTCCGACAATCTCAATCAATGAAAACACCTCCTCTCAAAAATACAGACAATTACTTGCCCCCATTAGTTGAAACATAAGAATAATCCAAGTCAAAACAGGGGGAGGTAATTCAGTCCTCCTTTGTACAGGGTGGAACGATAAAAATGTCCCCCCTAAAGAAAACAATACTATAACTTTATTTTAAAACTTTTATTGAAAAAAATTAAATTCCGGTAACTTGATTACGTAGGAGAATTAAGAGTAACATCTATTCAATGTAGCCACCTTCCGCTTCAGTCAACGCCTTGATACATGTCCGGAACTAATTATAATATGGAATATAATCGTAACCCCCTGCACTGATGATTCCCGAAAGGATGAAACACTAGTGTCTGTAGATATTTAATAATTATTATAGTAAATAATTATTTCAGCCTATTTAAGAAACTCATTTCTTAACGTTGAGCACTTTCAGTTGAAATAAAAGTCGGTCAATTCAGATCTTATGGGCAGATCATCATATAATGATTAGATCACTCTGACTGACGTTAAAAACATTTTAAAATAAATGTTTAACTTTCAATAGTATTTCTTGCGGTTAATGGTAGCCGATTGGATTAGGTCCTTGCTAATGAAGCCTGAGATGAATTCTGTTGACAGGTTCGAATCAGGTTAAAAAAACATTTTAAAATAAATGTTTAACTTTCAATAGTATTTCTTGCGGTTAATGGTAGCCAAGTCCTTAAGTCCTTGCTAATGAAGTCTGAGATGAATTCTGTTGCTAGGTTCGAATCTATCGACCAGTGTTAATCGTGACACCATGCACTAATGATTCCCGAATGGATGAAACACTAGTGTCAGTAGGTATTTAATAATTATTATAGTAAATAATTATATATATATATTAGGTTGAGAAGAAAGTGCTTGCAGAATCTTCATCCCTTCTCGTCGTCCCTTCATCCCTTCTCCTCGTCCCTTCATCCCTTCTCCTCGTCCCTTCATCCCTTCTCGTCATCCCTTCTCCTCGTCCCTTAACCCCTTCATCCCTTCTCGTCGTTCCTTCATCCTTCCTTGTCCTCCCTGGATTCCTTCATTCCTTCATGTCATCCCTTTATCCATCCTCATCGTCTCTTCATCCCTTCATTCCTTCGTCCATTCATTCCTTCATCCCTTTTCATCATCTCTTGTCTCTAATCCTTTCTTGTCCTTCAACTTTTTGTTTCTATTTTACTTCTTCAGATCGGCGGATAATAAAATAATATTTGATACAAAATAATGTATTTCCAAATAAGTTTTCGTTATAATACCTTTACTTTATATACTATTTTAAAGAACGTTTTTCGTTCCATCTAATCTACACTTTTATCTTAAAGCGAAAGCATCGCCTGGTGGAGGTGAACGGAAAATGTGCATCTTTTCACATGGACGATTCGAATGAAAGAGAGATAGGTATATAACAGAAGTGAGCAAAGTGAAAATATATAACCGATGCGTACTTGAGATACGTTTGTTCTTCAATGTAGCCGCCTTAGTTGTAATGTGCATGAAAAATGCATGCGTAGGGTCACTGGTTCAGTAATAAATATTATTTTTAGTCGATTGTTGGACGGCAGTTGCTGGCAAAGGGAGGACATTTTTTTCCAAAATAAAATCAAAAAGGTTCTTCTTAGTGTTTTTAATGTTGATCAGCGCTGGACGGCAGTTGCTGGCAAAGGGAGGAAATTTTTTTCCAAAATAAAATCAAAAAGGTTCTTCTTAGTGTTTTTAATGTTGATCAGCGTTGGACTATTTCCGATCGTTTTATGTAGTCAGAGCTTTCAGAGAATAGGATGTATAACAAGTGTATCATCCCTTCTCATCGACTCTTCATCCCTTCTCATCGTCCCTTCAACCTTCGTCCCTTCATCCCTTCTTGTCGTCCCTTCATCCCTTCCTCCCTTTATCCCTTCTTGTCGTCCCTTCATCCCTTCTCGTCATCCCTTCATCCCTTCTTGTCGTCCCTTCATCCCTTCCTCCCTTCCTCGCTTCTTGTCGTCCCTAATCCCTTTTCTTCATCCCTAATCCCTTTTCGCCATCCCTCATCCCTTCTCGTCGATTGTTGGACGGCCGTTGCTGGCAAAGGGAGGAAATTTTTTTACAAAAAAAAAAATCAAAAAGGTTTTTCTTAGTGTTTTTAATTTTGATCAGTGCTGGACTATTTCTGGTCGTGTTATATAGTCAGAGCTTTCAGAGAATAGGATGTATAACAAGTGTGTGTATGTATATATATATATATATATATATATATATATATAATGTGTGGCATCAAATTGTGGTTGACAGTGGTAGTAACGCTCCATTTATAATATAAATGTCACCTGTCTGTTTAAATGTATGTATACCTAAAACTTTTGACAGAGGTGACGGATTTTCAAAAGATCGGTATCGTTTTGAAGCTCGACCCTTCGGACGACAAATGTCGAAACAATTGGTTAAAAACATTAATTCCTTCACCCTCAACTGGGCACTATTCTACAAGGAGGGATCACTTTTTTTACCGATATTTTCAAAAGTTATCGCCTCTTTTTGATTGACTAGCCTTAATTTAAACCTGCGTTACTTCTGGTTTGGTGATGGATGCAACAGCAAAGATGTTAGTATTTTTTTTTTTTTTTCACATTCTTTTCCTCCTTTGCAGTACAGGTTCGAGCCTGCCTTTCTACTACCGCTTTTTTTTTTTTTTTTTTCTCACCACACACCTGCAAAGAACCGGGCAATGCTGGGCAGCCAGGCTAGTTAGGTTATAATGGCAGAAGTTGCCTAAATTTATTCCATCCACTCCAAATTCTTGCAATCATATTAGCACCAATTCACCCTGTATTCCAATGGTTAACGTTGATATAGAGATATGTTTTTTTTTTACATAGGCATAACCACTTATCAAGGCCCAGAGACCACTCGAGGATAAGGGTTAAGAGTGTACAGTAGTCAATTGGACAATATAGTAATCGTTAGTAATGGAAATTTGATAAATTTGTTAACTTAAGTGGAACAGCTCATCAAGAAGTTGTTTACGTTAGACTTGAAGACAATCATATCGTAGTCTGATGGAAAGCAGGAAAACGGAAGATAATTCCATAGGCGTGCAGTTCTAAGAAAGAAACTTTGTTCATGGAATCTAGATTTAGGTTTAGGCACAGATAAAGAGTGAGGGGAAATTATTGATAGTGTTTTCAGCTAGATGAGTGTTTCTTGTGAAAGTCTGGTGAGGGTGGGGGATCATAGATTGAAGCTCAGTCGAGTACTTGCCATGAAAATAACGATAAAGCAGAAACAAACTTGCAACATCTCTTCTGTGAGATAGAGATTGCAAGGAAGAGAAAAGGACATCTCCTATGAGGCTACAAAGTCTATTTTGAACTCTATCAAGGTAGAGAAAGTCCTTTCTAGCAGCTCCTGCCCAGATATGACAACAGTACTATCAGAATTTTGATCGTAAGTTGTACATAATATTTTCATCAAAAATTGAATCTTTTTTTTTTTTTTCTCTTTTACCAGCGTTGAATTTGTGGTCGGCAATAAACCCGTGAAAGATTTCCGTATGATTGAACGGCATTATTTCCGCGAGAAGTTGCTCAAAAGTTTTGACTTTCATTTTGGTTTCTGTATTCCAAGCAGTGTGAACACGTGTGAACATATATATGAATTCCCAACATTATCGGAACACGAAAGTAAGTTTTTCTTTCTCTGATGAAAATTAATCTTTTTTTTATCGTCTTCCCTTCACCCTTGTTGTTTTTCAACCCATATTTTCTCGTCTCGCGTCCTTTCTCGTCTCACGTCCTTTCTCGTCTCTCGTCCATTCTTGTTCCCTCTCGTCGTCTCTTCATTCTTTCTAGTCCTCTCTCGTACCTTCTCGTCTCTTCATCCCCTCTCGACATTTCTTGTATCTTCTCGACACTTCTTGTATCTTCTCGACACTTCTTGTATCTTCTCGACACTTCTTGTATCTTCTCGACACTCCTTGTATCTTCTCGACACTTCTTGTATCTTCTCGACACTTCTTGTATCTTCTCGACGCTTCTTGCTTCTTGTATCTTCTCGACGCTTCTTGCTTCTTGTATCTTCTCGACGCTTCTTGTATCTTCTCGACATCTCTCATACCTTCTCGACATCTCTCGTACCTTCTCGACATCTCTCATACCTTCTCGACATCTCTCGTACCTTCTTGACATCTCTCGTATCTTCTCGACATCTCTCGTACCTTCTCGTCCTCTCTCGTACCTTCTCGTCTCTTCATCCCTTCTCGATGTCTCTCATGACTTCCCGACATTTCTTGTATCTTCGACACTTGTATCTTCTCGACACTCCTTGTATCTTCTCGACACTTCTTGTATCTTCTCGACGCTTCTTGCTTCTTGTATCTTCTTGACGCTTCTTTCTTCTTGTATCTTCTCGACACTTCTTGTATCTTCTCGACGCTTCTTGCTTCTTGTATCTTCTCGACGCTTCTTGCTTCTTGTATCTTCTCGATGCTTCTTGTATCTTCTCGACATCTCTCGTACCTTCTCGACATCTCTCGTACCTTCTCGACATCTCTCATACCTTCTCGACATCTCTCGTACCTTCTTGACATCTCTCGTATCTTCTCGACATCTCTCGTACCTTCTCGTCCTCTCTCGTACCTTCTCGTCTCTTCATCCCTTCTCGATGTCTCTCATGACTTCCCGACATTTCTTGTATCTTCGACACTTGTATCTTCTCGACACTCCTTGTATCTTCTCGACACTTCTTGTATCTTCTCGACGCTTCTTGCTTCTTGTATCTTCTTGACGCTTCTTTCTTCTTGTATCTTCTCGACGCTTCTTGTATCTTCTCGACGCTTCTTGTATCTTCTCGACATCTCTCGTACCTTCTCGACATCTCTCGTACCTTCTCGACATCTCTCATATCTTCTTGACATCTCTCGTACCTTCTTGACATCTCTCATATCTTCTCGACATCTCTCGTACCTTCTCGACATCTCTCGTACCTTCTCGTCGTCTCTCGTACCTTCTCCTCCTTTCTCGTACCTTCTCGTCTCTTCATCCCTTCTCGATGTCTCTCATGACTTCCCGACATTTCTTGTATCTTCTCGACACTTCTTGTATCTTTTCGACACTTCTTGTATCTTCTCGACATTTCTTCTATCTTCTCGACATTTCTTCTATCTTCTCGACACTTCTTGTATCTTCTCGACACTTCTTGTATCTTCTCAACATCTCTTGTACCTTCTCGACATCTCTCGTACATTCTCGACGTCTCTCGTACCTTCTCGACGTCTCTCGTACCTTCTCGTCGTCTCTCGTACCTTCTCGACGTCTCTCGTACCTTCTCGACCTCTCTCGTACCTTCTCGACGTCTCTCGTACCTTCTCGACGTCTCTCGTACCTTCTCGACCTCTCTCGTATCTTCTCGTCGTCTCTCGTACCTTCTCGTCGTCTCTCGTACCTTCTCGTCGTCTCTCGTACCTTCTCGACGTCTCTCGTACCTTCTCGACGTCTCTCGTACCTTCTCGACGTCTCTCGTACCTTCTCGACGTCTTTTGTACCTTCTCGACATCCCCTCATCCCTCATTGTCTCCGCTTCGTCCCTTTTCATCGCCCCTTCGTGTTGCCTCTTTGTACCTTCTCATCATCTCTCGGCGTCTCTTTTCTCTGACCCCTTGTTGTCTCTTATCCCTTCTTGTCCCTCAACTTTTTGTTTCTATTTTAGATCGGCGGATAATAAAATAATAATCATCGCAAATTATAATTATAAAATCTATATATAAAAGTGAAATTGTCTGAGTGTGTGTGTGTACATTTCCCTACCAAACTACTGTCAACTTTAAGTCTACAGACTCGAGATTTAACATAAGCGGTATTGAGATTTGGAAAAATCTTTTTAATCGGTTTTCAGCCAGAAATTTGGCTGTCAAGGGGTCAAAGGTCAACAATTTGTCCTTTGAAAACTCTACCAAACACTTCCGCCAATTTTGGATCTAAACACTTGAAATTTTAGATGTAGGTTACTTGGACATGGATCAAACTTTTTTTAATTTGATTTGAGCCCAAAACAATAAGGGGTCAAAATTGAGGTCAAAGTTAAAAAAAAAATTTGACATCTGTGGTCTCTACCAAATTACTCAGCCAATTTTTGGTCTAAACATTTGAAATTTTACATAAAGTGTATTTGGACATAGAGCAAGCTTTTTAATCTGGTTTTGCTGCCAAGAGGTCAAAGTTCAAAAGATTTGACCTTTGCGGTCTCTAGCAAACTATTCAGCCAATTTTGGGTCTAAACATTTGAAATTTTACATAAAGGGTATTCAGACATGTAGCAAGCTTTTTAATCAGTTTTTCGGTGAAGAATTAGGCTGCCAAGAGGTCAAAGTTTAAAGTTGACCTTTGCAGACTCTACCAAACTCCTCTGCCAATTTTGAGTCTACACACTTGAAACTTTAGCTGTAGGTTACCTGGACATGAGTACAAACTTTTTAATATATATATATATATATGCACATAAAGTTATGAACAGTATATAGGACCAGAGCAAATAATTATAAAACTAACCAGAATTAATTTTTGTTATGCAGATTTGTAATTCTGTAGAAAAATATATTTTCCGATTTTCATGAAAAAAAAAGTGGATTGTCTGCTGAAGTTGCAAATGGTAACATTTGAGCAATTTAACATCCTTTGTGCTAATTCGAATATAAAGAGCAATAATTCTACTTTTTTTTTTTTTTTCACTGAATACAAAAGTGACAGTTTATTCAACAATGACAACTAACAGTTGATTAATAAAATGAAGCTCCCCATAAAAAAGGGATTGCCCAAATTGAATAGCAATTGTCTGATATAAAGGGCTTGCCCCTACATTGATCAAAAGCTCATTGTTTTCTGGACGTTCCCGGCACGAGGGCCAGGAAAGTGTCTTCGCTTCAGATTAATTTCGCCTTTATACGAAAAAGCCGAACACACCCGATGTAAGTAAATGTAGACGCGACGTGCGTTCGCAAATTGTACGAATTATGATCTACACGGTATATAAAAATGTAAGTAAATGTGTGTGTGTGTGTGTGTGTATATATATATATATATATATATATATATATATATATATATATATATATATACTAGCAAAAGTACCCGTCGTTGACTGGGTTCAAAAACAGCCTACAGAAAATGAACTCTGATTTATGAAAGTGTGATAGGTTATGAAAACGAAGGGTTGTAAAGAGATAGCTTCGAATTTGGGGGTATAAAAACCAAAGCAAAATATGATGAAAGTAAAAATAAAATAGATAAACCCCATAATTTATTATGCCATACCTGTTCACACTTAAACACGTATCACAATATTCTGTGGATCTATATTAAAAAAACCTTGTTAAACTTTGTGACATATTTACATTCTATGGAGGTCAGGTGCGAACGAACACCCCATAATTTTATTATACCATATTTCTTCAAACTAAAACATAATTATCAAAGTATACTTACGCAGATAGATATGAACAGTCTTTATTAAAGTTTGTGCTTATTTCCATTCTATGGAAGCCAGGCGCTATTGCAGACCCCACAATTTTATTATACCATGCCTATTTAAGTTAAAACATATATATCAAAGTATTATTATGTACATCTATATCAAAAACACTTGTACACGTTTTTTTTTTAATTTTTCAATTTTTTATTTCCATACTTTGTGGACCAGGCGCGAACGCAGACCCCACAATTTTAATGAACCACCGTTCTGCCAGATCAAACATACCCATTCCTGTGTCTCGATACATCTTCTATCATTATATGTAATCAG
>NC_136527.1:20521562-20531562 GCF_053919585.1 Euprymna scolopes
TATATATATATATTATACATATATATATATATTATATTATACATATATATATATTATATATACATATATATATATATATATATATATTATATACATATATTATACATATATATATATTATATATACATATATATATATATATATATATATATATTATATATATATATATTATATGTACATATATATATATATGTATATATAATATTTTTACTTATTTTTTTATTTTTAAAACAGTAATCTACGTACACGCGTGTTTCGAGTTTCATTAACTCTCATCAGTGTAGCTCAACTGTTTCTAGGGATCGAACTTCGGACTATGTTTCCACAGTCCGGCGCCCCAACCGTCAGGCCCCGAAACCTAGATGAATTTACTGTTTATTTTTATCGATTATAAATTTAGATTTGTTGTTGTTGTTGTTGTTGTCGTCATCCCCCCCCACAAAAAAAACCCAATGTTGTTGCTGTTTTTTCAAACGATAGATTCGGTTAATAATGGCTTTGCCTCGAAGCTAGATTTTTTAAAAAGTCGCCCTAATAATATATATATATATATATATATATATATATAAACTACTTAATTTACTCCCATAAATTAATATACGAAAGTATAGATTTATGTGTAAACTTGAAGTATTTACTTCAAAAGTGCTCAATACGTAGGTAGAGCTAGTTAGTAATTTATAAATTATATATGGCGATTAAGCTACACTGAATATTCCGCGTTTCATCCACTCTAGGACCTTCAGGCTTATGCGCATAAGCCTGAGGAGTCCTAGAGTGGATGAAACGCTGAATATTCAGTGTAGCTTAATCGCCATATATATTTTATAAATTACTAATATAGATATATATATATATATTTATTTATTTATAGTAATTAGAAATTACTAACTAGCTCTATCTACGTATTGAGCACTTTTGAAGTAAATACTTAAAGTTCACGCATAAATCTATACTTTCGTATATTAATTTTATGTGAGTAAATGAAGTAGTTATATATATATATGTATATATATATATATATATATATATATAAAAATGTTTGTTTAATTTGAATAAAATAAAATACACATTTAGTGCGCTTGAAATTAATTCAAATTAATTCAACGTTTCTATATTGAACTCTCATTCTTTGATGTTATTCTCGCATTGCCTACGCACTGTTCCGACATTTCCAAATACAACCGCTGAGAAATGTGTTCATGAGTTTCACCTGCTTATCAAAGGTACAGCGGAATAAGCAAGAGAATGGGGGAAATTTGTCTCGGTTAGAAACGGGGGGTATAACATGGACAATCATGGTTTGCTTATTTTTTATCTTTTTTAGGTGGTGGTTAGGGGGGAGGGTAATAAACATCGGCCTATGCCCCAATGAGACCGATGTCATCCAACATCACAGTTATCTTATGATCTTTTCTTTTAATCACTAAAACACTATCAGCCAAGAGCTACAACTAACACTACTGCTATTATAAGACATTCAACAAAGACTAATGATAATTATGATATTAATAATAATAATAATAATAATAATAATACCAATAATAATAATAATACCAATAATAATAATAATACCAACAATAATAATAATACCAATAATAATAATAATACCAATAATAATAATACCAACAATAATAATAATAAAAATAATAATAATAATACCAATAATAATAATACCAACAATAATAATAATAAAAATAATAATAATAATACCAATAATAATAATACCAACAATAATAATAATACCAATAATAATAATAATAATACCAATAATAATAATAATAATAATACCAATAATAATAATAATAATAATACCAATAATAATAATAATAATAATAATAATACCAGTAATAATAATAATACCAACAATAATAATAATACCAATAATAATAATAATAATAATAATACCAATAAAAATAATAATACCAATAATACCAATAAAAATAATAATACCAATAATACCAACAATAATAATGATAATAATAATAATAATACCAACAATAATAATGATAATACCAATAATAATAATACCAACAATAATAATGATACTACCAATAATAATAATAATAATAATAATAATAATAATAATAATACCAACAATAGTAGTAGTAGTAGTAATTATAATAACCAGCGGTTTGCTTGGAAAGAAAAAAATATACAGCAAAAAATACACTTTTTTTTATAAGTATGGCTAAAGAATAAAAATGTATTTTTGAAGGCTTAGAATGCCGGAATATATAGTCGTTATGAATAAATAAATAATTCATTTTTTTTAATTTTTTTTATTTATTTATTTATCTCCCTGAAAATTTTTCTTTTTCCTTTTTTTTCTTTTCCAAGTACCATCCACAGTTAAAAAAAAAATCAGGTACATAAATAGATATAAAAAAAAAATAATGTTAAAAAAATTTATTGAATTATTTATTTTCATATATATTTTTTTTATATATATTTATTTATCTATTTTTTTTCCTTTTTTTTTTCCAAGTACCATCCACAGTTAAAAAAAAAAATCAGGTACATAAATAAATATAAATAAAAATAATATAAAAAAAATTTATTGAATTATTTATTTATTTATTTAAATGAATGATAAATAACTCAATAATTTCTTTTTATATTATTTTTTTTATTTATATTTATTTATTTAACTATTTTTTCCCTTTTTTTTTCCAAGTACCATCCACAGTTAAAAAAAAATTCAGGTAAATAAACAAATAAATATAAATAAATAAAAAATATTTAAAAAATTATTTATTTATTTATATGCTCATAACGACTATAATAAATAAATGTAAATAAAAAATAATATAAAAAGTTATTGATTTATTTATTTATCTAAATGAATGATAAATAATTTAATATTTTTTTATATATTTTTTATTTATATTTATTTATTTATGTATCCACCGAATTTTTTTTTTTCCAAGTACCATCCACAGTTAAAAAAAAAAATCAGGTACATAAATAAATATAAATAAAAATAATATAAAAAAAATTTATTGAATTATTTATATATTTATTTAAATGAATGATAAATAACTCAAAAATTTCTTTTTATATTATTTTTTTTATTTATATTTATTTATTTAACTATATTTTTCCTTTTTTTTTCCAAGTACCATCCACAGTTAAAAAAAAATTAAGGTAAATAAACAAATAAATATAAATAAATAAAAAATATTTAAAAAATTATTTATTTATTTATATGCTCATAACGACTATAATAAATAAATGTAAATAAAAAATAATATAAAAAGTTATTGATTTATTTATTTATCTAAATGAATGATAAATAATTTAATATTTTTTTATATATTTTTTATTTATATTTATTTATTTATGTATCCACCGAATTTTTTTTTTTTCCAAGTACCATCCACAGTTAAAAAATAAAAATCAGGTACATAAATAAATATAAATAAAAATAATATAAAAAAAATTTATTGAATTATTTATATATTTATTTAAATGAATGATAAATAACTCAATAATTTCTTTTTATATTATTTTTTTTATTTATATTTATTTATTTATCTATTTTTTCCTTTTTTTTCCAAGTACCATCCACAGTTAAAAAAAAATTCAGGTAAATAAACAAATAAATATAAATAAATAAAAAATATTTAAAAAATTATTTATTTATTTATTTATATGCTCATAACGACTATAATAAATAAATAAATAAATGTAAATAAAAAATAATATAAAAAGTTATTGATTTATTTATTTATTTATCTAAATGAATGATAAATAATTTAATATTTTTTTATATATTTTTTATTTATATTTATTTATTTATTTATCCACCGAATTTTTTTTTTTCCAAGTACCATCCACAGTTAAAAAAAAAAATCAGGTACATAAATAAATATAAATAAAAATAATATAAAAAAAATTTATTGAATTATTTATTTAAATGAATGATAAATAACTCAATAATTTCTTTTTATATTATTTTTTTTATTTATATTTATTTATTTATCTATTTTTTTCCTTTTTTTTTCCAAGTACCATCCACAGTTAAAATAAAATTAAGGTAAATAAACAAATAAATATAAATAAATAAAAAATATTTAAAAAATTCTTTATTTATTTATTTATATGCTCATAACGACTATAATAAATAAATAAATAAATGTAAATAAAAAATAATATAAAAAGTTATTGATTTATTTATTTATTTATCTAAATGAATGATAAATAATTTAATATTTTTTTATATTTTTTTTTTTATATTTATTTATTTATTTATCCACCGAATTTTTTTTCTTTTTTTTTTTTCCAAGTACCATCCACAGTTAAAAAAAAATTCAGGTAAATAAACAAATAAATATAAATAAATAAAAAATATTTAAAAAATTCTTTATTTATTTATTTATATGCTCATAACGACTATAATAAATAAATAAATAAATGTAAATAAAAAATAATATAAAAAGTTATTGATTTATTTATTTATTTATCTAAATGAATGATAAATAATTTAATATTTTTTTATATATTTTTTATTTATATTTATTTATTTATTTATCCACCGAATTTTTTTTCTTTTTTTTTTTTTCCAAGTACCATCCACAGTTAAAAAAAAATTAAGGTAAATAAACAAATAAATATAAATAAATAAAGAATATTTTAAAAATTCTTTATTTATTTATTTATTTATATGCTCATAACGACTATAATAAATAAATAAATAAATGTAAATAAAAAATAATATAAAAAGTTATTGATTTATTTATTTATTTATCTAAATGAATGATAAATAATTTAATATTTTTTTATATTTTTTTTATTTATATTTATTTATCCACCGAATTTTTTTTTTTCCAAGTACCATCCACAGTTAAAAAAAAAAATCAGGTACATAAATAAATATAAATAAAAAATATTAAACAAAAAAAAAATTATTATTTATTTATTGATTATTTATCTGCTTATAACTATATATATTATAAATATATAAATAAAAAAATAAATAAATAAAAAGAAATTAATTATTTATTTATTTTTGTTCATAACGATTGTACATTCCTGCATTGTAAAAATACCTTTTATTTATGTGATAAATTTCAAACAAGTAAATTTTTAAATCATTACTATATATTGGGTCTAATATAATATAATGTAATATAATATAATACAATAATAAATACGAAATATGCCTTAATTAAAATAACATTACCTTCGAAATATATTTGTGATAAATTTCAAACAAGTAAAATATACAACATGGCAAGGAAAAAGAAAAGGAAAGGAAAAAAAAAAAAAACATACTGAAGATGGAGTATACCTCCGAAATATATTTATGTTATAAAATTCAAACAAGTAAAACATTTGTTTATTTTCCTAATATTACGTTGTGATTTGGCTTTTAAGCGCACTTGATGCATATTTTATTCAAATTAAATCAACGTTTCTATACGGAACTCACACCCTTGACGTAAAAAAAAATCGAATGAAGTAAAAAGAAAGTAAAGGAATAAAACCCAACCTCCCTCTTCTTCTCCTTGTATCGGAAATCAGTAGTGACTCTCTATTCTCTGATCCCTACCTGATGTTAGTTCCCAAAGCCATCCAAACAATTTACGGAACCAGACTTGGTGCCAAAATTGCTGGTGCCGGACTTGGTGCCAGAATTCCAATGTGACCATAAAAACATTTTAGTTTTTAGTTTTCGCTTTGTTTTTTTGCACAATCTTTAAAAAAAAAAAAATATTTGAATTCCAAAACTGAGTCCTTTTTTTTTTTTTTTTATGCTAAAAAAAAATTTTGAACAAAAATGTAAATTTTAATTCTTTAGTAATTTATCTGATTTATTTATTTTATTTTATTTTTTTTGCAAAAAAAAAGTTTAATGAAAAAAAAATGTAAATTTTAATTATTTTTTGCTGCTAAAAATATTTAATGAAAAATATATAAATTTTAATTATGCTTATTTATTTATTTATTACTAAAAACAGTTTAATGAAAAACTGTAAATTTAATTATTGCTTTTTTTTTGCTAAAAAAGTTTAATGAAAAAAAAATGTAAATTTTATTTTTTGCTGCTAAAAATATTTAAACAAAAATGTAAATTTTAATTATTTAGTTATTTATTTGATTTATTTCTTTATTTTTATTTTTTGCTAAAAAAAGTTTAATGAAAAGATGTAAATTTTAATTATTTTTTGCTGCTAAAAATATTTAATGAAAAATATATAAATTTTAATTATGTTTATTTATTTATTTATTTATTTATTTATTAGTAAAAACAGTTTAATGAAAAACTGTAAATTTAATTATTGCTTTTTTTTTTTTTGCTAAAAAAGTTTAATGAAAAAAATGTAAATTTTATTTCTTGCTGCTAAAAATATTTAATGAAAAATATGTAAATTTTAATCATCTTTATTTATTTATTTATTTATTACTAAAAACAGTTTAATGAAAAACTGTAAATTTAATTATTGCTTTTTTTTTTTTTTTTTTTTTTTTTTTGCTAAAGGAAATTTTTATGGAGAAAAATGTGAAGTTTATTTAGTTTTTGTTTCTCTTTGGTTTGATAAAAATCATTTGCAAACAAAAATTTGCTTCGGAGAGTTTAAACATTTTTTTTTTTTCAATGTTCTTTAATTTTTGAAATGCGGATAAAATGTCAAATATTCAGACTACTTTTCTTATCTTGGATATTATTTCTACATTTCAGTCAAATTTAACATCCGACCTACTTCAGGTGCATCTTGTCAAACTCTTAGAGTCTGTAAAGAATTGCAAACTGAACTCTTTATTTAATTCATAAGGATCTGGTGATACCAGATCAGGCTGCCTGAAGATATTGGCTTTCTGACCTGAAAAGCACCAAACACTGATTTCATTTTTTTTTTCCTTTTCCCTTTGCAAAGTCAAAAACAAAATCAATATTCATCTCCAAAACAACCAAACCAAACACCGTGGATAAATATCTGGAAATGTAAGTAACTTGAAGCGCATAAAAATATATTTTTTTTTTCTAAAATATCTTCATTCGGCAGGCTGGTTTTCGATGGATCAGCGAAATTAAGCAATGTTTAACCTGGTTAGTAATTAGATGGGTGACCAAACACTATAAATAATCCCCCCCACACACTTTTATTTATTTATTTATTTATTTGCTAAAAGAAATTGGATGAAAATATGTAAAATTTAATTGTATATTTATTTATTTTTTTTTGCTAAAAAAAGTTTAATGAAAAAAATGTAAATTTTAATTATTTTTTGTTGCTAAAAAATTTAATTAAATTTATGTAAATTTTAATTATGTTTATTTATTTATTTTTTACTAAAAAAAGTTTAATGAAAAACTGTAAATTTAATTATTGCTTTTTTTTTTGCTAAAAAAATTTAATGAAAAAAATGTAAATTTTAATTATTTTTTGTTGCTAAAAGATTTAATGAAATTTATGTAAATTTTAATTATGTTTATTTATTTATTTTTTACTTAAAAAAGTTTAATGAAAAAAATGTAAATTTTAATTATTTTTTGTTGCTAAAAAATTTAATGAAATTTATGTAAATTTTAATTATGTTTATTTATTTTTTACTAAAAAAAAGTTAAATGAAAAACTGTAAATTTAATTATTGCTTTTTTTTTTGCTAAAAACATTTAATGAAGAAAAATGTAAATTTTAATTATTTTTTGTTGCTAAAAAATTTAATGAAATTTATGTAAATTTTAATTATGTTTATTTATTTATTTTTTACTTAAAAAAGTTTAATGAAAAACTGTAAATTTAATTATTGCTTTTTTTTTTTGCTAAAAAAATTTAATGAAGAAAAATGTAAATTTTAATTATGTTTATTTAGTTTTTGTTTCTTTTTGGTTTGATAAAAATCATTTGCAAACAAAAATTTGCTTCGGAGAGTTTAAACATTCTTTTTTTTTTTTTTTCAATGTTCTTTAATTTTTGAAATGCGGATAAAATGTCAAATATTCAGACTACTTTTCTTATCTTGGATATTATTTCTACATTTCAGTCAAATTTAACATCCGACCTACTTCAGGTGCATCTTGTCAAACTCTTAGAGTCTGTAAAGAATTGCAAACTGAACTCTTTATTTAATTCATAAGGATCTGGTGATACCAGATCAGGCTGCCTGAAGATATTGGCTTTCTGACCTGAAAAGCACCAAACACTGATTTCATTTTTTTTTTTCCTTTTCCCTTTGCAAAGTCAAAAACAAAATCAATGTTCATCTCCAAAACAACCAAACCAAACACCGTGGATAAATACCTGAAAATGTAAGTAACTTGAAGCGCATAAAAATATATATTTTTTTTTTCTAAAATATCTTCATTCAGCAGGCTGGTTTTCGATGGATCAGCAAAATTAAGCAATGTTTAACCGGGTTAGTAATTAGATGGGTGACCAAACACTATCAATAATTTCCAGCTGACTACAATATGGCAGTCTTCAAGTCCAATGTAAACAAGTTCTTGATGAGCCGTTCCCCTTAAGTAATCGGTCCTGGATATGACCTTAAACTATATCCGATGGTGAGGCCCCAGCTTGCGGGCTTTGGGGAGTGTGGAGCCACCCTTTAATTGCCATTGCTCCCAGGTCCACTCTGACCCGGAGTGGTAGTACTTGTTAGGGTCCCAACTATGGGTTAAATAGAAACCGACTTGCAAAAAACAAATATATTCTATTAAAAAATTTTCTTCAAAATCTTTGGATTCGGCATTAAATAACTTGAAAAGGGTTGATATGCCGTAAAACAAAAACAACCGATCAACCTTAAGTAATCCAATTTACTAAACTTACACTAACGATTACTATGATATTGTCCTTTTGATCACTGTACACTCTTTAACCTTTATCCTCGAGTGGCCTCTGGACCTTGATAAGTGGTGATAAAAAAAAAAGAAGAAAATTGTGATCAATTAATGTTGTAAGCAAACTCTACCTGGTTAGTAGTTAGATGGGTGACCAAACACTATCAGTTACCAGCGGACTACAATATGGCCATCTTCAAGTCCAATATAAACAAGTTCTTGATGAGCCGTTCCCCTTAAGTAATCCAATTTACCAAACTTACACTTCTAACAAATACTATGATATTGTCCTTTTGACCAAGGTACTCTCTTTAACCTTTATCCTCGAGTGGCCTCTGGACCTTGATAAGTGGTGATTCTTTTGTAAAAAAAAAAAAAAATTGTGATCAATTAATATTATAAACAAACTCTCCTTGCAGGAAGCGTAACTATCATGGGAAGTTTTCTTTTTTTTTCTGTTAATTAATAAATATTAGTTTGTTTTTTTTAAAATTAAATTTTCATCTTAAACAAGGCACATTCCCACTTTGATGTAGTGACTACTATCAGGGACATAATCTACAGGGGCACTATATAGGGAGTTGGGCAGCAAGATGTCTGTTCACATTACACTTGAACTTCTGCATGTCAGTAGAGTTAGGGAAGCAGAGACCCAGAAGGGAGTTCCAAAGTCTAGAAGTTCTGGGGAAGAAACTACTGGAGTAGAAGGCTCTCTTACATCTAGGGATCTCTACTGTGTAGGGGTGGGATTTAGCTGCTTGTCAGGATTGTTGGGGGAGGGTTACGTCAAGGGGGTACAAGTGCTTGCAGTTCGTCGGAGCATTCACGATTAAAGTACTTGTAGAACAGGCAGAGGGATACAACATTTCATCGATGGGATAGAGGCTGAAGCTTAGATGACAGTTCAGGACCTTTTTTTTTTTTTTTTTTACAAGGTGGTCACCACTTATCAAGGCCCGGAAGCCACTCATGGATACGGGTTATTGTAAGTACAGTACGTTAGTGTGGATATTTAAAGTGTCTACTTAAGGGGGGGCGGTTCATCAGGAATTTGTTTACGTTGGACTTGAAGACATCGAAGTTGTAGTCAGGAGGGAAGCAGGCAGACGGAACAGAGTTCCACAGGTGTGCAGTTCTAAGAAAGAAGCTTTGTTCATGGAATCTACGTTTTGACTTAGGCACAGATAAAGAGTGGGGAAAGTTTTTGAC